>NC_062545.1:186952124-187255155 GCF_016906955.1 Phacochoerus africanus | reverse complement strand
TGGCAATTTCTTAAAGACAGGGTGTAGAGTCTGAAACCCTATCAATGAACTTTTCATAGTCTGTTATATTAAAGTGCATTAGTCTACCTTGTTCTTAGAATGAATCTTTTACCCACTTATGATTTTGTAACATTGTGCATTGGTCATTTGGAAAATGGCAGTTCATTGGTCACTTGGAAAATGACGGTTCACTGAGTTATGCACATTTTCCAAACATTAACAGATTTCATTACATATACCGAAAAACAAATCACTTACCTCATCAGAAAAGATAAAGTAAATCTGATATTGTCTTTACTGGGAGTGAGTAGTGGTGAAAATATGCTAAGTACTAACACAGTTTAGAGCTATTGCTTTGATCCTTGCTGAAACACCAGCAGTTATACCTACTTATTTTAACACCATGAGAAAAAAAGGTCAAAGTAGTTTTGACCCTTCAGACTCTGGAAAGGGTCCCTAGGATGCCCAGGGCCCCACAAACCTGCATGCAACATAGAGAAGTTTTTGGACTAAGGGTTGAGTTGGAGCTGCAGCTGCCGGCCTATGCCACAGCCACAGCAACGCCAGATCCAAGCCACATCTGCCGACACCACAGCTTACAGCAATGCTGGATCCTTAACCCACTGAGCAAGGTCAAGGATTGAACCTACATCCTCACGGATACTAGTAGGGTTCTTAAACCCAAGCCACAATGGGAGCTCCAAATCACACTTTTGAGAACCAGAGATTGACAATCCCTTGGAGAAGGTATAACATCAGAAACAAATAGGGTAAAAAGAAAAAAAAAATTCTACATTACTTTTAATATATAATTACACACACACACATATGTGTGGATATATATATATGAATCAGCCAATAAGAGAATCAAGGCAGAAATTTTATGTTGGAGGGTGGGCTCCTAGCTTCTCCCGTCAGTAGCTGTGAGATCTTGTTTTTTATCTTCCCTGGAGTTCCCATCGTGGCTTAGTGGTTAATGAATCCGACTAGGAACCATGAGGTTGCAGGTTTGATCCCTGGCCTTGCTCAGTGGGTCAGGGAGCTGGCGTTGCCGTGAGCTACTGTGTAGGTTGCAGGTGCGGCTCGGATCTGGGGTCGCTGTGGCTGTGTCGTAGGCTGGCAGCTTCAGCTCCGATTAGACACCTAGCCTGGAAACCTCCATATGCCCCAGGTGCGGCCCTAGAAAAAGACCAAAAAAAGACAAAAAATATATATTTAACTTCCCTGTACCTCAACTTATTTAAATTGAAGATGATAAAATTGCCCCTTTAATAAATTCTGGTGAGGATTAAATGAGTTAATGCAAGTCAAGTGCCTTAAAAATTTTTGGCATGTGATAAGTTGTGTGATAGGTGTTAGCTGTCATAATAAAATCCCACCAATGAATATGAAATTGTCCAATTTTTGAGTAAAACGTAAATGACAAAACCTGAGTTAAGAAGAAACAGAAAAATCTATCAACCAGTTGGTAGAACAGCCTGGACTTGGTCTCATTTTCCCCAGCATGGTCTTTGTGCAGCAACCTCCCTCTTAAGCACATCCTGAGCAGATCCCATAGTGGTCCTTTAACTGCAGTTAAAAGTAAGCCCAGTTCAGTCCAGTTTAATAACCTGTTTCCCACCTCCCCCAAGTCTAAGCTTGGCCACTGGCCTTAGTGGCAGCAACAAGGAGTTTGTTCTTTAGCTCCTCCTCTGCCCCCTCTTCTCTAGGGACCCAGATGATGAATTGGATCAAGGGACAAACCTCTTTACTCAGCTGAAGGCACAACTGCAGCCCTCTTCCAGTGGTCATTACTCCTGTACATGGCATCCAGGCCAGATTCCACTAGTGGCAGATGCTCATATGTAGTTTGTCCTGGGATGTAGGACTGGTGAAAATCTGGTCCTGACTCAAACCCTCTATGAACAATATAGGTATTGCCCACAGCTGCACACCCCGTAACCTCTTGTAGCTGGGGTGAACACTTATAAGGCACTCAAGCCTGGATGCTTCCCACAATGACACTGACTTCCCAGATATATACCAGTTTTGCCACACCAAGCGGAAAGGCATCGCCTGCTTCACAGGTACCCCCTCACTCCTCCCTTCCCTCTCTCCATTGTTTTAGAGATCAAGATATCCGCTCTCAACTACACTGGTCATTCTCCCCTCCCTGTGGTCACTCTCAGAGAAATTTTCTCAGGGCTTCCTGTCTCAGTTGACTGCAACAGTGGCTAGGGCACCCGTAGAGACTAAGGACACAGACCCCCTCTCTCTTATGACGCTCCCTTCCTCTCCCAGCAATCTGCTTACAGCATACAGGGGCAGGGTGGACAGCTGGGCATGGATGAGACGCCATTCATCACTCAGGGTAGCTAAGGAACTGGGATATTTCACCTAGAGTGGAATGGTCTTCAGAGAACAGGAGCTATCTAGGCATAATTGAAGAATAGCTCAATGGGAGTGTAATAAGCTTTCCTTATGAGATTCTGGAGAAAGGAAGTAGGACAAACTAATCGAAGTAACAGGAATACAACTTCTAATACAATAACTGAATAACCATTAACAATTTTAATTGTACCAAAATGGAAGAGGCAATGTGAATTTCCTGTCACGTCAAAGGAATTCTGAGAGAGGGGACACAAATTAATAAAGAGATTAGACTGAGTCCTCAAAGTCTCTTGCATTTTATTTTTAAAAAACTCAAACATAAAGTGAGGTTGAAAAACAATACACAGTTCTTCTGAGGAAATAAGCTCTAAAAGGACCAGAGAGCAGCAAGAAGAGGCTGTCAGAAAGTGGAGATAATTTGTTTGTTTGTTTTTCAGGTGTCAGGGACATAAATACCTTTTTATGCAATGGAAAAGGAGAAAGAGAAGATGATGTTATCTGGCTAGCCTTCAGACCAACTTCCCAATGGTTTGTTGAAAGCAACCACATAAGTCATAGGGTAGTCCAAATTCCCAGACTAGTCATCACTGGCCCCGAGCAGCTTCTTCAGTTTATCTCAACATACCTTAGAAATACTATTTGGTGCAAGGGCTATGAAGTGAAAGGATCGATCCTCTCAAGAGGCACCAATTTAGATAACCCTCATGGTATAAAAATGAATTTCATCCATTAATTCATTTAGAAATTTGAGCACGAAATTTGAGCAGGGCTGAGGATAAAGCAAAGAACAAAAGAGATAATTCCTGCCCTCCTGAAGCTTACTTTCTGGTAGAGGTTAGGAAGTGAACAAGTATATACTTGAAGACTATTAATGTTAGAGACAAAAATACATAGGGGGATAGGGAGGCAGGAGGAATAAGCATGGTAAAGAAGCATGATGGAAAAGGTGATATTTAAGCAGATTTCATGATGGTGAGGGAGCAAGCCAAGACTGACATTCAAGAGAAGAGTCTTAGGAAAAAGAACAGAAAGTGGAAAGGACCCACGGCAGAAGCATGGCTGAAAGCAAGAAGGCCACTGTACGCCTAGCAGGTACTTTAATAGTTAATGGCACAAGATATTTGTCAATGGTTATTCAGCATCTCAAGGGCTTAATATTTTTATCCAATTAAAAAAGAATAAGGAAAAAAAAGATAATGTAATAAATATGTTCAAACTAAAGATAACACACATAAACTGTGTAAGTGTCTGATAAGAAGGAAATGAAAAAGTTAACTACATAAAATAATAATAGTAAAAATAATGTAGAGCTCTTCAGCCTGAAGCCTACATCACACAGGACCACCAAGGAGACCCAGATCTCCAGTTAGAGAAGGTGTACAAGCAATAAACATATCTTATCTTGTCCAAAGGTTTTGATTAATGATTGTGTTCTAAATTATATGAATTTGAAGTGCTAATGAAATCTGTTAAAGGTGAGTGAAAATCAGAACAAGTTTGAATAATAAGCATCCCTTTATTTGCTGACGCCATTACAAAAACTGATTACATTAGCAACAAAAAGTGTGTTTCTTGAGTTGAAGTCAGAGGCAGTCACTCCTCAAAATGTTATTAAGTAAAACAGTGTACAACATTAGTATTAAAATGTTAAATTTTACATTGTCTTTACCACTTTTGATCTTCTGAACAATTTTATTGAGCAAAATAAGATAAAAGATTACATGTTTATCTTCAGGAATGTAAAGGTCTAATTATTCAAACAGTTTTTATTATAAAACTAAACTCTGAAGGTGTCTACAGAGTTGGCTTTTTTCCTCTCTCTTTAAATCAGTAGTCTAACAAGGATTAGAAAAGACAAAACTCTGTTCAGTGTTTCTGACAAAGTAGAAAGGGTGAAAACATAAATAAGGCTTTAATTTGGCAAAATATAATACAATGCCTTCTGTTATCCTTGAATGAACAGTTTCCCAATTACTTCACTCTGTAAAAGATCAAAAAGAAATAAATTCATTTTAAAAGAAACAAAAGGCAATCAGAAGATATCTGTCAAACACCAAAGGTATATATTCCATTTGATCTAGCATGGCCCTTTCAACTAGGATCAGAACAATTAATACTCATAGTAATCAAAACTAAGAGAAAGACTCAGGATTCAGAAGTTTTTAGGTAGGCTTTAAAACACTTAAGCTAAAATCTCAGACCAAACTGAGAATAATACAGGGATTTTAAAAATCCTACTTAGAAAACATTTAAGAGGACAACATTGGGAATCCATTTGTATTGAGTTCTAGCCCATACAGTGAGTATCACTAAAAGGAGAAACTGAAATGTACAACCCTCTACCTATGAATAAGGACGTATCAGACACTTTCTAAGGTGTTATGAAGCCTTCCAAATCAGATTAAATAATAAGAAATTAAACCTCAAAAGCCATTATAGAGACTAAAAGAACTTAATCAAATGCAACACGTGAAGCTAAACTGGATCTTGGTTGGAAAAAAGAGCTAAAAAAGATATTTTGGGTATAATTAGGGAAACAAATAGGGGCTTAAGAATAGATGATATTATGGAACTATTGTTTTGGTTTTTTGGGATGTGACAGGGATACTATGTATTTGTGAGAAAATATCTTTGTTCTTAGGAGATGCATACGTAAGTGCTTAAAGGATAGTTACATCAACAAAATAGGTATACACAAAGAGACAAAGTAGTTGAAGGGTTTTGAGTTTTACATATTCTTTATTCTATGTGTGAAATTTTCCAAAATAAAAAGTTAAGGGGAAAAGAAGCAATTAGAACATTAAAAGGGAATTCCCTCACAAGGGAATTAAGGATGAGTAAGTTAAGGATCTGATATTGTCACTGCTGTGGCTCAGGTTCAATCTCTGGCCCAGGAACTCCCATATACTGCAGGTGTGGCCAGAAAAATAAAAAATCAAAGTTAAAAAGCAAAGTTTTCACTGGTTATCATGTTCTCTAATTAAAACACGATTAACAGCTGATCACAAAGTTTACATAGCCTACTAATACAGAAAATGAGAACCTGATCCATGACAGTCATGTGTAAAGTGTAGAAATAAAAGCTAGTTTTTATCTAAAACATTAATTCTTACACTTAAAGAGTAAAAAGAACCTTTTTTATTTAAGAAGCAAGAAACAACTGCTTCATGGAAGACTCTATTTGTCAAGGGGATTAGGGAGAGCACATTTATACAAAACACATACACAAAACTTCACCTCGACTCTGCCTGGATAACATCTACAGCCTCTCCAATTCTCTATTGACAGAACCAAATACTTGAGGAAAAAGTCAGAACTGAAGGAAGAAACTATGTAAGAGGCTGGCAACAAAGAATTAGACAGAATGAAGAGAAGAGAAAGCAGTGACAATGAGGATTAGAGCACAGAGTGCTTGATTTTGGGAAAGGAAAAGCACAGATTAAGGTCACAATGCCTGGGCCCAGATCACCTTAATTTATTTATTTATTTTTAATTTTTTTAATTTTTTTTATTTTCCCACTGTACAGCAAGGGGGTCAGGTTATCCTTACATGTATACATTACAATTACATTTTTCCCCACCCTTTCTTCTGTTGCAACATGAGTATCTAGACAAAGTTCTCAATGCTATTCAGCAGGATCTCCTTGTAAATCTATTCTAAGTTGTGTCTGATAAGCCCAAGCTCCTGATCCCTCCCACTCCCTCCCTTTCCCTCTTGGGCAGCCACAAGTCTCTTCTCCAAGTCCATGATTTTCTTTTCTACGGAGATGTAAATTTGTGCTGGATATTAGATTCCAGTTATGAGTGATATCATATGGTATTTGTCTTTGTCATCTGGCTCATTTCACTCAGTATGAGAGTCTCTAGCTCCATCCATGTTGCTGCAAATGGCATTATGTCATTCTTTTTTATGGCTGAGTAGTATTCCATTGTGTATATATACCACCTCTTCCGAATCCAATCATCTGTTGATGGACATTTGGGTTGTTTCCATGTCTTGGCTATTGTGAATAGGGCTGCAATGAACATGCGGGTGCATGTGTCTCTTTTAAGTAGAGTTTTGTCTGGATAGATGCCCAAGAGTGGGATTGCGGGGTCATATGGAAGTTCTATGTATAGATTTCTAAGGTATCTCCCAACTGTTCTCCATAGTGGCTGTACCAGTTTACATTCCCACCAACAGTGCAGGAGGGTTCCCTTTTCTCCACACCCCCTCTAGCACTTGTTATTTGTGGATTTATGAATGATGGCCATTCTGACTGGTGTGAGGTGATATCTCATGGTAGTTTTGATTTGCATTTCTCTTATAACCAGCGATGCTGAGCATTTTTTCATGTGTTTGTTGGCCATCTGTATATCTTCTTTGGAGAAATGTCTATTCAGGTCTTTTGCCCATTTTTCCATTGATTGATTGGCTTTTTTGCTGTTGGGTTGTATAAGTTGTTTATATATTCTAGAGATTAAGCCCTTGTCGGTTGCATCATTTGAAACTATTTTCTCCCATTCTGTAAGTTGTCTTTTTGTTTTCTTTTGGGTTTCCTTTGCTGTGCAAAAGCTTTTCAGTTTGATGAGGTCCCATGGGTTTATTTTTGCTCTAATTTCTATTGCTTTGGGAGACTGACCTGAGAAAATATTCATGATGTTGATGTCAGAGAGTGTTTTGCCTATGTTTTCTTCTAGGAGTTTGATGGTGTCCTGTCGTATATTTAAGTCTTTCAGCCATTTGGAGTGTATTTGTGTGCATGGTGTGAGGGTGTGTTCTAGTTTCATTGCTTTGCATGCAGCTGTCCAGGTTTCCCAGAAATGCTTGCTGAAGAGACTTTCTTTTTCCCGTTTTATACTCTTGCCTCCCTTGTCAAAGATTAATTGACCATAGGTGTCAGGGTTTATTTCCGGATTCTCTATTCTGTTCCATTGGTCTGTCTGTTTTGATACCAGTACCACACTGTTTTGATGACTGTGGCTTTGTAGCATTTCTTGAAGTCTGGGAGAGTGATGCCTCCTGCTTGGTTTTTGTTTCTCAGGATTGCTTTCGCGATTCTGGGTCTTTTGTGGTTCCATATAAGTGTTTGGATTGTTTGTTCTAGTTCTGTGAAAAATGTCATGGGTCATTTGATAGGGATTGCATTGAATCTGTAGATTGCTTTGGGTAGTATGGCCATTTTTTACAATATTGATTTTCCCAATCCAGGAACATGGAATATCTTTCCATTTCTTTGATCTCTTTGATTTCTTTGATTAAAATTTTATAGTTCTCGGCATATAGGTCCTTTACCTCCTTGGTCAGGTGTATTCCGAGGTATTTGATTTTGTGAGGTGCAGTTTTAAAAGGTATCGTATTTTTGGATTCCTTTTCTAATGTTTCATTGCTGGTATACAGAAATGCAACTGACTTCTGAATGTTCATCTTATATCCTGCTACTTTGCTGAATTTATGAATCAGTTCAAGGAGTTTTGGGGTTGAGTCCTTAGGGTTTTCTATGTATAGTATCATGTCATCTGCATACAGTGACAGTTTTATCTCTTCTCTTCCTATATGGATGCCTTTTATTTCTTTGGTTTGTCTAATTGCTGTGGCTAGGACTTCCAAAACTGTGTTGAAGAGCAGTGGTGAGAGTGGGCATCCCTGTCTTGTTCCAGATTTGAGTGAGAAGGCTTTCAGGTTTTCCCCATTGAGGATTATATTTGCTGTGGGTTTCTCATAAATGGCTTTGATTATATTCAGGAATGTTCCCTCTATACCCACTTTGGCGAGGGTCTGGATCATGAAGGGATGTTGGACTTTGTCAAATGCTTTTTCTGCGTCTATTGAGATGATCATATGATTTTTGACTGTTTTTTGTTAATGTGGTGTATGATGCTGATTGATTTGCATATGTTGAACCATCCTTGTGAACCTGGGATGAACCCAACCTGGTCACGGTGTATAACTTTTTTGGTATGTTGTTGGATTCGGTTGGCTAAGATTTTGTTGAGAATTTTTGCATCTATATTCATCAATGATATTGGGCGATAGTTTTCTTTTTTGGTGGTATCTCTGTCTGGTTTTGGAATGAGGGTGATGGTGGCATCATAGAATGTCTTTGGGAGTATTCCTTCTTCTTCAACCTTTTGAAAGAGTTTCAGGAGGATGGGCACCAATTCCTCTTTATATGTTTGATAAAATTCACCTGTGAAGCCATCTGGTCCTGGACTTTTCTTTGTAGGGAGTGATTTTATGACCTCTTCAATTTCCTTTCTAGTGATCGGTCTGTTCAGTTGGTCTGTTTCTACTTGATTCAGTTTTGGCAGGCTGTAAGATTCTAGAAAATTGTCCCTTTCTTTCAGATTGTCAAACTTGTTGCCATATAGTTGTTCATAGTATTCTCTTAGGGTTTTTTGTATTTCTGCTGTATCCGTTGTGATTTCTCCTTTTTCATTTCTAATTTTGGTTATTTGGGTTCTTTCTCTCCTCTTTTTAGTGAGTCTGGCCAGGGGTTTGTCAATTTTGTTCACCTTTTCAAAGAACCAGCTCTTGGTTTTATTAATTTTCTCTATTGTTTTTTGAGTCTCTATTTTACTGATTTCTTCTTTGATCTTTATAATTTCCTTCCTTCTGCTGACTTTAGGACTTTTTTGTTCTTCTTTTTCTAATTCATTTAGGTGGAGGGTTAAGTTGTCCATTTGGGATCTTTCTTCTTTTTTGAGAAAGGCCTGTATTGCTATAAATTTCCCTCTGAGCACTGCTTTCGCAGCATCCCATAGATTTTGAGAGGTTGTGTCTTCATTATCATTTGTTTCAAGGTAGTTTTTAATTTCCTTCTTGATTTCCTCATTGACCCATTGGTTTTTTAGTAGCATGTTGTTTAGTCTCCATGCAGTAGGTTTTTTTCTCTTTCCTTTTCCCATGGTTGATTTCTAATTTCATGGCATTGTGGTCAGAGAAGATACTTGAGATAATTTCTATGCTCCTAAATTTATTGAGATTCGCTTTGTGTCCCAATATGTGGTCGATTCTTGAGAATGTTCCATGAGCATTTGAGAAGAATGTGTATTCTGCTTTTTTGGATGTAGTGTCCTGAAGATATCAATGAAGTCTAACTTTTCTATTGTTTCCTTTAGGATCTCTGTTGCTTTATTGGTTTTCTGTCTAGAGGATCTGTCCATTGATGTGAGGGGGGTATTAAGGTCTCCTACTATGATTGTATTCTCATCCATATCTCCCTTTATGTCTGTTAATATTTGTTGTATGTATCTGGGTGCTCCTGTATTTGGGGCATATATGTTGACGATAGTAACATCCTCTCCTTGGATGGATTCCTTAATCATTAAGTAGTGTCCTTCTTTATGTCTTTTGTTTTAAAGTCTATTTTGTCTGATATGAGCATTGCGACTCCTGCTTTTCTGTCATGTCTTTTGGCGTGAAATACTTTTCCCCACCCTTTCACTTTCAATCTATATGTATCTTTTGTCCTAAGGTGAGTTTCTTGTAGGCAGCATATTGACGGTTTTTGCCTTTTTATCCACTCAGCCACTCTGTGTCTTTTGATTGGGGCGTTCAGTCGATTGACATTTAAGGTGATAATTGATAGATGATTATTTATTGCCATTTGAACCTCGTGTTCCAGTTGATTCTATGGTTCTCCATTCTTCCTTTTTTTTTTTTTTTTTGGTTGCATGGTCTCCTGTTATTATCTGCTTGAGTGTATTTTTTTTTTTCATTTTTTGCAAATGCAATATTTGGTTTTGGCTTGTGGTTGCCCTGTTTTTTAAGTATGCTAACCCCTTCCCATAATTGTGTGTTTTAGCCTGATGGTCCTATAAGTTCAAACACTTCATTACTATATTAAAATTAAGAAGAGAAACATACAAACAAACAAAAAGGGTTATTTACTTCCTAACATCCCTTGCCCACATTTTATGGTTTTGATGACTCTGTTTCATTTTTTTCTTTTTAATTTTATTTTGTTTGAGGCCTGTTCATGATTAAATCTGTATGCTGGCTTATTTGAGTGACTGCTCTCTGATTGCGGTTTCTTCAGTCCTAGTTCTTCCTCTTCTTTTTTTTTTTTTCTTTTCTGTTTTCTTCCCTTTCCTTCCTTTCTTTTTGGTTTAGAGAAGCCCTTTCAATATTTCCTTTAACCTGGGTTTTGTGTTGCAGTATTAAGTTTTTGTTTATTGGAAAAAATTTTTATTTCCCCTTCTATTTTAAATGATATTCTTGCTGGATAGAGTATCCTAGGTTGCATATTTTTTCCTTTTAGCACTTTTTTTTTTTTTTTGCTATTTCTTTGGGCCGCTCCCGCGGCATATGGAGTTTCCAAGGCTAGGGGTCAAATCGGAGTTGTAGCCACTGGCCTACGCCAGAGCCACAGCAACGCAGGATCCGAGCCGCGTCTCCAACCTACACCACAGCTCACGGCAACGCCGGATCGTTAACCCACTGAGCAAGGGCAGGGACCGAACCCGCCACCTCATGGTTCTTAGTCGGATTCGTTAACCACTGCACCACGACGGGAACTCCAGCCTTTTAGCACTTTAAATATCTCTTGCCATTCCCTCCTGGCCTGTAGTGTTTCTGTAGAGAAGTCAGCTGATATTCTTATGGGGTTCCCTTGTAGGTAACATTCTGTTTTTCTCTTGCTGCCTTTAGGATCCTCTCTTTATCACTAACTTTTGCCATTTTTATTATGATGTGTCTTGCTGTGGGTCTATTTGGGTTCAGTTTGTTTGGGGCCCTCTGTGCTTCTTGTATCTTGAACCCAGCATCCTTTAGATTTGGGAAGTTTCCAGTGATAATTTCTTCAAATATATTTTCCATCCCCTTATCTTTTTCTACTCCTTCTGGAATTCCTATTAGGCGTAGATTGGCCCGGTTTATATTATCCCATAGGTCTCTTATATTGCTTTCCAGTTTTTTGATTCGGTTTTCTGTCTGTTGACCGGATTGAGTGATTTCCATTATTCTATCTTCCATATCACTGATTCGTTCTTCTGCATTATTCATTCTGGTTTTTACTGCCCTTAGTTCCGTTTGCATCTCTGCAAATGAATGTTCTAGTTTTTCTTGGCTCCTCCTTATCTTTTCTAGTTCCTTTCTGAGGGTATCTGCATTACTGTTCATATCTTCTCTTAATTCCTTCAGTATTTTCACTATTTCTCTTTTGAACTCCAGGTCTGTTGGACTGCAGAGATCTGTTTCATTGTTGACTGTTTTAGGTGAGTTCTCCTGTTGGTTTGGCTGGGGGTGGTTTCTCTGCTTCTTCATCTTGCTTGTTGTTTTCTTTCTCCTGAGGGAGTTGTACTCTCCATTATCGGGCAGTGTTTGCCTTGTCACTGCCGTGGAATATTTCCTGAGGGCTGGCGTTGTTGGTCAATCTTTTTTGAGGCAGTGTGGCTTTTCTGGAGTGTTGATGGGGCTAACAGTGTTTCTCTGAAGCAAAGGAGGACTTCCTGAGGGCACACAGGACTGGGAGGTCCACACCACGATGGTAGCAGATTTCACTTGGTCATGCAGAGCTTGCTCTGGTGTTTTTAGGCTGTGGGGTTCTTGCAGGGGGTTGGCGGTGTGGGGCAGCTGTTCCTCAGGAGTGCAGCACTCCCTGGGGGCTGGAGCAGCTATCTGGGTCACTGAGAACCTAAGAGGCTCTTCCCTAGGGCAGCCCAACTCAGAAGGATGGCCTGAGAATGTAGGTGGATCTTTTCACAGTCTGGCCAAGCTTGTTGCAGCTTTTCGGGGCTGCAGGGGCTCTTCTAGGGGGCTGGTGGTGCTGAGCAGCTATTCCACAGGAGTGGGGCACCCCCTAGGGGCTTGGGAGGGTAGCAGGGCCACTGGAAACCCAAGATGCTCCTCCCCAGGGCAGCCTGACTCAGAAAGACCGTCTGAGATCTTTTCCCAGCTTGGCCAGGCTTGTTGCAGCTTTTCTGGGCTGTAGGGGGTCCTGCCTGGAGCTGGCAGTCCTATGCAGCTGATCCACTAGGGCACCCCCTGGGGGCTAGGGCGGGTAGCAGGGCCGTTGGAAACCCAAGAGGCTCCTCCCTGGGGCAGCCCGACTCAGAAAGACCGTCTGAGATCTTTTCCCGACTCGGCCAGGCTTGTTGCAGCTTTTCTGGGCTGTAGGGGGTCCTGCCTGGAGCTGGCAGTCCTATGCAGCTGATCCACTAGGGCATCCCCTGGGGGCTTGGGCGGGTAGCAGGGCTGCTGGAAACCAAAGAGGCTCCTCCCCGGGGCAGCCCGACTCAGAAAAACCGTCCGAGAATTAGGCAGATCTATTCACTGCCTGGCTAGGCTTGTTCTAGCTTTTCTGGGCTGCAGGCCTTTTCTCGGGGGCTGGTGGTGCTTGGTGCTACTCTGCGGAAGTGTAGCCCCTCCAAAGGGCAAGCAGGCCTGTGCAGGGACAGCCCCTGCGGTGGTAGGCTTCACGCAATTGTTGAGGCCAGCCCTCCTGGATGGCAGGCAGCCCCAGGTTCGGCGAGAGCGTAGGTGGTGGTGGGGGTGGGGGGAGGGGATGCACTGGGAAGCACAGCTTTCAGCTAGCTAGCGGGCCTGTAAGCTTGCTGTGGCGTGGGGGGTATTCTATGGGGACCCACCCCTTCTTCTCTCCCCTCCCCAGCACGGGCGCAGACCAGGCTCTTTTCCCAGGTTCCCTCTGATGCGGCTTTCCACTTCCCCGCCCCTAGAGTATTGCTCCCTTCCTCTGCGACAGCTTTGTTTTCTAGTCTCCCAGGCAGTCTCTGCCCCGTCAAATGGTTTCTAGACCTCCCAAGCAGTTTCCGCTCCGCCCCGCCCCCCCAGCCCAGGGACTAACCTCTGGAGCCTAGGTATCAGTGCCCAGCCCTCACCCAGGCGTCCCCCGGCCCTTTCTCGGGGACCAAACTTTGGAGGCTAGGTCTCGGTGCCCAGCCCCCAACCAGGCATCCCCCGGCCCTTTCTCGGGGACTAACCTCTGGAGCCGAGGTCTCGGGATCACCTTAATTTAAATCCCAGTTCACCCAGTTACTAGCTGTGTGACTTTTGGTCACTTATAAAACCTCTTTGGAACTGTTGTAAAATCAGAATGAATAAATAAATAAATCATCATCATCTACTGCACTGGGTTGTGAAAATTTAAATGAATGACCACATATTAGAAACATGCTCATGCTCAGAGAATACTCATGAAGTGTCAGCTGTTAAAATGACAGGATTCCACGAACAGGTTCCATGGTAAGGGAAGCTGGGTGTTTTGGTCTGAATGTTTGCGCCCCTCCCACTCCTCATTCATACGTTGAGATTCTAACCCCCAATGTAAAGGTATTTGGAAGTGGGACCTTCACGACACTTCCCTAGCATGAATGAGATTAGTGTCCTTATTAAAGGGACTCCCACAGAGCTCACTTGCCCTGCCAAGTGAGGACACAGCAAGAAGATGGCTATCTTGTAGTTCCCGTCGTGGCTCAGTGGTTAACGAATGTGAATAGGGACCATGAGGTTGTGGGTTCAATCCCTGGCCTTGCTCAGTGGGCTAAGGATCCGGCATTGCCGTGAGCTGTGGTGTAGATCACAGACTCGGCTTGGATCCCATGTTGCTATGGCTCTGGTGTAGGCTGGCGGCTATAGCTCCAATTAGATCCCTAGCCTGGGAACCTCCATATGCCACGGGAGCAGCCCTAAAAAGGGCAAAAAGACAAAAAAAAATAAAAGGAAGATGGCTATCTTTAAACCAGGAAGTGGGTCTCGCCTGGCAGAATCTACTGGTGTCTTAATCTCAGAATTCCCAGCCTCCAGAACTGTGAGAAATAACTGTTATTTAAGCCACCCAGTGCATGGAATTTTTGTTATAGCAGCCCAAACAGACTAAGACACTGAAGTAATAAAGTTTTCTGATATGGTCAGATTTACACTTAGAAGCCAGGTAAATATGAACCATAAGAAAAAGTAGATATCTGGAAACGAAAAAGTATACTACAAAATACTAGTGCTTCCGATCCAAAGCTATGGAAAACTGCCTCAATTAAAAAGGGGGGCAATAATAGCCTCCTTTTAGGGGGGTGGGGTGGAGCAAAGCAGGTGAGGATAGAAGATGAGTGAAAGGTTAAGGTTTTACAAATTAAGGATATAAGATAAATACAGCTATCCCTAAAAGTCATAGAAATACTAAGTACTATGCATCAGGATTCAGAACACTAAATTACCGTATGTCATCTCTGTCATTTTTGTCTTTTAAAAATAGCTTCTCCCTTACTGAATGTGTACAGCATTATCTTGAACAATTCAGATATACCTGTAGTATATACTAGAAAGTAAGACTCCTGGTGGGAATGTAAATTGGTATGGCCACTATCAAGAACAGTATGGAAGTTCCTTAACATAGTTACTACATTACCCAGCAATCCCACTCTTGGGCATCTATCTGGAGAAAGCTTAATTTGAAAAGATAAATGCACCCCAATGCTCCCTGCAAGACATGGATGAAGTTAAACATCCATCAACAGATGAATGAATAAAGAAGATGTGATACATATAGATACAGTGAAATATTAGCCATAAAAAGAATGAAATAATGCCATTTGCAGCAACATGGATGGACCTACAGGATCATCATATAAGTGAAGCAAGTCAGAAAGAGACAAATACCATATATCGCTTATATGGGGAATCTAAACTATGATACAAATGAATCTATTTACAAAGTAGAGAGAGACTCACAGACATAAAGAACAAACTTATGGTTACCAAAGGAGAAGAGAGGGAAGGATAAATTATGAGTTTGGGATTAGGATATACAAATTACTATATATAAAATAAATAAACAACAAGATCCTACTGCATGGCACAGGAAACTATACTCGATATCTTGCAATAAACAATAATGGAAAATAATATATATATATATATGTTCAACTGAATCACTGTGCTGCACACACATTGTAAATCAACTATACTTCAATTAAAAAGAAAAAACAATACTAAAGTATACCTAAATAAAGCAGGGGGAAGAAAGATTCTTCACATCAGATATTAACCTATAACTCTAATGATTAAGAAATTTGTATTTCCAACTTAATTATCTAGTGGTAGTTTTAAAAGACTTGACAATGAGCAAAAATAATGGCTGAATCTAAATACCTGAGATAACACAAACATTTAAGGGTATAAAGAAGAGCTGTGAGAACCAACGGACCCCTAAGGAGGGGTCATCATTGTCAATGCTGTATAGAACCTATGCAAGGACAAAGTTCTCAAGTGCTGGTGGACCTCGAGCTTCAAACCATCCCTCCATCCTTCACAATCCTGCTGACCACTCAACCACCCTTGCACTTGCCAAATACAGACTTACATTCATCAGCTGGCAAAAGAATGCTGAGCTATCACTTAGGTGAGCTGCTTACTAAACACTCAGTTTTAGCTGTGTTGCCAGACTATATGTATTTTTTTAAGCAAATTATATACTACAGTTTCATAAATCACAAAGAAAATAATCTGAAAAATGAAAGTGTTATTGCACAGTATGTCTCAAATATAATATGGTTAAGGCAAATGTGGAAACAGACAGGCCAAAATGGTTCATAAGATTTCAGATGAGCATACCATGTTTTTGGGAAGGAAAAAAAAATATTGAAGGACACTGGAGATGTTGGAGAGATACTACTGACAAGGTCTAAAGGCAAAAGGTAATAGGCCATCTTGTAATTTTTAGGTTCTCAAAAATAAAACACTTCTCTGGAACAGAGATGGGTAGACCGACTTCACCATATTTAGAATATTTCATAACTATTTTTAGTATTTCATATGCAAAAGAAGAGTCTGCATTAGATCTAGCAATTAGAAAATCACTAACAAATGACCTTAGTAAAAACGGTTTTATTGGAACGGCAGGAAAAGAAGCCATTCTAGAGTAGATGGAGCAGTTAGTAGCAAGTAAGGAAGTAGTTACTGTGAGAACAGTTTCTTCTTTTAAGAATCTTTGTTCAGTGAAGTCAAAAAGAAATTAAAAGGAAGCACAAGGTTAAAGTAATACATTTGAGCATGTTTTCAAGACTGAACAGAAGCAGTGAGGGGAGAGAAGAGAGTAGGACTGAAGATGTGGAAAGGAAAGGTGCTGTTAAACAGGAAGCGAGGTTCTTTTCTAATTTGGGGAAGGGGTCGGGGGTAAAGTGGAAGAAGTTTAACTCCAGGCAGCTGAGAGGTCAGCTCACTAAATATAAAAGATTAAGGTATAATTCTTTTTGCTGATAGGTTAGAAGAATGAGCTGGGTTTATCTGAAAAGTCCTCTTAGAGGTAACTGACCTGAAAGAGCATTTTAAGGGACAGTGTATGCTAAAGCAGTCCAGAGGATGATTATTCCATACAAGTGAGACAGAATTCCCCTGTAATCAAGACGGAAGTCCATTCCTTCTTTTCCAAGGCATCTCACCTATCGTTAGGCCTCTATATAACCTACAGTCTTAAGTATGAGTTCTGAAAGGGTTGATCAGTGATGAGTTGCCTCCTGGCACTACACAGACCACTCCACCAATATACAAGATACCATGATTATTACATAACAAAAAAGAATATCTGAAGTATTTGGTACATATCAGAACAACCTAATTATCCAAGGCATTGTGAATTAAGTCATTCTTAAAACAGGGTAAAATCCAGGAATCAACTAATGACTCAATCCATCTGCATTCCAAGGTAATGTGGATAATAAAATTTCATAACATGGTTTGGTTAATGATGGCTTATTTATTTCAATTAAGACTCTCACTTAAGGAGTTTTAAAAAACGGATTTCTTTGATTACCTATAAGAAACTTAAATAAAACCCAGCTTCCCATGTAAAGAAATTGTGATGACTTGATTTTCAGTTTAATATCTTACCTCAGAAAAATACTACAGTCACTTTACCAAGTCATTAAAAAAAATTAACACAGATACTTTATCAGAACTAGGATCACAATAAACTAAAGCAGCAGTTGCAGACAGTGAACAAACCTAGGCAAACAAGTTATTAGAGTCTGTTCTAGAAAAAGGTCAAAGTGGCAAAGAAAAGGGGTTTCTACACAAAAACACTAATTTGAGAAGATATATACACGTCTATGTTCATTGCAGCATTATTCACAATAGCCACTATCTGGAAAAAAACCTAAGTGTCTATCAATGGATGAATGTATAGAGAAAATGTGGTACATACACGCACACACACTCTCACGCACATACACACACTACGTCAATCACTCAGACCGTAATACTTCAGTTATTTTTACCTAATATCTGATAGTGTTCTTTCTCCTTTGTGAGCTGTTGGTTTACCGCTTGAAGTAATTGCTGTAACTGTGTTACAGTCTGATTTAGACTTACAGACATTGTCTCCTTCTCAGAAGACTCCTGAAAAGAAGAGAGAAGTGATGAAAAATTTTGAACACAAGGAAAGGGCATCTGTAACCTTAAACAAAAACCATTTTATTGCTGTTTTAAATACAAGCATTAAAAAAATGTGAAAAGTGACATGAAAATTGACATGAAAACCCACTATTGGAAAGCAATCGTGTTTGCTACCTAGTGGTGCAAACTAGTTTGAACTAAAAAAAGCTAAGTTATAAATGCTGTCACTAGGCTACAAAGGGAAAAAAAATCTAAAACCTATGAATATCAGATATAAATCCATTTCTCCTTTCATAAAAAATTTGCAAGGAACCAAAGCAAAGTATATTCATAACAACAGAAAAATAACAGTTAACAGATATTGAGTTCTTAGTAACATGAGGCACTGTTTTAAGTGCTACCCACTATTCTAAGTGTTTTTATGTACTAATTCATTTATTCCCTTCAACAATCCTACAAAATAGGTATTATTACCATTGCCTTTTACAGATGGGGCAACTAAAGCACAGAGAGGATAAAGTTTCCCTTAAGTCAGTCACACAGCTACTAAGTAGCAGAACCAGTATTCAAACACAGCAGAATTTATACTCTTAAGCAGTATACCATAACACATCCCAACACAAAACTAAAAATTAATATCTCACTAAGCTAAAGTTAAACATAAAAACACTGCCTTTCAGATATCTCAAAGAAAAGATGACCTTCAGTTAAGAATGCAAACAACATAACTGATGGAAGCACACAACAAAGGCTTTTTTTTTTTTTTTTCAGTTGGAGATGGATCTTGTACCTTTTTTATTCTTCACATAATTTACAAGAAAATTAGCCCACAGATCTGGGGCTAAAGAAAATGCATACCATTTCTGGGGAAACATCACTATTCTCAATAACAGTAGTGTCTCCAGCAGCTTTTACTATTTTTGACTGGATAAGATCCAATGACTGTTGAGCCTGTAAGGAAAGCAAAACGGAGCCTCTGAAAACTAAAACTTATAAATATATACAAGAAAAAAAGAATGATTTTCTTACATATTTTCTATAAGATTAAAGCTCTTCTCAAAATACAATGTAAAGCCAATCTATTCAGTTTTTTCTCCAAAACGAAATAGCTTCCTACCCCACCAGATTATAAAAACAGATCCTTACTGTATTAAAAAGTTCAAACAATGTAGAAAATGTATAAAGAAATTAAAAACAGAAATAACCACAGTGATATTTAGGTTAATATTAGTCTAGATCAGAGGTCAGCCAAATCTGGCACAGCCTATTTGTGTACAGCTCACAAGCAAAGAGCTGTTTTTACATTTTTTAAATGTCATGTTAAACAAACAAACAAAGAATAAGTGAAAGAGACTACAGATGGCCCACAAATCCTGAAACAGTTTTTGTGGGTTTGCTTACTCCTCCCAGTCTAGATCCCTCTTCAGTGCATGTATGTCCTAATAGAAAACTGGCAGAAAATTTTATAAAATGGGCTTGTAACATACACGCTGTTTTACAAAGTATTTGGTTATCTACTTACATGTCAATATTTACGTGCATTTCCAATTAAGTGTTGCACAGTATTTCTATTAAATAGATATGAGGCAGTTCACTGTCAACTATTGTTGCCATTTTTATGTCAAATAATATGGCACATCTCTATCTTTGAGAACCTGTTTAATATCCTTCAAGCACCTTCTAAGAAAATAAATTGCTTGGCCAAAACTGCATGTTTTATTTTTGTCCAGAAGTCAAAATTTAAAATTACATATCAAAGTAAACTAGATTGCTCAACCTTGACAATGTATCACAATTCTTGACAATGTATCACACTTCTAAGTCAGAGCTCTAAAACTTTTTAAGTTCACATTTTACCTAATGGTAACATCAAAACGATGTGGAGCAACTCTAGATTCCTAGACTTAGGCATAACAATTATAAACAATAATCATGCAGAACCAACAAAAATATTTTTCAACCTTTAAAAAAGTGATGTATTTAACTGTTTTGCTAATGTCTGTAACTCCTATAGATACAAACATAGCTCTAAAGCAGCTTTGATAAAAGCATATGTAAATTACACTATTAAAAATCTCAAAACAATTACAAATAACTTGTCAATCTAAGGCAAAGAATAAGAAATGTAATCCCCCAAATCACCCATCTATATGAGATTATGAAAAAATGTATTTCTACCAAGAAATAAATGAAAGGAACAAATTTCTGAAACATCAGAGGTCTATACATCTTTTAAAGATCCATAAAGATCAAAAGAAACATACTCTGTAAATGACTATATAATCAAATCCCAATAAAAAATATATAGAAGTAAGCAGAATTTTTTAAAAGAGTAACATCAATTAAACTCAAAATTTAATCTATACTTTATAAAGTAATTAACTACACATTATGAAATGAGTTAAAAATAATGGAAAAACAAGCCAAAAAGTTTACTTCCAAAAACTAACTGTACAACAAACAGCTTAAATTTATTGAATAAATTAATGTGATGATGCAAAAAGACAGGTCCAGAATTAGCAACATGTTTGCTTAAGATTCAAAGTACAATATAGTATAATGATACGGCATCTTCAGGACAAGCAATGTCTTACCTTATTCAAGTCACCAGCTACCTTCTGTCTTTCACTCTGTTCAGTTCTAAGTTTTGTGAGTGTTTCATTTAGCTGTGTCTTTAACTGTAAAAAAATAAGGAATACAACAATTACTTTACATCCTTGTTTGATTATGCTGAGATCTCTAGGACTGAAGAATGAATGAGAAAGAATGGGATCACTAAGTTATTATGCACAGTGGATTAGCCAATATGCTGCACCAGATGTATAGAAAAGCTAAGCAGTGGAGGGTCCCATCTGTAAAGCTAAACTAAAGAAAAGCTTCTTACTAAAATGAACTAGAGTTTAGAATAGAAAATTGTAAATCTAAAAACAAAACCATCAAATTCTAGTAAAGAGCTTTTTAAAAGTACTACTATTTACTATTCATAAAGCATTCTGAAGTTCCCTTCGTGGAGCAGTGGAAATGAATCCTACTAGGAACCATGAGGTTGTAGGTTCGATCTGTGGCCTCACTCAGTGGGTTAAGGATCCGGTGTTGCAGTGAGCTATGATGATGTAGGTCGCAGCCTCGGCTCTGATCTGGCGTTGCTGTGGCTGTGGTATAGGCTAGCAGCTATAGCTCCGATTGGACCCCTAGCCTGGGAACCTCCATATGCTGGGCGTGTGGCCCTAAAAAGCAAAAGCAAAAAAAATAATAATAAAGCATTTTGTTCACATTTATCCCAAATTAAAACTAGTAAGAAATTTTACTAATTATTATTTTTTAAATTTTTCGAGGTTTTCTTAACCTATATATAGTTAAGAAGAGTCAGCTGTGTAATATGCTAAAAGAAATTGAATACAGGATTACAAATCCAGTAAAAAGAAATCTTTGAAAATTTAAATGTTGCTCATCTAAAGGTGTCCCTAAAGAGATGAGTGTAAGACCACACTGGCCTAACTATACCAACAAGACATGTCTTATACTTCTCAACCAACTTGTCAAAATAGTTATAAAGCTTTGCAAAACTCTAGTGCTAATACAAATGCCTCTTGGTAACTATTCCAATTAAGAATGAATAAGGGAAATGGATTCAGTGACAAAAACTAACTTCTTCAGATTAAACTTATCCAGCTAAATGACTATGCCTCCCACTCACAGGCACAGCATACCAAACAGTTCTGGAAACCAAAAAGGGGGAAATACAAGACCCTGACATTTTGAACATGTAGAGAGAATAAGAGGAGGACATTTAGTTTGGAAATTTTATTTTGGGAACTTTATCCCAAATGTTTCCGCTTTTGCTCTTTTACTTAACTCTGAATTTTAGACATCAGGTTATTCCTTTGGCCCAAGAACACAGAATGTATAGGCAAACAAAATTACTTTAATTTATACTAAAATGTGACAACAGTCACCCTGAGCAAAAAACAAGCAGATTAAAATGAAGATTACAAACTCAAGGCAAAAAAATTAAAAATACCACTCGAGGGGAGTTCCTGTTGTGGCGCAGTGGTTAACGAATCCGACTAGGAATCATGAGGTTGCGGGTTCGGTCCCTGCCCTTGCTCAGTGGGTTAACGATCCAGCGTTGCCGTGAGCTGTGGTGTAGGTTGCAGACGCGGCTCGGATCCCGCGTTGCTGTGGCTCTGGCGTAGGCCGGTGGCTACAGCTCCGATTCGACCCCTAACCTGGGAACCTCCATATGCCGCAGGAGCGGCCCAAGAAATAGCAACAACAACAACAACAACAAAAATAAATAAATATGTTTTTTTTAAAAAAAAAATACCACTCAAAAATGACCTCTTGGGAGGTCCCGTCGTGGCGCAGTGGTTAACAAATCCGACTAGGAACCATGAGGTCGCAGGTTCAGTCCCTGCCCTTGCTCAGTGGGTTAACGATCCGGCATTGCCCTGAGCTGTGGTGTAAGTTGCAGATGCGGCTCGGATCCTGCGTTGCTGTGGCTCTGGCGTAGGCCGGTGGCTACAGCTCTGATTCGACCCCTAGCCTGGGAACCTCCATATGCCGCAAGAGCGGCCCAAAGAAGTAGCAAAAAAAGACAAAAAAAAAAATGACCTCTTGACAGCAGTAGATGGGCAAAATACACAAAGAGAGCATCAGGCTGAATGGAGACGCAACCATAAAGCTGTGGTTTGATGCTACTGTTGGAGTCAGTCACGAAGTACCAAAGTTTTTTAAAACTAAAACCAACAATGGTAGTTAGATATGGTTTTACAGAAATATATTACAGGGGAAGCACATCACTTAGAGCTGTGGCATATGACAGTACCAATCTGTGCAATATAGAGCAAACATATGCATAAAACTAGTCTTACACTGTAGCAGAAATGATTCAATTAAGTAGGAAGTCAAATTTTATTTAAAAAATAGAAAGGTGTGTGTATATGTATGCATGAGTAGGAACCTTTTATGTACGTTTCATAGAGAGCCTTACCCCGAAATTTCATTCCCATAAATCACTGCTTAACATGAATGAGTTAAATTTTTGGAGTACTTGTCATGGCTCAGGGGAAACGAATCTGACTAGGAACCATGAGGTTGAGGGTTCGATCTCTGGCCTCGCTTAGTGGGTTAAGGATCCGGCCTTACCGTGGGCTGTGGTGTAGGTCACAGACGCGGCTAGGATCTGGCATTGCTGTGGCTGTGGTGTAGGCCTGTAGCTACAGTTCTCTAGCCAGGGAACCTCCACACGCTGCAGGTGCAGCCCTAAAAAAGAAAAAAGACAAAAAACAAACAAAAAAACAAACAAAAAAGACGTTTTCTTTGGTAGGTACAGCAGTACTAAAAGGAAAACTCCAAACCCGGCAGTGTTAACTTATGGTAAGGAGAAAATTAACTTACTACAATTGTACTAGAGTTCATTCAGGAACATTTTAAAAATCTAATCACATTCTCAATTTTTAAAAGTCACAGATAGACATAATTATTGTTTGAAACATACAGTAAGACAGTCATATTTATTCATTTATTTATTTTATTACTCAAATGAATTAAGACAGTCATATTTATATAATAAATAAGCCTGTCACAATCAGTGTAAATTCCCAGAAAATTTAAGAATGGGAATACAGAGTACTCTACATCTTTACATGACACATAGCTAACTTTAAGTCTGTAGTTTTAGGATTATTATCTTCTAAATGATACCAAGGTGATAAGGAATTTCACAAGTTTTTTGTTATCTATAATATGTAGAAAGGCCAGTTAAAATCAGAAGCTAGATTGTATTACTGGCCTTGAATTAAGAGTATTTATTTCCTACCTTCAATAATCTCTGCCCAGGTTAGAAATAAGAGGCCCAGTTAACTATGGTAACTCTGAGAACAGAATCTTCACAACTCAGCCAATCTTTATCTGTTTGTTTCATTTCTTAATTCACTGAAAATAATGCTGTTCAAGAAATTAAGTTTTATAAAACATGGAAAACTTTTCTGAAAAAAAGAATTGCAAGCCAAACATGCCATTGTTAGGAGCTAAGAAAAGAAGGATCATCTTAAGAAACAAGAAAAGACAGACCACCTTAGAAGTCATCAGAATATGAAGATTATCTTATACTTTAAAAATGCCAAGCTAAAGATGTTATTAGCATAGAGAAAAAGTTTGGATGGTTTCTCCACATGTCAACACAAGTGTTTTCAGAGCCTACTTGATACCCAGTGGAGAACAAGCTTCTTACCAAATTTAGCTCTTCATTCTGTCTTACTGCTTCAGAATATGAATCATCAAGTTTTTTCTGCAATTCAGTCAACAGATCTTTCAGCTGCAATGAAGTTTAGAGTTTATGATTGATCTCCTTATGATATCTCATGTTTGATGCTACTTGGAAGCTCTGCCACAAACAACTTACACTGAAATATTTTATCACTATTATAAATTTAACTTAAATTGAGAAGCAAGGTTAAAAAAAATTCTATTTAAAGTACCTCTCTGACTTCTGTAACATAGGTAGATCGTTCAATTTCTGCCTTCTCTAGTTCCATTTCCAAATGCTCTCGTTCTCTTCTCAACTAGCAATGCAACAAAGAAGGACAAGTTAAGAAACATTTAAGATGCTTTCCTACAATGAAAAGTTATGATACTTACGAATATAAAACTGTATGAATATAAAATCATACCATCTCATACCCAATATACTCTTAAAAGCAAACAACTGCATCATTAGATAAAAGAAATCTTAAAATACAGCTTTTAAGACATCCTTAATACTAAAAATAAGTTCTATAGGTTACAAGTCAAATGATGAGATAACATACATTTTCAATATCTTTATTTTCTCTTCTTAATCGCTCTAGCTCTTGCTCAGAAGATGTGAATGACAACTGCATCTGAAATGTGAAACAATTATATGACCAAGTCAAACCACCAAGGATACAGAGGCTTTTCTATCTTATAGAAATTTTTAAAATTATATACTTCAGGGGTTTTTAAATGTATGCCATTAAAGCCATACTGAATTTTAAAAGAACTTAAAAATGAGAGTGTCATATTTATCTTGATTTAAACTATGGCCAAGGGAGTTCCTGTTAAGGCTCAGTGGTTAAAAACCCTACTAGTGTTCATGAGGAAGCAGGTTTGACCCCTGGCCTCACCCAGTGTGTTAAGGATTGGGCATTACCATGAGCTATGGTGTAGGTCGCAGCTGCAGCTTGGATCCCGCATTGCTGTGGCAGTGACACAGGCTGGCAGCTACAGTTCTGATTTGACCTCTAGCCTGGGAACTTCCATATGCCATGGGTGAGACCCTAAAAAAAGGCAAAATAAAATAAACTATGGTCAAAACCTACCACACTAGGCCCAGCTAAAGTACTTAATTATTTAATAATTAATAATTGATAATCAGCTGTATTTAATCTCCAGATGCACTGATACAGAAAACAAGCGAGCAACAGATGGCTCTCTTTACCACCCAAGTACTACAATGCCACGAATGTCGAAGATACCAGACTTTAGTATCTATG
This sequence comes from Phacochoerus africanus, assembly GCF_016906955.1. Lineage (NCBI taxonomy): Eukaryota > Metazoa > Chordata > Mammalia > Artiodactyla > Suidae > Phacochoerus > Phacochoerus africanus. The sequence continues at coordinate 187,229,940 of NC_062545.1, read as the reverse complement.
AGGACTCCTGAAACCAGTTCCCTGAAGGACATAAAGGGACAACCATAAAAGAAGAAAAACTAAGACTGCACAATAATATTCAGGTCCCAAGAAAAGAAGGACTTACTAACTTCTTCTTGAACACTATACCATGAGTCACATATCCATCATTTAAAACTTATTTTGAACACCAAATTCTTTTCCTTATGTTATCACATTGTGATTCCATAACTTTCAAAGCACTTTACATTCTGTATCATTATTCTTTATTAATACTCTAAACTAGTGAGTCTCAAACTTTGGTGGGCATCAGAGTCACTTGGGAAGCTGTCTAAACACAGATTGCTGGCCTCAGAGAGTTTCACATTCATTAAGTCTTGAGTGGGGACCGAAGAATGTGCATTTCTAAATTCCCATGTGATACTAGTGCTGCTGGTCCAGGGGCCACACTTTGAGAATCACTAAGCTCTTTCTCCTATTTTTAAACAGTTCACACATCCCTCACATTTATTATTTTTCCTTAAGCTCTTCTTTTTTAAATACCTGTTTAATAGTCTTTTGTGATTCATCGACCTTAACTTTCCATTTATTTTCTTCTTGCTCCACACTTCTCTGTAACTTCTGTAAAATTCCTTCCTATGAACACAAGTATAGTTGTTCTGAAAAATTCATGTTCTGATACTATTTAAGCCATTAAGGAATAAAGTTATAATTTTTTAAAATGTAGATTAAAAATCATTTCCTACTGTTTCTGCAAGGACGGACTTGTATTTTTCACACTCTAATTGTAACAATGTGTGCATTTCATCAGCTTCTTTCAACTTGTGCTCCAATACCTGCAAAGAAATAAATAAAGAAAAATTCTCTAGTTTTACCAGAAAGTTTTGTGCTTCAAATTTCAGTACTTAATGATATATTATGACAAATGGTTTCTAACTGTTTTATCATTAAACTCTATATTTCAACCTTTTAAAGTAGGTTTTACTAATAAAACTCCCAGAGTCTGTTTACTACAAAATATAGTAAACGATTTTAAAATAAGTAGGCTTGTCACTCTTTAGTATGACAGTAAAATCAAAGCAGATCCAAGTAAGATCACAATGCCACTTGAGATACAAAAAAAGTTAATCTCCCAAATTTCAGTAGTCAAGGATAAAAATGCATCTAGGCTCTGACACTCCCAATGATATGTATTTGGGGATACATGAGAAAACTAGTCAGTTTCTACCTGTCTACCTTTTATTTTACCTTTACTTTCTAAACACAGGCTAAAAAGAGAGTAAGAGTTAAATAGTTTTAGAAATGACTACGATACAGAGTTAAAGAAATGACAAGCATTACCTTTGTACACAAATCAAATACAAGGAAGATCTGATAGCATTTCCACCAAAACGTATACAAAATGAAATCATCTTCTTACACTTCCGAAAAGATCATTATTCTATTCAAAATACAGCGTTTATCTTCCCCAAGCTGATAAAGACAAATCCTTACTTTTTTTTGCTATGTTTAAAATTTAAATATGGAATTTATGTTGTGGCTCAGTGGTTGAGAACCTGACATAGTGTCCGTAAGGATGCAAGGTCAATCCCTGGCCTCACTCAGTGGGTTAAAGATCTGGCGTTGTTGCTGTGGCTGTGGTGTAGGCCTCAGCTGCAGCTCTGAATCAACCCCTAGTCCAGGAACTTCCAGATGCCACAGGTGCAGCTGTAAAAAGAAAGAAAGGAAAAATAAAGATAAAACATAAATATTCACTTCTTGGACTAACCTTAACCTCCTCTGAATTTGAAGTTTCAGCCACACATTCTTTTGCCTTCTTTTCAAATCCATGCAACCATTCACTGTAACTCTGTGGAAAAGAACAGTCAAAATATCCAATTTCAAAAAATACCTATATGAAGTAAGTAAACACTTTTAAATAACCAATTCAAAGACTATAAGACAAGCACAATCCCTCTGGAAATTTCAAAGAAGAATACAATAATTGTATAAGTTGTACATAACCCAGCCTGTAAAATAAACACTAAAAATACACCTATGTACTACCATCACAATCAAATCTAATTAGCACAACACTGTAGATCAACTATACTTTAATTACAAAAAATCTTATTCTGATTGACAAAAAAAAAATGTAATCTAAATTTATTTACCTATTTTACAATACTTCCAACTGAATTCTAGACATATGGGTAGAAGATCTGGGCTCAAACCAGACTTTACCACTTACCAGTGCTAGGACTAATATATTTGATCTTTAAGACAGAGAAAGCCCAGAATGAATAATTTTTCACAACTTTTTTTTCAGGTGAGAGTTGGTTCTCAAAAACTGAGTTCATAAACTAAAAGCTCAACTGAATTTACCCTAGTTAGAGGATTTCAGATTCTATGAAGGTGCTCCAAGGACTGAGAAAATACTTCAAAATAATTATGTATTATGAAGAATTTTAAAAATCATAATGAGAAATAAGAATACAAAAACATTTACGAATTTATTTATTTATTTTTGTCTTTTGTCTTTTTTGTTGTTGTTGTTGTTGTTGCTATTTCTTGGGCCACTCCCGAGGCATATGGAGGTTCCCAGGCTAGGGGTCGAATCGGAGCTGTAGCCACCGGCCTACGCCAGAGCCACAGCAACGCGGGATCCGAGCCGCGTCTGCAACCTACACCACAGCTCACGGCAACGCCAGATCATTAACCCACTGAGCAAGGGCAGGGACCGAACCCGCAACCTCATGGTTCCTAGTCGGATTCGTTAACCACTGCGCCACGACGGGAACTCCACATTTACGCATTTAAAACCAACAAAAACTATTTGGATGGAAAGTTTAGCTGATGTAAACACAAGGCATTATTATTGTTTTAGTCATTATTTCAAATTTCGGAATAAATTATCCTAGATTTTTTGATGCTTCTCTGAATTTTAAGCTCTGATAAAGAATCTTTGTCAAATATTTTAAATTTCCTCTTATTCCTCTCTTAAGTCTTTGGTTTAGTTTAATTCAAGATAAAAATAACACACATGAAATTTCTATTAATTGCTCTAATTAAAAGTTTCACTTATGTGGCTGAATCAGGACGCTCTATACTCCAACAAATTAAAACGAAAAATAGAAGAGGATGCTGTGATCACCCTGTAGCATAATACCATAGTACAAATTTGTCAAAAAAAATCCTCTCCATTTTAAAAAAGTTACATTCTCACATCATAAATGTGAACTGAAGACTAAATGACACAATTAAAATCCTACTTAGCTTCAAAAACTGGGATTCAATATAAATGAAATTTAGCTAAAAAACTGATGTACTATTTAAAGTATGTAAACTTGGGAACCCTATTACATTGTTGGTGGGAATGCAAATTGGCGCAACCACTGTGGAAAACAGTATGGAGATTCCTCAGACAACTAAAAATAGAACTACCTTTTGATCAGCAACCCCACTCCTGAGTATATATCCAGAGAAAACCATGACTCGAAAAGATACATGTACTCCAATGTTCACTGCAGCACTATTTGCAATAGCCAAGACATGGAAACAACCTAAATGTCCATCAACAGAGGAGTTGATAAAGAAGATGTGGTATATGTACACAATGGAATGTTACTAAGCCATTAAAAGGAGAGAAATGACAGCATTTGCAGCAACATGGATAGACCTAGAAATTATCATGCCAAGTGAGGTTAGACAGTGAGACATCAACATCATATGCTATCCCTTACATGTGGAATCTAAAAAAAGGACACAATGAACTTCTTTGCAGAACAGATAGTGACTCACAGACTTTGAAAAACTTATGGTTTCCAAATGAGACAAGTTGTGGGGTAGAGGGATGAGCTGGGGGTTTGGGATGGAAATGCTATATAATTCGGTTGTGATGATCATTGTGCAACTATAAATGTAATAAAATTCATTGAGTAATTCGAAAAAGTAAAGCATGTAAACTTCCCTTAATGCAGGTCATATAGTTTTAGATCTATCCTCTATGGATTTCCTTAGCAAAAAAGCAATAAAGAACAGTTTTAAAAAATTACTTCATGTATAAAAGCCCTTTTATATCCACTGACCATGCTAACTTACATTAACTATTATTATTGCTATATTACCTTAGGGTAAATAGCTATTACCTTATTATTCATCATATCTCTAAAAACCTAAAATGCTAGACCCCCTAAGTAGCATACAGAAAGCTTCATATATTTCTTAAACACAGACTACATGCAGAAATATTCAACTTCTAATAAGGAGATAAACAAAAGTCAAATGTCATCCTCTCTGTCTTATGGTGATTTATAAATACGTATAGTGTCAAAAAAGTTTGCTTGTTGAGAGTAATACTGCTATTACAAACGAATGTTAAATAATTTTTAGTTCTGGTGATCTTATACAATCTTTAAAGAAGAGAAATTATGAACCATTAACTCTCTTGGCTCATAAAATACTTACAAATAAATCCCCCAATATCATTTCCATTAATGAAATATAAAGTAGGAATAAAGAAATAAAAACAGCTTATGGCCACAAAGGAAAAGATATGAAATATCTGGAGTTTCTGTTGTGGTGCAGCGGAAACGAATTCGACTAGGAACCATGAGGTTGCGGGTTCAATCCCTGGCCTCGCTCAGTGGGTTAAGAATCCGGTTTCGCCACAAGCTGTGGTGTAGGTCACAGGCTCAGCTCGGATCCACCATTGCTGTGGCTCTGGCAAGGCCTGCGGCAACAGCTCCAATTAGACCCCTAGCTTGGGAACCTCCATATGCCGCGGGTATGGCCCTCAAAAGACAAAAAAAAAAGAAAAGAAAAGAAAAGAAAAAGATATGAAATATCTGAAGAGCAACCCCTTCTTCCAGGTTTAATGTAAGAAAAGAACTAGAGACAACAATGTATCCAGACTGCCCAGCACAAGTTATTTCTACAGCTCAAACCACAGATGTGGATATCAACTAAATGGATCAAACCTGAATATATCCTCAACAGTTACGATGGAAACAAAAAATGTTTGTTTCCTGTCCAAGTTAGCTATAGGCTCTATGTAGATATGATGTAAGAGAGCAAGCAGCTATAACTCAAACTACACAGAGAACAGGCCACAAAGCTTACTGACACTGCACCTAGCACCTACTGCCCTCTCCTTGGAGAAATATTCTGATTCCAAGTTTGGCGCAGGAAATGTATACAATAAACCAGGAATATATTGTCACACCACAAAACAAAGAAGCTACCAAAGTTTAGCAATGCTGTGTCAAAAGGATTTGGTAGCCAGCCTAAAAGCTCTAAAAAGCCAAAGAAACGGAAGCAGACATTATAGACCTAGACCAAGAATTCCATTAAGACTGCCCATAAAGTCATCTCATCTCCACGCCAGAACTAGTCTGAATCTAATCAGGCCTCCACTGACTACCAATTTATGGGATACGCAAAGGACAGAGGAACATACTGATGTTACAAGGATGAAGTCAGCTAAATCCAGACTGGGAACCTGAATTCGAAACCACTAGGTTTAAAAAAGGGGGTGGGAGTGGTGGCGAGAGCTGACAAACAAAGGGAACCCCAGGAATAAACAGGATTTTAGAAGACATTTTAAATGAATCAAATGGTGACCTTACTTGGGTCCTAACTAAAACAAACTTCACTAAGTATATATTAGTTAAAATAGATTTGTACGACGAGTGAAGAAATGCAAGTACTGACTAGATGTTTGAAATTAAGTATTTTTAAAAATGAAATAGTATTTTTTTTAAAGGAAACCTTATCTTTTAGAAATATTTAGAGATGAAATGCTCTGATATTTGACTTCCTTCAAAATAATGTAGGAGGCACAGAGCTAGAGGTAAAACAAGATTGTTCATGTATCAATGCGTGCCACATATTGATAACTGTTCATGGTATACTGGATACATCGGGCTCATTATGCTATTCTTTCTACTTCTGATTGTATATACAATTTTCCATTAAAAGAAAAAAAGACCTGTAACAACATTTTAGGAAACTACAAGCACACTCACTGGCTTTCTCTGCCCTCAAATAATCACCATATTAATTCTCTGAATCAAAGCAACTTTTCCCTCCCATTTAAAACACATACAACCTCATGTAAAGTAAGTTCTTCTGTATCACCTTCAAGACTTTGGCTTAAAAAAGTTAACAGATGACCAAAACCTTAAGTTTTAAAATGAAAAGAACCTGGTTCATGATATTAAATACATTTAAAAATAAAGTGATCCTAAAATGAAGATGCAATCTCAAGTTCTATTTTGAATAAAGCCAATGAGAACATTATTGATTTATTACTATTGATTTTAAATATTTTTTCCCAAATATGTTTATGATCCTCTGAACATCTCATATAAATTTTACAGAATACAACAAAGTATCAGTTGAAAAACTAGAAGTGATTTTGAACCAAGTTACTGATTTTAACTACTCAAAAGCACACTAGGTTAAAAATGGGAAAGAATGAGAAATCAGTGCACCAGTCAAATGGAGTGCAAATGCTACTTATTCACAACTTCCCTAAATAATGATAAAGATGTCATACCTTTTTTTAAAAAATAATCTTACCAAATTAGAAGGGACAGACACCTTTGGAAATAAGTTTCTGAGAACTTCTTTAGCTTCTAACTCAATAGCTTCCACATGTTGTTGTCTTTCCTAAAGCAGAAGAACCAAATCAAACTTAAAGGCTATAGAATTTAAAAAACAAACAAACAAAAAAACCTATAGTCTTTTAAGCTCTGAGGGAAGAAAAAGTCATACTGATAAATGTTCAAATTTTCCATTTTGAAATATCAAAATGCTTCCATAATAAAAAAAAATCCACAAAGTCTAAAAAGCATCCTAAATAACAAATGTCTTATTTTAATCATAATGTCTTATTTTAATCAAGCTGAGACAATATCTGACAATATGGACATTTTCCTTGCCATGAAATCAAGCGATGCCCCTCTGGGAATAATTCAAAAAACAAAAACAAACAAACAAAAAATAAATTTCCTATAGCTAAAACTTTAAACTACTTGTACAAAAAAACACTTCCTACAGCTAAAATAAACTGCATGTAAAAAATATGCATCTGAGCAAAATAACTGAGACTTATTAGGTTGGTAAATCTCTCTCCCATAATAATACCATGGGATTAAAATGGCAACTTTCATATTTCCAGTTTCAAGGTCAGTTGTAGGGATCTACTTTACCAATGCCATACATCAAGAAGACTATCAATTATCAGTTGAAAAACTAGAAGGGATTTTGAACCAAGTTACTGATTGGTCAGAATGTGTGTATGGACTCTGCCCACTATAAATTTAAGGAAGTATTATAAATGTGTGTCTAAATTTGGTAATTTTAAATCCAAGTCTAATGGGTATCAATTATTAACTCAAACCACAGTTTGTCAAAATTAGGGTAATCACATGAAAAATAAAAAGCTAACATTCAAACTGTAAGATAAAAAAAAAAAAGACATCTATAAAAATGCACATCTAAACCAAGCCAAGAAAATCATCTCAAAAAACTGGTGAAGTTCAACAGGTGACAAGAAGGCAAGCAAGCTAGCAAGATCTCAATCCTATCTTTTCCCCACCATTTAAACGTGATCTTTCAAATCTATTACAGATTTAAGATGCACACACCTCAATTTAAGAAAATCTGATAACATGAGAAGCTAAAGTTACACAATAAGAAGCTGGATATTAATCCTATTTTGTACACACAAAAAGCTGCTACTTTATTTAGATTAGTGGCAGGATTTTTAAAACAGATGTTTTAATGGAGTATTCTCAATAACTCAATAAAGTCCACTATTTTTCAGGAATATATCCACCTAACTGCATAAAAAAGGTATACTCATTTAAGAAAAATGATTAACTGCTAATTCAGAGATCATGAAGAGCTCCTCTTTATCATCTGACCATAGAAATGGTAGAGAAATCTCTGAAGAAAATCAGTTAGGAAAGAGACACTGTGGAACAGAAACCTTTTCGACAATTCCCCAAGTGATAAATAGCCTAACTAAAGCAAATAGGTGTCTAACTTGTAACTAAGAAGCACAAAGATGTACTAACAATTTTAGATTAAAAGTTTTCATTTGACATAGTAGAATTCATTGTGGATAGCTTAACACCTAGAAAAAGATTTAATACTGAAAACTGCATTATTATAATTTCCTTACTATCTTTATCTAAGCGTAGTATGTGTCAAGTTATCTTCCATGTGAACATGTCATTTACTGTAGGAGAATGTTTGCTCCTTACATCAGAACTTACTGCCCTGGGTCAATCGACATCACTTTACACCTATGCGGAGGACTCTCTAAATTCCATTAAAATAGAAAAAGAGTAAAGCCTACACTCTGTAGTTCATTAGATGGCAAGAAGCCATCTGGACTTAGTGATAATTTTTGAAATATGAATAAATTCTTACACTCATAAGCAAACACAAGATGAAACATTAATTCTAGCTTTCTTTTGGAATCATAATATGCAAGATTGCCTATGACAGGTGGCATACAGCTTCTTGTAGGAATGGCATTATTAAAAGTTTAATGTTTTCTATATATCAGTCTCATTAACAAAGTAAAGGCTAAAAGGTAGCTCTTCACAGTGAAAAACAAAGTTAGAGAATCAGAAACTACACCAGAATCCCTACTGCTGACACAGCTGACTGCAACCATTTACAATGAAACAGTAATGTCCTACCTGGCCTAGATTTTCTGCTCCCAATATCTGCCAGGTGTCTCAAATTAAGGTTTTAGTGAAAATTAGGGCCTGATGAATAAGTATATAAGTAACTACAAATCCATTACACTAAAGAAATAACCACAAACATATACTTGATTAAAAAATTATCAAAATCCTATTATGCTTTAAAAAAAAGTCCTTCAAATGTCACTAAGACTTGCATTTAAAATTCCTATTACATACTACCTCAGCACACAAAATACTTATAGAATGCTTATATAAATAATATAATGAATTTTAATCCATATATAAATTCAATAATTCAGTTCCACCTTTACTATTGGTAGGAATTTCAAAATGCTTGACTAAACTGGCACATTCATTTCTCTCAATCTTTAAAAACAACTTCTCAATTACAATTCTTAAAAGTCTTCAAACCACGGAACAACTTGAACTCAGGGAGAATATTCTTGATCATTTTTAAGACAGAGGGGGATACATGTTTCAAGAGCACTTTACATACTCTGGTCAAGAGAATTATCCCTTATATTAATATTCTTTACTAAACATAATATATGCATCATTACTATCCAGCCGTTTCAAAACCTAAAGTTTAATTTTAATTCAACCTCTTCTAAGGAACCATTCCCAATAATACACCCAGGATTGACCCCTTCCCTGTACTTGTGATGATTTTCATCATTTTCCATCTTGCCTGAGTCATCTTAGGAAAATCCATCGTGTATCTTAGGTACATCTGAGATACCCAAATGCGTATATTAATTCAGTTAGAGTTTATTGGCTCAGGGTTTTCACCAAGTTCTCTTAACCAACCCAAGAAGCACACACTGTCTGACAAGAGCTTTCAAAGGGTAGCAGAGGTCTCCTGAGACTCTTCAGCTTAAAGCAGTAATCACCAAAGCTCAATCATATAATCACAACAAAATAGCATGCCAAAAATTAAAGCTTCAAGGAGTAGATGAAAAAAGCAGAGATGATAGAGATGACAAATGTGGATGGATAAGGAGTTTTTATGTTTAAATTGCAGTAAAATTAAATGCTTTAGTCTGATTTAAGACAAGCTGCAGATTTTCTCTGTTCAGTGGATTATTTCTAGGAGTCAGCATTACAACCTTGGAAGTCTTGTTCACTTTGTCCTGCAGCATTTTTTCAGTTGATGCCAATGCTTCCATTGCTTCCCAGTTTTTCTCCCGAAGGTCCTAATCATTTTTAGAAAGAATGATTTCAGTTTATCCATTATTGAAAGATTTTTGCTTTTTGCTTCATCAGTATTTTGCACTGCATTTAAATGCTGGTTACTGCAAAATTATTTCAATGGGAAAATATGTATATTAGCAAAAAAATAAAAAGCAATGTTTAGAAGTTTGAATGAGAAAATAAAGATGCCCACTCCCCAGGTTTTAGCATACACACCAAATATGCCAGCTTTAAAGTAATTACTATGCACATGTGACAAGGAAAAAAGCATTCGAAAGTAAACACAGAAACCAAGATTAAAAATACACATTGAATATTAGAGGATTAAGGACAGAGCAAATATACATGTATTTAAAAAAGCTTTACGTGTGATTTTTAAATGAGACCCACTATCACTCATGGGACTTCCACTGCAACATACCATTTTTTTTCCTCTAAATACATTTTACTGATATAACACATTTCAAGTCTAGCTAGGAATGACATAAAAATTCACCGTACTTCTCTACCTTTCTTGGCATGGTCAAATGGGCATACCAAAAAGCAACCTGATACGAATCTTATGAGCTACTTGACAAAGGCAAATAGGGAGACTAGAAAGCTAGAGAACACATTCTTTTGGAAGAGAAAGAGAGGTCTCTGAAACTGAGTTCTGAAAGATCTATTTTAACAGCATTTCATTAGCAAATACTAATAAGGACAATCAGCTATATTTCAGTCTGTCTTGATATTCAGAATAAAAATAAAAAATAAGAAGCCAATAATCATCATGTATTGAATGCTTACTTATGTGCCCAACACTATACTTGGCACTTTACATAAATTTTCATTAATCCTCACAACAACCCTAAAAGATATTTATTCCATTTTACTGACAGCAAAACCACAGCTCAGAGAGGTTAAGAAATGTGATCCAGTCTACACAGCAAATGCGGTAGCAGAACTAGAATGGACTGACATTGCAATATGCTGGCCTCCAGTATTCTGGTTTTCTGCACACTTCAATGCCTCTACCTCTGCTGCTGCTGCTGCTGCATTAGACTGGAGTGACTATGCCCTCCTTATCTCAGACTCCCAATAATAAAACACAGTTAAGATGTTAGCAGTAATATAGGCAATTCATCTCAGGTTTTCTAGCCAAGCAATGCTATTAGTAATGTTACAGAAACATACAAAGGGAGTTCACATACCTAATTTTGACAAACTCAAGGGAGCAGGAACATTTCAACTTGTTAAATTAACAAATTAACACAAACTTTGAAAAATCTAACTTACATTAGAAAATACCAATAAATTTATTAGCAACACTCAGATTTCAGTAACATTTATGACTTTGCTGAAGTCAATAATGACACTTTTGGGTGTATAAATTCCTTCTCTAGTAAGAATGTTTGCACTCTTATAGGTATCCTTTTCTGGTCAGAAAGAATTTAAGAAATTCAGCTAAATTTACTATTTGTCGATATTTCCTAGGGCACTATGCCTTCCATTCTAACCTAAATGTATTCAGATTCTAAGACCTCTAATAAGCTTAATTACCAAGATTTGAACAACCTCTCAGTTTAAAAAGGGAGGTGCCAGAAGGCTTTGCAAGATATTTAATTACAAAAAATACTGGGTTTGAATATTGGCATTACTCCTAGTTTACAAAAAGCCTAGCCCAATCAAAATAAGAGAAATCTTTAATTTTAAAATATTGAGCTGAAAGAATAATTTTTCCAAATAAAAGTTCAACAGAAAGTTGCTATAGTGTAGTTTCTTAAAAAAATCTGAAGCTGTAACTATAGCTTCACATTTAAAATGATATTCACAAGTACACAAAATGGATTTTTCTTCTATTCACTTAAAAAAATGCACTTTAATAAAGTGATTACCCCAGTGATCCTCCCAAAAAAGCTGCACATAAAACAGTACTTTCCCCCAAGAATTAGAAGAAATCTGAGGTAAAAGTAGATTAAAAAGAAATTCTGAATGATATTTCAGTGAAATAATAATTTTAATAATAACGATAAGTTTTACTTTGATAAAGATTTGCTTACATTGTTTTTCTTCCTCTGGTGTTCAACAGCATCCTTCAAAGAATCTAATTCATTCCGAAGACCACTTATTTCTTTCTCTCTTTGTGAAATTCTGAACCAGAACATGAAAATACATATAGCAATACTTTAGGTAAATAGTGGTCATAATATATGTTACTACAAAATAAAAGCAACAAGTAGATGATCTTTTGAAAAATGCATTCACTTAAGGGGCAAACTCTTTGAGCTTAACTACAGTTACCACAGAAAGCCTATTCATGAATTCCTATTTTTAGAAATGATTTTTTAAATAAATTTTTACAATATGACATGCTGACATTTATGCTAAAGAGAAATCATCCCCTAAGAAACAGCTCATGAATATATGAACTGCTGTAGTTGTAGTTATTTCTATTTTTAGCTAGGACAATGAAGTAGCTATTTTCAGAAAAGTAAAAACTGATGTAGAAGCACTCCCTTAAATATATTTTTTTCCCAGAAGGTAATGAAATCAATTATGACTTTCTGTGAGTGGCTAACCCACAGTGAAAGTATTATATTTACGTGACGTAGGTGTTCTCTTTTCATTTTCATAACAGTCCTAGGATTCATGTTTTTCTGGTTCTGTCAAATGAGTTATTTCCCAGAAATGCAGAAAGCAATGGCAAAGATTCACAATTCAATTCTTTTTTTGTTTGTTTGTTTTGTTGTTGTTGTTTTTGTCATTTCTTGGGCCACTCCTGCGGCATATGGAAGTCCCCAGGCTAGGGGTCTAATTGGAGCTGTAGCTGCTGACCTATGCCAGAGCCACAGCAACGCAGGATCTGAGCCGCGTCTTCGACCTACACCACAGCTCATGGCAATGCCGGATCCTTAACCCGCTGAGCAAGGCCAGAGATCGAACCCGCAACCTCATGGTTCCCAGTCGGATTCATTAACCACTGCACCACAACGGGAACTCCCACAATTCAATTCTGTTACAGCTGAGAGGCAGATCCAGTAGAAAGTTAAATTACAAATAGCTCTTCCCAAAGAATAAGGCTCTATATAAGAGACTGGCAAACTAGGGCTCTGGGTATGACCCACAGTCTGGTTTTATATGGCCCCCAAGCCAAGCTGATACTGTGTTTTTAAAGGCTTGTGGGGGGAAAAAGAAGAAAAAAGAATACGAAACCATGTGACCCACAAAGCCTAAAGTCAGGCAATTTATTAAAAAAAAAAATTTGCTGATCCTTGCCCTATATAGTCACACTCAAGACTCAATGTAACAGTAAATAATTCCTTTTTTTTTTTTTTGGTCTTTTTGTCTTTTCTAGGGCCACACCCGTGGCATATGCTAGGGGTCTAATCAGAGCTGTAGCCACCAGCCTACACCAGAGCCACAGCAACGCGGGATCCGAGCTGCATCTTCGACTTACACCACAGGTCATGGCAATGCCAGATCCTTAACCCAATGAGCGAGGCCAGGGATCAAACCCGCAACCTCATGGTTCCTAGTTGGATTTGTTTCTGATGCGCCATGATGGGAACTCTGGCAGTAAATAATTCTAAACTAGTAAACCATCAACTTTGTAAAGAAGTCAAGGTGAAAGAACACAGAGATAGCATCAAATATACTCAATGTGGTTGACATTTGATATGTTGAAACACACCAATTCATCTGAAATGAACTTAAATGCAGCCTCTTATTAGAGAAAAACACAGAATGTTTTAGTTAAAAAAAAAAAAACAAAAACTCCTTGGATTCCCCTGTCATGACTCAGCAAAAGCAAATCTAACTATTAACCATGAGGATGCAGGTTCAATCCCTGGCCTTATTCAGTGGGTTAAGAGTTTGCCATTGCCATAAGCTGTGGCATAGGTCACAGATAAGCCTCAGATCTAATGTTGCTGTGGCTGTGGTGTAGGGTACAGCCCTAAAAAGATACAAACAAACAAAACAAAAACAAAAACATCTCCTTAAAAGAGAATCACCATGAAGATTTTTAACATAGAAGCTAAATCAAATTTGCAACATTCAATTCCACAATGAAATCAGGAGGATAACTAAGATAATTTAAGGTAAATTAGTGAATATAGGCTTCAAAGATTAATTTAATGTGATAGCTTTTTTTGGAATACCAAAAAAATAAAAATAAAAAAAGTTATCTCCCTCAACAAAATATTCAAAGAAATCCAAATACCATAAAAGGTGCTAAGCTCAGCCAAAGGCATAGCTAAGCTATACTGACCTACAGTTCAAGAAATCCAAATAGAACTGTAAAAATTAGAGGAGCATTGCAGTTACATTGAATTGCTTATCTAAGTATGTTTTAGTACATTAAAAGTTACCACTTCCCAAATTGTGAATAAAAATAATTACTTACACTTTTAATAGCTCTTCATGAGGGGGATAAGAAGATGCCTATTAAAAGAGTTAAAGGCTATTTTTAAAAAAAGCTTTTTAGAAAATGTCAAAAAAATTAAAACTCTTTTCAGATATACATTAAGACATCAAAGGTAAAAATACCTTCTATTCTATATGCCATCAAAGAGTAATTTTAATAAAAACAAACACATTTATAAAATGCAATGAGTGCTAAATTGAATCTTCACTGTCACCATATTCTTAAAATCTTCATTAACAAATACTTATCAATTTCCTATTACCTTAAATTGTGATAGTGCACAGTTCATATTTGACTATATTAAGCTTCCAAAAAGCCCAAAAAAATTAATAAAGGAAAAGTAGGAAAGTTAGTTAACTTGCATGTAATAAAACTGTAATTTTACATAATACATAAAGGAATTCACATATGGTGTTTAGTCCTTGATGACTACACTCTCCCAAACTAAACGACTGTAGGATTCTTGTCAAGAAAGACTCTTTTGTCCCTCAGAATACTTTCTAGTTTACCCACACACATTCATAAGATAAATTAATGTAAAGGATTTTTTGGTAACATTTTTAAACTATTTTTAAAGTTTATTTTTACCAAGCAGAATTATATCTTGAAAAGGTATTTTAAATAATACTAAACTATTACTTATAATATTACATACGCATTTCTTAGTTTCCCTCCAATTATAGATGTAATATAATGTAATTATAGATTGAATACGTAATATTACACATTTCTTAGTTTTTCTCCAATTAGAGATATTTTGTTGGGGAAAGTGTAAGTAGGGTATACACATATTTTTTAAACTGACCTCTACAGGACTTTAACTGACTTGTTAAGAAAAGCATTCCAAAGGACCTGAAAATATACATACACAGATACATAGCAGAGTGCTAATACAGATAAAAATATTTGTGTATACTGTACAAATTGCAGATTATCTACAAACTGCTTTGTTTTGTAGGAAATTTGATAAACACATAAATAAAATGACACATACTTTATTCTCAATGAAAAGGCAATGGTAATACTTTACAGTCACTGACAGTCACAAAATTTTTTACCGCATAAATAAAAGGCAAGTTATCTAAGAGTACTTACTTGTTGGTAGCTTTGTTGCTTAAGCTGCTCAATTTGGGATTTAAACAGCTTGTTTTCATCTTGTACTTCCTATTTAAACAAAAAGTAAACATGAATATATGGACAAAGATGTTTAATTTCCATGTAAACTTTAAAAACATATCATACAAACTAGGAAAATTCTAAAATAGTAACAATTTTTAAAGGGTGTAATAAGCTCTATATTAAAACATTATAAAATTAAAATAATTACTCAGTGCTAGCCTGGGAGTGGGTATGCCTCAATGGAAGAAAACAGAATCCAGAAACAGACTCAAATACCTGTAAGAATTTTTTTTGTTGTTGTTGTTGTTTTGTTTTTTTGCTATTTCTTTGGGCCACTCCCGCGGCATATGGAGGTTCCCAGGCTAGGGGTCGAATCGGAGCTGTAGCCACCAGCCTGGGCCAGAGCCACAGCAAAGCTGGATCCGAGCCGCGTCTGCAACCTACACCACAGCTCACGGCAACGCCAGATCCTCAACCCACTGAGCAAGGGCAGGGACCGAACCCGCAACCTCATGGTTCCCAGTCGGATTCGTTAACCACTGCGCCACGACGGGAACTCCTCTGTAAGAATTTAGTACAAGTTGACACATTAAGTCAGGAGGGCAAGTTCTAGTGATGTTTTGAGCTGGACATTGCTCTGTTGTTGGGGACTGTTTAGCAGTAATTATAGCCTCCATCCACTAGACTCAGTAGCACCCCTCTATCAGCTGTGATAACTAAAAATGTCTCCAAATATTGCTAAATGTTTCAGGGTGGGGGATCACTGCAGTACAGTAATAATGGATTATTTAATAACATGGCTAGTCTTTTTTAAGGTTGAAATGTGATTCTCCTAACTTACTCAAATACATTACATCCGAATAAATCCTCTAAGCAAAAAAATAAATTATAAAATATTAGAAGCAAATGTGTGAAAATATTTTTATGATCTGAGAGTGAGAGATACCTTTCAAGACACGAAACTCAGAAAATTATTTATATTTGAGTACATAAAAGTTTTAAACTTCCAAACGAAGAAGGCAAAAACAAATGAAGTCAAAAGAAAAACTATTATCACATATGAAAGAAGACTAATTTCTCCCATTACATAAAAAAGATCTTATAAATTAGTAAGAAAAAGTCAAGGGGAAGGGGGCTATAAGAAAAATTAAAGCCCATTTCCATACAAATGAAGAGTACTTCTCTATCAAATGCAAACTAATCTGACCATCTCTCAAGCATAATATTGAATGTTTTCATCTTCATCAGTGTTGAAGAGAATAAAGAGGGAATTAATGGCCTTCTGTTGGAGAGTGTAATTTAGTTGCTGTAATTTAATTATTTAGTGTAATTTAGTTGTCTAAACAATTATAGTTTGGTCTGCTAGGGGAGTATAACTTAGTAAAAACACTGAAGGGCAATTTAGTATTATCTGACAAAATTAAAAACAGTCTACTTGGGAAGGAGAAGGAAGGTAATAGAACCAACCCATGAAGCATGAAATATTAGCACAAGTGGAATTCCCATCATGGCTCAGTAGAAACGAATCCAACTAGAAACCACAAGATTGCAGGTTCGATTGCTGGCCTTTCTCAGTGGGTTAAGGATCTAGCATTGCCATGAGCTGTGGTGTAGGTCACAGATGTGGCTCACATCTGGCATTACTGTGGCTGTGGCGTAGGCCAGAGGCTATAGCTCCGATTCAACCCCTAGCCTGGGAAGCTCCATATGCCACAGGTGCAGCCCTAAAAAAGCAAAAAGAAAAAAAAAGAAAAAAAAAATATGAGCACAAGTATTTGAGGCAGTACAGACGTCTAAAATTTCCTCTTAAAAGCAATGTTCTGTAAAAACTTTCAGTACTAACTACATGAAGATGAAGAGATACTATTTTCTATTTTAACTACAACTTTCAAAAAGGAAAAAAACCCTCTGCATAAAACTTGAACCCACAATTTCATTTCCAGTAATTTTAAATACAGATATACTAGCTTAAGTATTAAAAATGTGTGTGTGAGGACATTCACTGTAGAATTATTGTAACAGGAAACACAACCCTAAATTATCTAAGTATCTATAAACTAGGATTGGTTATGTAAATGATAATACAATCATACAAAAGAATACCACAAAGCCATTAAAAATTAAAGAAGTACCTATGTGGAAAAATCTCAAAAACATTATTAATTGGGTGGTAAGGGGAGTAAAATACAAAAGTGCATATGACTAAACACGAAATGTCTAAAAACTATTGTAAGTGCACACATACACACACATTTTATACATGGGCACTTTCTCAAAAGATATATAAACAATTGATAGTAGTTATCTCTGAGGAATGAGACCAAGTTTCTGGGTGGGAGGGAGAGACATTTTGTATTCTATTTTCTTTTGTTGTAGTTAAAACTGTTTTCAAACATGCAAAGACAATAACTCACACATAATCAATTTTAAGTAAATATATTTACCTGTAACAGCTTTGTTTTGCTTGAAAGATCACTCTCTTTCTCTTTTAGCATAGTTTCCAATCTCTTCATTTCATTTTCCTTCTCTTTCAACCTAGAATTTTTACAAAGACCTTATTTTAGTTAGGTGAATAGGTGGAGCACAGGAGAACTTTAGGATAGTAAAGCTATTTTGTGATGATACTATAATAATGTATACATATCATCATACACTCCTCAAAAACCAGAGAACGAACACCACAAAGCACGAACCCTAATGGATACTACAGACTCCAGTTAATAAGATATTGATTTGGTTCATCAACTGTAACAAATGTACCACACCAATACAAGATATAAATAAGAAATGGGGGGAGAGTATACATGTATTCTCTGTACTGTCCTCTCAAATTTTTCTATAAACCTAAAAATAGCCCCCCAAAATTCTTTTTATTTATTTCTCTCTCTCCTCTTTTTTTTTTTTTTTTTTTTGCCATTTCTTGGGCCGCTCCTGCGCCATATGGAGGTTCCCAGGCTAGGGGTAGAATCGGAGCTGTAGCTGCCGGCCTAGGCCAGAGCCACAGCAACGCAGGATCCGAGCCGAGTCTGCGACCTACACCACAGCTCACAGCAACGCCGGATCGTTAACCCACTGAGCAAAGGCAGGGACTGAACCCGCAACCTCATGGTTCCTAGTCGGATTCGTTAACCACTGCGCCTCGACGGGAACTCCCCAAAATTCTTTTTAAATCTGAGGTAGAAATAAATCTAAAAATCACACTTTAATCATCTATACACCGATTACAAATAGACCACAAATACATCTCAAAGCTTTCTATTAGCAAATGACACAAAAGCACCGTGGGAATTACACAATACCCACAAGATAAACAATTAGATGTACAAATGAGCAATCTCAATGCCAAGAATAGAAACATGTAGTTTGTCTCCATGAAGACAATGACATAATAAACATCTTCAGTATCTTACATTTCTATAGTTTCAAAGGGCCACTTCTTAAACATCAATAATGACTGATGAGGTTACACCACAGCAAAAATCTCTTAAAATTGATAGAAGGCCAAAAAGTTGAAGTCCAAATACCTTTCTTGTCACTGTAGAGAACAGACTTCACAGGACAAATTTTCTAGGATGAACATTTACAAAGACTGATACCTCCTATGCTCATCAGATTGGGTATTTTTACTATCTGGCACAGTATAACTGCCATGACAACAGAGACTACTTTCCCCCAAATACAAGTTACTTTTATCTATTTTTTAAAATATTTATTTATTTATTTATTTTTGCTTTTTAAGGTCACATCTGTGGCATATGGAAGTTCCCAGGCTAGGGGTTGAATCGGAGCCAGGCCAGGGTCATGTCTGCGACCTACAACACAGCTCATGGCAACACCCGATCTTTAACACACTAATCGAGGCCAGGGATCAAACCTGCATCCTCATGGATTGTAGCAGGGTTTGCCACTGCTGAGTCATGAAGGGAACTCCACAAGTTACTTTTACAGAAAGATTCAATATTCATTACTAAGTTTACGGCTAAGATTATCTTCTGGTTAATTCAGAGATGTTATTCTTTCAAATACTGATTTGTATGTGAAGTAAACCTACCCTCTCTTTACAATAATACATACTTCATTTTAAAAAGAGAGAGAGAACTCAAATAGAACCAGTTTATATTAGCAGAAACAGTATTCAGAAAATGCAATCAAAGGGTTTTGCAAAAGGTTAAAGTCTGCAGGTATTTTTTTTATTTTACCAGAGACTTATTTGCCCCAGACTATAATTCCTACTTAACAAGAAAGTTCATGACTTAGATGAAAGCTCATCATAATATTCAAGGATATTCTAGAAAATATTAAGAAGTTTCTCTTTAAAATGCTGGCTAAAAGTATACTTACACAGTCTCAAATTCATCAAATTGTGATGCAGAATACGCCTAAGAAACAGATTGACATTTTTAATTCTAACATCAAAAAGATCAGGTACTACAACATATTATCTACAGAATCACTCACCAATAAAATAAAAACATAATTACATGTGGTAAATTTAAGATTGGGCCATTCATAAAATCAAGATAGAATGAATTTTCTCTAATTTTGTTTTTTTTTTTTTAGGGCCGCACCCAAGGCACATGGAATTTCCCAGGCTAGGGATCTAATTGGAGCTGTAGCTGCTGGCCTATGCCACAGCCATAGCAACACCAGATTTGAGCCATGTCTGTGACCTACACCACACCTCACGGCAACGCCGGATCCTTAACCCATTGAGTGAGGCCAGGATCGAACTTGCAACCTCATGGTTCCTAGTCGGATTCGTTTCCACTGCTGCCACGACGGGAAATCCATAACTTAATTTTTTAATATCCATTTGTTAAATGATTACAGATTAATATATCAATTAAACGCAAACACTTAAAAATAAGCTTAAGAATCCATTTCAGGAGTTCCTGTTATTGCTCAGTGGTTATCGAATTTGACTAGGAACCATGAGGTTGCAGGTTCAATCTCTGGCCTTGCTCAGTGGGTTAAGGATCCGGTGTTGCCATAAGCTGTGGTGTAGGTCACAGACGTGGCTCGGATCCCGCATTGCTGTGGTGTGGCCTAGGCCAAAAGCTACAGCTCCAATTAGACCCCTAGCCTGGGAACCTCTACATGCACAGGTACGGCCCTGGAAAAGATAAAAAAAAAAAGATGAAAAATAAATAGATAAATAAACAAATAATTTTTAAAAAATGAATCCACTTCAAAAACACAAGGAAATATTTTTAGGCTTAGGTTGACAAATGAGGCAGTAATAGCCTTGACAGAAATAAAAGTTAACTTACTTTATTAAAAACGACAAAACTGTGGTACAGCAGTGATTTTTATAGAAAAAAACTCAGAGAACATATTAACTTCTTTATTTTCTAGTACGGTAAAATAAAGATTCATCATTTTTTTATGAAATATGCTGGTAATCGGTTTATACTATACCTCTTTCAAATTATGTTGTGCTACCTCCTGAACACGTGCTTTTAAAGACTGGTTTTCTTCTTGAAGATCCTGAAAGAGAACAGATGTGAATAAAACTGATATGCAAATATAGAACGAGTATTTGCATTTGTTTTTAACTTCTCACCTGTAACCACTTCCCTCTGTTGGCTAAGTCTTTCTCCTTCTCTTCTAAAACAGTCTTCATGGTATTCATCTGTTCCTCCTTTCCTTTCAATCTGACAATAAGTTAATAAGAACTATCAGTGAAAGTGTTACATTATACAAAGCAAAAATACTGGAGATTGGAAAGGTGTATTTTAGGTTGTACTCACAACCTAAATTGATTAAAATAAATATTTTAAGCATAAAGGTATATAAGACTTTGGAGATATCAAATTAAAAAGCAGCTCTACTTCTACCCCTTAACACCCTGTTTAAGTCAACACTATCAAATTTAGACAGCTTATTACAACCAGTTTGGGTATGAAATATATAACCAGTTTCACAGTCGCTTTTTTTTCTTTCTCAGCCACACCTGCAGCATATCGAAGTTCCCAGGCCAAGGGTCAAAGCCGAGTCAACTGCAGCAAAGCTTAATACACTGCGCCAGGCCAGGGATTGAACTGACAATGCCACAGATTTAATGTGGATCATTAACCCACTGTGTCACAGCAGGAACTCCCAAAGTGGCTTTCAAAATGATCAAAGAGCAACATGTCAATTTAAGGCCTATTCAGATTATAAATCATAAAAATAATACTTCCAACTCTATCCCATCAAAAAACCTACAGATTAAACCCTAAAGAAAAATTTTAGACCTTGAGACCTTTTTGAGATACGATTAAAAAAAAAAACAAAGAAAGAACTCCTTTTTTGGTTTGTTTTTTTTTTGTTCACACCCCTGGCATGTGAAAGTTCCCAAGACAGGGATCAAACCCGCACCACAGCAGTGACTCAAGCCACTGCAGTGATGACGCCAGATTCTTAACCTGGTGTGCCACAAGGTAACTTCTTTGAGAAATAATATGATGTTCTTTAAAATATTATTTAAAATCAAATAAAAAGAAGCTATGATTTTCATATTTAACTTGTGGAAAATAGATAATTAAAAGGAAATAAAAAAGATGGTACTTACAAGTTCTGAAGTTCCTGAACTTGAGAAGTGATAGATAACTGAAATAAAAGCAGAAAAAAAGCAATTCATAATCCCTTCAATTTACTTACTAAGCTTTATGATAAACTCTATAAAATGTGTACACTTCAAATTACAAAGATCCTAGCTGAATTATTCATGCCAAAATGAGGCATTCTGATTTTACTTTCTCTTGACTCAAATGACAAGAAGAGTAATCAATTAAAAATGGGGAGGGGGAAAGACAGGAATATAAATATCTACATGATGTGATACTTCTAAAATTCTGAAAATTAGAATATTAACGGTCCACATAGCTCCCTACCACATCAGAGCACTTTTCTTTCCACTCTTCCAAGACCAAATACTCAACAATACTCTACATTGTCCTTTAATCTCCTTTTCTTACCATATACAGTTCAACAGTACTTTTTATTCCCTACTGTCTTCTAATAGAGTCCTTCTAGATCTTGGCTTAGATGCCAGTTCTCCAGGAAGAGACTTTCCTGAACTCTTAATCTATATTAGGAGTTTAATCTTGTCATCTTTCCCTATTTCATTCAACACATTATCTCCAACCACTAACACAGAGCTTTAATAAGTAGAAGGAACTAAATAAATATTGTTGAATTAATCTATGGGATAAATGAATGAATCATCTCTTCCATGCACTCTCACCATATTTTCAGTGAAACTTTATCAGCTTAAATTCATCAAAACCACCATCTATTTCCAATAACCACATCTACCATTGAAATCCCCCAATAAAATTTGTACTTTATTCTACACACAAAGTTGTGCAATACATATTCTACAACAAAATATTTTGGAACATGCAGTTGAAAATGAAAAAGGTTTACCAAGTGCTTTGTTTTTTTAAGTGGGCAAACTAAAGTGAAACATTAATACAGAAAATTTTCCCCCAAAAATTTAAGTTTTTAACAGTTTTAATATTTTAATGTTGATTAAAATATTAAGAACATTTTCTCAAATCAGTCAAAAATTTTTAAAAAGCACAGAACTCAAAATATTTATAGCACACTACTAAAAGTTTTTTTCTAACAAGAAAAAAACCAAATAGTTCATAAATACACATACACTAACAAATCTGTCATGCTATGGCTCTGGAATTTTTACCTGTTGAGCTTTTTCAAGCTGGATATTTCCTATTTCTTCTTTTAGAGCCTCTATTTCCTTTTTCAAATCCTTGACAATGACAAAACAGACAAGATTGGACAATGGAAACACAGAAATTGACATAAAATGCAATGTAGAGACAAACACACAAAATTAA
Source organism: Phacochoerus africanus (assembly GCF_016906955.1). Taxonomy (NCBI): domain Eukaryota; kingdom Metazoa; phylum Chordata; class Mammalia; order Artiodactyla; family Suidae; genus Phacochoerus; species Phacochoerus africanus. Next base: position 187,206,697 of record NC_062545.1, on the reverse strand, counting down.
ATGGTATTCGCTCAAGTTGATAAACAAAAAAAAACCCCACAAATTTTCTCTCTCTCAATACCTGAATAGTTTTCTCTTTATTAGCAACTTTGAGAAGTTCAGCTTCCAGAAGTTCTTCCACAGACTTGATCTTTCCATCTTTTTCATGGATCCTTAGATAAAGAAATGCAGTATTAAACTTAGAAAGAAGTCATCAAGATCCATTAACTAAGATATAAAAATAGTAACAAATCATGAATAGGCTCACCAAATAAATTCTTCCCATTTTAAGTAAAATAGCAATATATCTTGCAGACAGAAGGGGGGGGGAAACTAATTAAAGCTCTTCCTAAATGAGAATTAAGCAGTAACTACCAGATAGCTGAAGCCTATGCACACGAGGAGCGTGGAACACACTTCAAAAGTGCACAAGGAATATAAGATTTGTACCCCAAATATTACTAGGGAGAAGTGAATTCCTCTCAACAATACTGCTTCTAGGACTCTGAAAGCTGTGGCAGAACTTATATACAATTAAGGCATTAAACTTTACAAACACTTCAAGAAAATGATACACACATGGAACTGATCTCTATCAAATAATAGTTGCTGCTTCAGAAAAAGAAAATTAACAATTTGATGCCATAAGTTAAGAAAATAAATGGAGTAAATCAAAGAAACTGAGTTTTTTAACGATCGCATTGTGCTGGGAAAGCACAGCTAAGTGCAATGAAAATTTTTCTATCAATGAAAAATTCTAGAGTGAAGGTTAAACTAACACATATCAGCCATCTCAAATGGACAATAAAGTAAGATTTATGAGCACTAAGAAAATGGACCAAAGAGAAAGAGTGGCTTAATAATGTTATCACTTACACTTTCTTAAGTTCTTCAACTAGAGATGCAAAGGAAACCTGGAAATAAAAAGGTATTCTACTTAGTAATTTGCTCAAAACAAGTGAGTCATAAATAGAAGAATACGTTATTCTCAATGTACTTGGATTTGGATTTTTCCACTACACTAAAATCCAAATGGGAAAAGTAAACACAGGAATTAATTCTTTCTAGATTTTTTAAAATGTTACAGCTATGAAAATGAAAAGCACTTTGAAAGTAACTAGCTTTAAAGCTACTCATGGTAAGCACAGGTCAAAAAAAAAAAAAAAACAGATAAATATTAAAATTATTGAATCGAGGAGTTCCCGTCGTGGCGCAGTGGTTAACGAATCCGACTAGGAACCATGAGGTTGCGGGTTCAGTCCCTGCCCTTGCTCAGTGGGTTAACGATCCGGCGTTGCCGTGAGCTGTGGTGTAGGTTGCAGACGCGGCTCAGATCTCTCGTTGCTGTGGCTCTGGCGTAGGCCGGTGGCTGCAGCTCCGATTCGACCCCTAGCCTGGGAACCTCCATATGCCGTGGGAGCAGCCCAAGAAACAGCAAAAAGACAAAAAAAAAAAATTATTGAATCGATAATTTTAACCAGATAATGAGAAAAAAAATATATATATATAGGAAAATTGCCTGATTTCAGGCAGCCTCTTTTACGATTAGAGTCTTAACTTTATATTCGAAACCTTTCATCACTGCAGTAAGAGGCAATGACACCCTATCTTGAGTACTCAATGCCTGGCATAAAGTCAGCATTCACTAAATTGAAGCTTCTGGTACAGATAATCAAGTCACCGACCATTCACAGATTAAAACATTTACTGACAGGCGTTCCCGTCGTGGCTCAGTGGTTGGCTAACCCAGCTGGCATCCATGAGGACGCAGGTTCGATGCCTGGCCTCACTCAGTGGGTTAAAGATCTGGTGTTGCTGTGAGCTGTGGTATAAGTTGCAGATGCGGCTCGGATCCTGCCTTGCTGTGACGGTGGCGTAGGCCAGCGGCTGCAGCTCCACTTTGACTCCTAGCCTGGGAACCTCCATGTGCCTAGGGTGCTGCCCTAAAAAAAAAAAAAACAAAACATTATTGACAAATTCCATGTTGGAGAATGGAGGAATAAAAAAAAAAAAAGATTTGTCCCCATATTCGAATATAATGGGTTTGTCTACTGATTAAAAGAGAATGGTTGTAGGATCTACTAAATATATTACCTGATCATTCTGCTTGGCCTTTAAATCTTGAACTTCTTTCCTCAAAGATGAATTTTCTGTTCTTATTGCCTTTTTCAAAGACACATAAGAATAACATTAATTTTCTAAAACAAACAGCTAGCTTCAAAATACACTTCGCTCTTCATTTTTCTCTAGCTCCTTCTTTTCACTTCTGAAGGTCCAGAAATATCACTTGTTCTACATGTCTACAATTCCATAGCTCCAGAGCTAGCCTAATGGATTTTTAATTCAAATACCCTCACAAGTATTTCTCCTCATGTTTCCACAACCTGAAAACCATAGTTATTTCTCTCCCTAAAATCATATACATCTTTTACCTTATTTTTCCAGCAATCCTATCCCAAATTGCGTTAGTTAAGGTTAATGAAAACCAAAAACTGCAACTGCATTCTCTCCTTCCTCGGGCTTCCAATAGCATTTCATGAACTTATCAAGCCCACTAGTTACTGTCTGATTATAACTTGGATATGAGTGGAGGTGGGGAGGCATATTTTACAACTATGATAACAGTTTAATACTTAATACTTCATTAAGACAGTGAATGCTACAATCAACCACACATTTTTGTATTTATAATAAAATGTTAAGTTTAATGAAAAAGGCATCATATATATTCGTAAAATGTTGATGACTAATATTAAATTTAAAATCTATGGGAAAAATATTACACATTACATGAAACCCTTTCATGTTCACTGAATAATCAATGACAAGGAAAACAAGTACACAAAATGCTTTACATTCAGTTCTTCCTCTTTAGTGGCCACCTGAATAAGTCCAGTTTCAAGTAATTCTTCTACAGTCTTCAACTTCTCATCTTTTTCTTGAATGCTGAAATTATAAATTTATAACATATGTATGAACTACTTTTCAAGGAAAATGATATGGCTCCTAAATAAATATTTTACACAGAGACCAACTCCTGTGTCCATCATTCCTCATAAACATTCAATTCTAGAAAGGTTTCTGAGGATTTTTGATCATGGTCTAAGGTAAGCAGACCTTTACCAAAAAGTAAAATGTATTCAAGTTATGTATGCTTACATGCTAGCCTAAACAAATAAATCATGGCCACACATGACACCTACAAACCTAATGTAAGGCCAAATCAATCAACAGATACCACTCTCTTCCATTATTTTTAAAGAATTTAGATTAATATACTAATAATTCTGGTATCTCAAACTTGGTAGAAATGAGTCATTAAAATATTTTTAAAAATTTTAAAGCTCTTACCATTTTTCCATTTGTTCCACGACATCTTTATTAGGCTAAAATAAAATCAACAACAAAAAAAGTTTAATTTTACCAAGTTTGCATGAGGTAAATTAAAACTAGTTTAGAAATAGATTAAAAAAAAAAAAAAAAAAAAGCAGCAGTCATTTATTCATTCATTTAGCTGCACTGGTGGCATATGGAAGTTCCCAGGCCAGGAATCAAACCTGTACTGCCATAGAGACAATGTTGGATCTCTAAGATAATTGTTTAGTATTAATTAGTTTCAAAATTTAAGATGATCCACATCTAAAGCCTGCTAATAGTTAAAGAATTATTTAATTCAGGGAGTTCCCTTGTGGTTCAGAAGGTTAAGGATACAGCATGTCACTACTACAGCATGGGTTTGGTCCCTGGCCCGGAAATTTCCACATGCCATGGGCACAGCCAAAAAAAAAAAAATCATTTATTCAGGCAATGCAAGACAGAAGAGAAGCAGCTACACAAAAGACATAGAAAAAGATGACAGTACAAAGTGGGCTTAAAAAATGAACTAGTCCCTTGTGAACAAATTTTTAATTACTATAAAGAAAATCTTACAGTAAGAAGAGAATTTGCCCCTCCTTTACATTAATTCTTCAAATCTAAAAATCCAAGGCTCTAAGGTCTTGCAGGCCAAGAAGGAGGCTTTGGTTTTTTTTTTTTTTTTAACTAAGGTATAAGGCAAGTGCACAAAACCTGTGACCAAATGAATGAATTTTTAACATATAGATTTCACATAACCACTACCTAAGCCAAAATATAGAATGTTTTAAAACTGATTGTAAAGTTTGTAGCACATGAACATATTCTCCTTGTTAAAAGACATCATATGAGCTGACCTTGGCCTCTGACCCCTTCTTCTAGCATCCCCTCCATACACACAATGTTCTCAATGCTACAATTTACTATGTACCCAGAAGCAAGGCTTCCTCCTAGATGTTCCTAGGCCTTTAGACAGCTAAGTAACATGACAAAACAGATTTGGGGGCTTTTTCCCTTCAACATTCTCCTCCACCCACCCCATTCCCTACCTGCTTTCTCTTATTTGCTAGTTTCTTATTGTTTTCCAATTTTATTACAACCATTTTCCACAAATACTATTAATTTTTCTTTTGAAAAATCCAAGTCCTAAGATTTCACTTATTATATATTTCTAAAAATTAATACCCTTTTCTTCAATGCCTGAGTTTATGCCCTCAGTTTTACAGATCTCAAATATCACAATACCCTAATAATCATTTTCTCCCTGTCTCTAGTTCATAAAGAATATATTGTGAGGGGTAGAGAAGAACTTTCCAATGGGAAAAAATTTTCCCACCATCATGAAGAGGACAGGAGCTGTTAAGAATACATTAAATCATGTTTATGAACTGTGAAAAATAAATCATTCAGTAAGTTTATAAATCTTTCATCAAGATGGTTTTTGTCCCTCTTTATTTTTGATGACTATCATCTCACATAAAGACAATACAAAATTTGTAACTACGTGTGGTGATGGATGTTAACTAGACTTAATTGTGATCATTTCACAATATAAACAAATGTAGAATCATTATGTTGTTCACTTGAATACGTAAAATTATCTCAATTTTTAATAAAAGAACACTATTAAGAGTCCAAATTATCTGCAGCTTAATCATTTAGCTATATTATATCTTGGTACTATGTAATTCACTACCACATAAGTTCAAACACCTCATGGTTACCAGAATGATCCATCTAAAATACTAGACAAAACACTTACTCATTCTTTCAACATCCCTCGGCAGCATACCAACATGCTAGATCAAATGCATGGTCCTTACACAGCACAGAAAGTCCTTCATGATTAGGCCCTAGCAAATCTTTCTCTACTCTTACACCTCATACTTGCACTTCCATAATATGCCAATATGCTCTGAATATGCCAATTTTGCACACTTCCATGACTTTTAATATGACTTTTAGCACTCAGCCTGGATTGTCCCCTATCAGTTCAGCAAATTCTTGGCTATTTCTCAAAATCAGGTTTAGCTGTCCCCTCTCTGTGATGCCTCTTTGCCCTTACTCTTCTTTAGTATCTCTTCCTCTAACGTTGTACATACAGTTTAAGAATTTTATTCATCACACTTTTATGTGCATACATCTATCACCACAATAAGCCATATTCTTGAGGGCAAGAACCAAGTCTCATTCATCTCTGTAGACTTAGCTTTGTAGCATAATACCTAGCATATTCTCAATTAGTAAAAATTTAATGGACTGAATATCCTTTAACAAGGTTACAGTTTAATAACTACTCTTGGTCAATTGCTCAATGAACATTCAGTTGCATGAAATTGACCCAGCTTAGCACCTATCCAACATTTTAAGTTAATATATTATTATTCTAATCCAATCTAATTTTTCCTCCCTGGATGATTTTCAAAACTGTATCTTACACAATAGTGAATTCTTCTGCAATAAAATACAACCGGCATCAGGAAAAAAGAAAAAAAAACTTCCTGCTCTTATAGTTTTTACTTAATAATTTAATCGCTGAATCTTAAAAATCTACTATAATAAGAATAAAAAAGAATGTTATTTCTTTGCTAAAAAGTCAAGACGGTCAAAAAAAGGACATTTCAGGACCCTTTCACCAAAAAGGTTTATTAATCTAAGTAAATGAGATCTTAATAACTGATTTGTTTATAGGATCTGTAATAACCTGTTACCTTACCTGGCATTTGTCTTTCTGCTTCCTACACCTGAAGAAACAACAACTTGGCACCATTACTGTTTTCTGCTGCAATAAGCTCAATCTTTTCCTCCAGGATAAAAATCCATGAGGAAAAAAAAAAAAACAAAAAAAAAACAAAAACCTGAGTTTTTTTACATAACTAAACTGTTCATCTCCCAACTGTCACTTAGAATTCTGACTGCTGGGTAGGAAGGGGTTAAAGAAAGATGGAAATGAAGGAAATTAAACTTATGCTAATCTTTATCTCTTCCTTCACTATCAATGGCAATAAAAATGACTAGAAAAAAGCCAAAGAGCTGGTTCTTTGGTTCACCAAGATGAGAATAGAAGTCACAATGATAACCAAAAACACAACATCACAGTCAAATGCTTTCTAGACGATTAAAGAAAAAAAAGCTTTCAGAACAAGAAGAAAAATCCCAAGAATTACCCAAAAGAGCAAATATTAAAAGATAGGTTTCCTCTCTTAAAATAATTCTTTTAAATAAATTTTAAAATGTGGTTATGAAATTTTATTCTGTTGACTGCTCTTTATATTAACAAAATGTCTAAACATACACAGAAACTTTATACCAGATAGAAGGCTAACTCAATAAGAAAGAAATTAGAGGACTTTTTAAAAATATTCACTCTCGCACTTACAAGAGAGAATTTATGTAAAATGTCAGATTGGAAATTGTTAGGGTATCATGCTATCTTAAGGGAAAAAAATTAAGGCTAGTGATTTTACTCTTGTCTAATGATGAAGAATACCGTCTTCAGTACAGAACAAAAGTGAAAAGAAAAGATTAAAAGTACCGGTTTAATAATTCTTATTAAACCCTAAATAAGAATTACCTGCACCTCTAATCCTGGAATTCTAGGGCAGATTGAAAAGTTTCTAGGCATTTGTTTTACCTCCTATGAAGTTAATTTTACTAAGTTTAAAACTTTATATACTGAAATAGATGTTTCAGAATCTGTGATAATCAACTAAAAAAAAAAAAAACCTGCATTCTGCTTTTCTCAGTAAGAATTAATACAGCTAAAAAATATCTATCATATTTTACTAATCCAAGTCACCAACGATGCATATCACAACTGATAAAAAAAAAACTTTACATAACACTAAAAAATTAAAAACGCCTCAAATTAAACACTAACCAGAGACTAAGATACATCCAGAATTCAGAGATGATAAATTTACAAGAAAAAAAATTACAACTGACGACGTGTCATATCTGTTAAAAGCTATACCACAAAGGGAAGTAAGATTTAAGAACAGGACTTAAACACCATTTTAGCATCACAGTGGCATGAAGTCATGACCCTCCCTAAACATCATCTGTTCAGCATTTTCTCCTCTACTATCTTCAGTTTGAAAGGGCAAAGCATATACAAAATAATAAAGATTATGCAAAGCACTTAATACCATATTTGAGGAGGGAAGATAAATAATGGATTATTTCTTGACAAGTCAAAGGAAGTTAACGAAATACTTGCCAAATAATTCCACAGCATTTGGCACAGCTACTTACACCAATTCAATATCTGCCGAAATGTGCATTTTAAAAGAAAAAGCATGTACCTGCTAAAGGGAGTGCTATCATTCACAATAACTTACATTTCAGCTTCTAATAAAACGTGTCAAAATTTGACAGTATTGGAGAAACATGCAAAGCTTCTATTTCAATGTGTCATCTAATATGAAGACTTTCTAGAATATTTCTTAAAATTGGAATTCAAAGAATTATTTGGAAGAGTAAGAAGGCAACCCTTAGGAATAGCCATAGAACTTGAGTTTACAGAGCCATGCTTACTCAGGCTTCTACAGTTTTGATGGCTTGCTATAAACACAGCAATAAATATGATGGCAGTAGGGCTGGAGATGAGATGAAAAAAATAAATATTCTAAAGGGAAGGCATTAAGGCTTAACACATTTGTTATATGCAAAGCACTAGGCTACTCACTATACAAATACTTACCCTTTTAAATCTAATAAGCTTATATGTAAATAAAATCTCAATGTAAAAGACTTAGAAGGAGAGATCTGAGAAATGTTAATCAATTTGATCAAGATCACTCTGCATTTAAGTGCTGGTAGGAGGTTTCAAACCCATTCGCTTTTTAAGCATTCACATTGCCTTAGAGAAAAAAAAAAGTGAGGTTCCAAAAGTCTAAGGACTATTATCCTGAAAGCCAAATGTATCAAAATAACTTAAAGAAATTATTATTTTTTTTAATTTCTTCCTTCTCTCTTTTTTTTTTAAAATAGGGCTGCACCCACAGCCTATGGAGGTTCACAGGCTAGGGTCGAATTGAATCACAGCCACCACAACACCAGATCCTTAACCCATTGAATAAGACCAGAGACCGAACCTGCGTCCTCACGGATGCTAGTCAGATTTGTTTCCACCGAGTCGCAAGGGGAACTCCAGAAATTATTTTTATGAATTCTATTATACCTTTCAAAAAAAAAATTCTTATAAACAGGTTAGCATTAGTTTCTTCTTAGGAATAAAAATTATATTTTCCTTTACTTAGATACTTGATTTATGAATAGAAACGCAATTAAAAGACATATCTACACTTCGATTTCTAAAAATGAACGAGTTGATTATTATTTTAAAAGAAGCAGATCTTGCTACATACTGGTTATTTCTAACTTAGACTTCATGAAAAGCCTTACCTGTTCAGAAATAAGAGTCTGTAGCTTTTGAACTTCTAATTGTAAAGCTTTATTTTGGTCATTTAGAATCTAAAAGAAAGAATCTCAATTTACTCTTTTATTGAGAAAAGGTAACAAAGCAATCATTTAAATGTGGGTTTTTTTGTTGTTGTTAAATCAAAGCCATATACAATTACTAAAAATACTTATAAAGTGACACATGAATCGTATACTGACCTAAGAACGCAAATCTCACATGGCTCCATTTTTCACTGTTTCAGTGAATATATTTCCAAAGTACAGGAATCCAGTAACAGTATAAGGTACATGGACAATGGTCTCTAAAAAAGTTTCTACTGAGACCTCCTAGTCAATCTTGTGGATTATCCCAAACAGTGTTAACACTGTGCTTAGAACCCTTTCATGTGTATTTCAAAGATTTGAACAGTTTGTGCCAACAAATTCTGGGAAAACCTGCTTTCCTAAGTGAGTACTCACAGGATTCCTGCTAAGTTTTTAAAAAAAAAAAAAAAAAAAAGCAAAGCAAAGAAAAAAAAATTTTTAAAAAAACCAAATCTTACTGCATGTAGCGATGTACCCTGGCAATCAGAATGTTTCATAATACTCAAGCTGTTCGCATGACCAAAAACTAGCACTATACCAACAATGGAGACACATAAAACCATCTCAAGCTACCAAATGAAAACTGTAGAGAAAAGGTTGGGGCAAAGCAAATATCAACGTTTGGGGCAAAGCAAATATCAAAGGTCTATTATAAAAACAGGTAAGTTAAAATAATTTAAGCAAAAAGTCTATGATAAAATTAACTGTATAATTCTCCAAATAAGCTACAGAAACAATGTTTCGGAGTGATTGCATATAAAAAGTAGTATTTCTACATTCACTTCAATTGAAAATTGCACAAGGTTGTTCAAGAAAGCTGAGTTGACAAGGTTAATTACACACCTTAAATTCTTCCATTTTGTTTGAAATCTCACATTGTAGCTGCTCTTCAAGCAATCTTATTTTATCATCCTTAACATGAATACTATGAGAAAAAAACAAAATTGAATTACTTCATATATTAAAATTAAATTACTTCATATATTAAAATTAAAATACTTCATATATTCAGAAAGCTTACATAAATTATGTGCACAACTATCAGTTATAAGCAGAAATATTTTCTGTAATTACACTTGAACATAAACGTATGAATGGTTTCATATACAGCAATAATTTAATCACCTTTTTTGCATCTTCTCCAGTTCATGTGCAGCAGCAGCCTGTGGTGGGAATAAAATAAGAATTGTATCATTTCTCAGGAAGCAATCAAACCTATTCTTTCACTATTTTTAATAAGTTATATTTTCAGAAATTTGGAATTGTTAAAGCAACAGCATACACTACTGCACACTTTTTGTTGTCCAGTATTTTATACTTCTCACTGATAAAAGATACATCCTTTTTTGACTGAATAGTAGAAAGTGAAAACAAATTAGCACATTGGGAGTATTTTAAATGAATCCTCAGTTATTTCAAAAGTTATCAATTTCTTGGATCAAACATTAATTTCAACATTAAAAATAGTAACATTTAAGTGAATTGGGAGAATTATGGTCAAACAAAAGAGGCTTTTAATAATAAACCATGAAGCCAAACACAAGTAAACATTATATTTACTATTTACATGGGTAAAATTAGGGCTTGCAATAGCAATAAAAATAAGTATAAACAAACTGAAATTCTAAGGTTAAAAGCAATAAAGATCTACCTGTTCATTTGCCAGGGCCTGTAATTTCTGCACTTCAGCATTTAATAAGAAATTCATGTTCTGTATATCCTAGAACAAGAAGGAAAAATAACATTGTAAGTATTTAATTTATGTTAAATTTGAAGTTTGTAGCATATGTCTTCTACTTAAGCAAAGGTCTCAAATTACAATTTCTCCCCTTTTTTTGGGGGGGGGGGCCCACACCCACAGCATATGGAGGTTCCCAGGCTAGGGGCTGAATCAGAGCTGCAGCTGCTGGCCTACACCACAGCCACAGCAAAGCCAGATCCAAGCCACGTCTGCAACCTACACCACAGCTCATGGCAACACCGGATCCTCAACCCACTGAATGAGGCAAGGATTGAACCCAAACCCTCAGGAATACTAGTTAAATTTATTACCACTGAGCCACGATGAGAACTCCTCAAATTATAATTTCTTAAGTCAGAAAGAAAATCATCAATTCCTATTATTTAAAATATTTTCCAAATTACTGTGAATAATATCATGTGAGAAAAGGCCTTTGAACTTCTCCTCTTAGAGGGATAAAGAGGGGTTTCTAATTCAGAAAAGAGATATACACTTTTCAAATGAATTCCATTTTCCATTCTTCATATAGATACTCGTACAAAAGCAGGGTAGTTCAATGCCTATAAAAAAAACTGTAGCCATTTATATAATTACTTTACCTTAAGTTCCTCCTCTTTACTTGCTAAATGATCATGTTCATTTGCTAAAGAATCTTCAGTCTGTTTTATTTGCTTATCCTTTTCTGCAATCCTTAACAGGAGACAGATTTGTACATTCAATAAACATTTAGAAATTTAGTCACAAATCAAAGGATTAAAAGCCTCAAATATGGTCATCCTTATTTAAGGGGCTTTTCAAGTAACTACACCTCCCATTTCTATAGACCTTTTCAGTTTAGTAGTAACTATCACATGCATTATTACAACTCCTTAAAATATATACACCTATTTTAAAATCTGAGGTCAAAGAAGTTAAATATACCCTCACAAGCCTGGCAATGTCAAAAACAGATTTTCAGTCTTCTGAACTTAGGTCATCCATGTCTAGGCAAATAATATAATACACACACATAAAAAGAATTTTGTTTTGGGCATATCACCACACAGTTAGATACAGAGTAGCTACAACTACTTATTAGAAACAAAAACTAATTTTCTCCCACTAATCTCCAATTACAATAATCTCTTCCACATAACTGCCAAAGGCCAAATGGAAAAAAGTTTCCCCAATGAACTATACTTTAATTTAAAAAAAAAGTTTCCCCAACTCTTTTTATGACAAAGACACAAAAAACACAGAATGTATAATGCTTAGGAACCAAGCTCACTGAGAGGGAAAGTGTAACTTGTTCCAAATCCAGTAAAGAGAATTTTTTTAACAAGTTAGAACATAAAGTTAATCATGAGTAGAGACTCTTAACAGGTATCAACAAGTGGTAATTAAGTAATTATAAGAATAACATAGAAAGGCAGTCTTACACTTTATGTAATTCTTCTGCTAGAGCTGAAGCAGAGGTCTAAGAAAGAAAAACAATGTCAACATAAAAGCCTTTAAGGAAAAGTTTTAGTCATACAATATTCATCATAATAGAGCTTTAAAAACTGAAAGCAGTAAATGTACATAATAAAGTTAAGGCAGTGTCTGGCCCATAAAGAGTGATAACTAAATAACAGCTACTATTCTGAAAGTAAATTTGATCACCAATAGCCAGTATTGGGGAATTACACACCATAAGACATTTCTAATAAAATAAGTTGACAAGCAACTCATATACAGGAAAAACAGCAGCAAAGGCCATTTTTCATCCCTATGATTCTTTTCGTTAGTAATAATTTCCAGTAATTACCATTATTATCATAAATGATACCATTACCATAAATGATACCATTTATGATTAAGAAAGTAAGTCATTTGGTAATACCCATGTTCATCTTTACTTTTCAAAAAGTACTTAGAGTACTCTCTAAATCTTTAATTTCTAACAAATTGTCCTGAAGTACCTCTCAGCTATAACTTAATATCTCAACACAGAGCTGACAATTTATGCATACATATACCTCATACACATACAACCCTTTCCTATATTAAATAATTCTTTCCCAATTAATTTTAGACTACAGTATCTAGAAAGAAGGCAATTACAAAAAACAAACAAACAAAAAAAAAAACTTTGCAATCTCTAAGTTTTGGGATTTTTCAAATTGCCTGAACTTTAAAGACAAGTTTTTAATGTTAAAACTACTTTTTTTTTGTCTTTTTTGTTGTTGTTGTTGTTGTTGTTGTCGTTGCTATTTCTTGGGCTGCTCCCACGACATATGGAGGTTCCCAGGCTAGGGGTTGAATCGGAGCTGTAGACACCGGCCTACGCCAGAGCCACAGCAACGCGGGATCCGAGCCACGTCTGCAACCTACACCACAGCTCACGGCAACGCCGGATCCTTAACCCACTGAGCAAGGGCAGGGACCGAACCCGCAACCTCATGGTTCCTAGTCGGATTCGTTAACCACTGCGCCACGACGGGAACTCCTAAAACTACTTTTTAACAAAAAGAAAAGTGACTTCTATTGTAAGCTAATACTTTTCTCTAATTTTGGGGTGCCACACCCATGGCATTATGGAAGTTTCTAGGCCAGGGATTGAACTGTGCCACAGCAGAAAATGCTGGATCCTTAACCCACTGTGCCACAAAGGAACTCCTACAAATTTTAGGATTTTAAAGTTGAAGAATCGAAATTCAGATTCATAGTATGTATATTATGAAAACAAGTTAAGTACTTTTAAGTTTCTTCTCTTTCTTCTTAACGCTATACTATTATATTCTAAAGGCTATATACCTGTCTACCTATCTGTCTATCATGTTCTATGATATTGATGTCAAAGAATAACAAGTATTACAATACCACCTGCAAATGTTTGGAAAGTTTCCCTCACAAAAGTGAAGTATAGATGTAAAAATTATCCTTTGGCATATATAACCTGAGAGCTGTGGTTAACATACTGCTACCACCTGAGGGTATATAAGGTTTTCCCTTATGGTTAGTCAATATTTTGTAAGAACTTTTAATACATAAGTCACTAATCCTGACACCGTTTGGCTAATTCCTCCTGTTTTGTGACAGAATGTTGAACATTTTGCTCCTCTTAAGGTAAAAACTCTCTAACCCACCTTCCCATTAGTCAAATTTGGATTTCTTTTTTATAGCACTATACATAATTATCAGAGTGCTTGGCACTCAGGATCATCCCATTGACTCACTGACGAGTTGCTCAACCACTAATCCAGTGCATGGCACTTAACAGGCACTCAGATTATTTACACGGCTAGGAAGATATTAGTAACGACAACCAATAAGAGAGCACCATTACCTGGGCTGCTATCTGAGAATGGAATTGTTGAATTTGAGCTTTCAAAGCCTCATTCTGCTCCAAAATATCCTTTAATAAACAGTAATCAAAAAGGAGAGGAAAAAAACTGTGCTGTTAAATATACCAATGTAGATGAACAAGATGAGTTACAGGTATATCTTTTTATTTTAAAGGCACTCTTAGATTCCAAAAGACATCATTTAAACAACAATGATTAGGCATTCTATTATGAGCTAATTTCTAAAGCAGAAATTTAAAATATATTGTACAGTTCCTAATATATTACAAAAAGCATAAAACTGTGGATGAAGACATCTTTGAGTACATATTCAAACAAACCATATTGTGACAACTGCTCAAAGATTAAATTAAAATTATTCATCCCCACTCCAAAATTAAGGTAGACTGCCCTCTCTCATCTACACAAAACACATCAAACCACTGCTCATCTTTACTTTTTTAAAAAAGGGAAAATTAGATACCTGAATTTGCATTTGTAGGGACTCTTCTTTGTTCACCCTTTTTTGCTCTGATTCCATTAACTGCATTAGTCTTTGCTCCAACTGCTGTTTTGATACCAACGTATCTGTAAGCTTACTATGCAGACTCTGTACTTCATTTTCTTTGGCCACAAATTTACTCTGTAAATCTAATAGAACATTACATTTTACAAAGGTCTCCTTCTTTGCCTGATTGCTTCTACATATCTTTAGTGTAAGCTTTATTTCCTCTAGAATACTCTCCTTGAATCTCTCCTCTGCTTCCCCTCTTGCATATTGCTCCTCTGATCAGCCTCCACTTACTTTTTTTTATTTGTTTGTTTGTCTTTTTGTCTATTCTAGGGCCGCTCCTGCAGCATATGGAGGTTCTCAGGCTAGGGGTCTAATCGCAGCTGTAGCTGCCAGCCTACACCACAGCCATAGCAACGTGGGATCCAAGCCGCGTTTGTGACCTACACCACAGCTCATGGCAATGCCAGATCCTTAACCCACTGAGCCAGGCCAGGGATCAAACCTGCAACCTCATGGTTCCTAGTCGGATTCGTTCGCCACTGCGCCACGACGGGAACTCCTGCACTTACCTTTTTCACAGTACCTGCCACACTGCACTAATTCACCTGCTCTCCCAGAGCTTTCTGAGATCGGAGATAGCCTTTTCCCTATATCCAAAGCTGTGCCCAAGGCTGGGCACAAAGTACATAATCAATAACTATGTTAACTGAATGGTACATGGATGTTTAAAATTCTAGTATCACTTCTTACAAGCATTCTTAATTTCCCCAAAGATATTTTAGTAAGTTATTTAGCGAACTTCTTGTAAATTCCCTGTACTATCCTACCTGGAGAACAAAGAAAGATATTGAAGGCTAGCAAATGTCCTGGTATAGGATGAAGTAAAAGTTTTCTGTTTGCATCTCTTCTTACCAACAACCCCAAAACAGTAAAGAAAATGAAAAACTAACTAAATTGCCTTTGATGCAATCAGAAAATAAATGTTAACTCCAAATCACAAGAGATTATGATAAAATAAACTTGGCAGCGATGAGGAAGGGGAAAGTAAAAGCTCAGGAAGTAAGGATACCAAACATCTTGAGAGCTGCCTCTCTGCCCCATAAAATAAATAAGTCCAAAACAGGGGAGGAAACACACACGCCCACCAAGGATAGAGAGACAAACATAGAGAAAAAGAGAAAATGTGTATATCTGCATGTGGATGAACATGTGTGTACATATGTATGTTATGTATGTTTTAAGCAAAGTAAGGTATCACTTCTCTCTCCTCTCTCTCTTTTTTTTTTTTTTTTTTTGCTTTTTAGGGCAAAACCCATGGCATATGGAGGTTACCAGGCTAGGGGTAGAATCGGAGCTACGGCTGCTGGCTTATACCAGAGCCACAGCAATGCAGGATTTGAGCCTCGACTGCCACCTACACCACAGCTTACGGCAACACCAGGTCCTTAAGTTACTAAGCGAGCCAGGGATCGAACCTGCAACCTCATAATTACGAGTCGGATCAGTTTCTGGTGCGCCAAGATGGGAACTACAAGCTATTACTTCTGTAACAAGATACAAATAAAAGAACACAATTCAAAAAATAACTCCTGAAAATTAAATATATAATGGTAATATCCAGGATTAGAACTCAGAAGAGCACATTTCTTACCAATAATATAAAAGTTAAAACACCAAATTCATGCCATCAAAATTCTGTGGGTAAAATTATTTCCAACCTAGACCTCTATATCCAGTCAAACATGAACTCTACATACCAATCAAGCACAAAGGTAGAAGGAATAAAACACACTCAAAGCCTCAACAAATGTACTTCAAAGCATACTCTGAGGAAGCTACTGAAAGACAGGCTATTAAATCAGGTAGGAAAGCAACAAATATAGCCATGACATAGGATCCAGAAAACAGGGTAGAGACTAAAGGAAGTCTCAGAAGACAGCTATGACCCAGCCTAGAAAGCAACAAATACTGGGGCAGGAAGACTGAGGACTCCTGAGGCACAGCCCCATTAAAAACAGACAGTTTCTCCAGTATCTAATATATTGCTGGAGGAAAGGAGAGGGTTAACGAGTTTAAACTTAGGTAAAATTTTAATACAACAAAGATCAAGCAAGTTAAAAGCATTAAGCAATGATGCTTAATATTTAAAAACATTGCTTAGGAAAAGACCTTAAGTCTTATTCATCTTGGTTCAGCACTGAATTACATAGTATAATGATATAAACATCGAATATGGGTATAATGAGAAAATATGCATAGCCGTATCAGGAGAATAAGTGGAAGGTGGAAGGAATGGTGTGGGAGTATTAAGCCCTCACTTTCTAGAACAGAAAGTCAACAGATCCCTATCAAGAGATGGCAGTGTAAGTAGAAATACTATGCCTACGATAGAAGATACTAAAAGCAAAAGTAATTGCTTCAGATCAGAGTGAGATTTTATTGTTTATAGTTATATAGTTATAAATAGTTACATCTAGTTGATAGTTGCAATTCTTTTAGCAAAATTCATTTGTGCTTTGTTGATGAAATACATTAATTAAAAACTAATATATTTTGAAAACAAACTTTATAAAAAAAAAAAAGGTCATCAAATACCTTAGATATATTTAAACATTAACCAAAGGGAAATACCTAGGGGGTGAAAAAAAAAATCAGAGGAAACCAAAGGTCCCAAGAGCCAAAACTCTGTGTGACCCATCCTATTGTCTGCCACTGTATTTTACTAGCTCACCACCACTTTCATAGGAGGAAAGGGAATAGATAATACACACCGAAACAAGCTCCATTATCTCCTAGATGAATTCATCAAATTAAGAATAAGTATTAAAAGTTAGCAGTTAGGCAGTTTTAAGCCAAATACTTGGAACAGTAATGCTCTTGCTATTTTTCTCTTCACAGTATAGGAATGAGTCCTATCCTGTTTCATTTAGAAACAAAAAATAAAACGAAGAATTGATCAAGGAACCAGAGGGAATAACCACAGAAAGGAAACACAGGTTCCCTTTACCCTATTTGTGGACTATAATTTTATCTGCAACTTAATGCCTCAGACAAAACTAGAGTGTAGAGTTTACTTTTTAAAACCCTAAGACATGTTAAAGAAACAAAAGTACTCTGAAGGTGTAAAAGCTCTTTTTATTGAGCTATAATCAAAATGCCAATTTATACTTTCTTCTCACATGGAGAGGGGAGGAACTTTTACCCAGAATGACATACTAAATTCACATGTACCTTACCTTGCTGTGCTGCCTCATGCTCTGCTGTTCTCTTCCTGATATAGCTCTGGACTTCTTCCCACCTTCTCTCAGCTTCTTGCAATTGAACCTGGAGAAAAGGTAAGTCAACACAAACACAGGATATTTAAAAAAAAAAAAAAAAAAAGCATCCTCTATCTTTACTGTTGTGTCCTAAAACTGCTTATGCCAACAACAATCACTAGTTTCCTATATTTTAATAACATAGGCAGATGTACTTGGCCTGATAATAGGCATTGATACTATCAGCCACAGCCATTCTGATCTCCAATATGTAGGATTTATAGATCGAAGATTACTTCAGTAACTCAATTATTTGCGCTATGTGGATCAATATAGCCACTACTACATATGTATCTGACCCACTTAGCTATGATCTGTTTTCCATTAAATTTCCTTCAGTTGAGAGGCATGTTAAATTTCAATAGGTACCTAAAATTTGTATTCTGAGGTAAAACACCACACCTTAATTATGACTGAAATATTTAATGTCATTTATCTACTTATCTATATCCACAGAGCACAAATTTCCATATTTATAAATGCCACCAGCAAGACAAATATTTAATAAAAGAAAGGACAACTATATCATTCTCCCACAGGAACCCATGAAAACTTTAAGAAACCAAAAATTACACTATTTTGCACAATCAATTATTCTCAAAACACTTTTAACCCCTACTCCTCTGGAACTGGTATTAAGGTATATCGATTATATAAATGACCTAGGTAGCAATCTGATACACTGAACTTATAGAAATTGAACTATATGCTCAACACATCCTCTCCCTGGTAAAAGGAGAAACAAGCAAGTCTACTCATCATTCCACACAATGTGCACATGCTTAAAAGTGCAAGAGAAATGAGTTCACGCCTCTCTCTCAGTAAGCCTGAGCAACCCTATGCATGTCTTCGCAGTCTGAGAATCTCATTGCACCAAGTGACATTCTGGGATTTGAAGAAACAGCGTATGCTTTTTTCTGGGCTCAAATGAAAACAACTGGAGCATTACTTGGCCTTATACTCAAGCAAAGGAAAATCATCTATTTCAATGCTGGAATAAAAACAGGCTCACTAAACTTACTGAGAAATCCAAGCTATGAATGATAAGTGATGTTGAAGATAATTCTAACTACCTATCAAAAATCTGATTTTTGCCTAAATCATGTAGACACCCTAACAGCATATAAAAAGATGAAATTCTACTATTTATGCCTAATTTCAATTTTTATTATTTTCAAACAGTCTTTTACTTCAAACTCAACCAATATTCAATTTTTTTGTTAGTATACATACTTCTACATAGGGAGAGCACTTAGGCTACAAGTCCTATTAAGCCTCAAACCTACATACACATTTAGGTCATTAAGCTGTATATCTATGTTATTTATGAAATGATAAATAAAGGTAGGAATATATCACCTTCAACTGTGTAACTGCTTGCTCAGCATTCTTCTTTTGGACTTCCTCTTGCTGGAGCTTTCCAGTTTTCTCAGTCAGCTCATTCACCAATCTAGCATAATCTTGGCGCAGTTTATTTAGTTCAGCAGACTGCCTGAAAACAGCAACTGGATTAGGAACCTTCCATGATTACAAACATGAAAAGAGTAAATGAAATATACTTTATGTTAGTTCTGCTGAATTAGTAATTTCATTTATAGCCAAATTTAAAAAAGAAGTGATTCTAAGTGACTGACTACAAATAAAGGGGTTTGAATCATTCTGATGACAATAATACAAGTACTAAAATTACTGTAAAATATCAAGAGAAATGGATAACGGCATACCCATGAGCATAAATCAAGAGGGTCACCTTCAAACTAGTGTTCTGAAAGTCTATTAAAATCAACCACCCAGAATATTCTGCGTAAAGATGCTACTAGTCTTCTCTCTAGGACTGTTTCTCCAAGTATGGGCCAGAATCTAAATCACTATCACAAGGAATGTGTCTCAACATATAGATTCTGGGACTCCACCTCAAAGCCACTAAATCCTAATCTTTTAAGGGCAGTACTCAAGAATATGATTTTCAGCTCTCATGCCAGATGCTCTTCAAAATAATGAAGTTTGAGAAGTACTGTTAACAGGGAAAAGAAAGTTAAAAGTTATCAATTCAGTCTCATAAATTTGTAGACTGTTTCACTGGTGGCAAGAGTATTGCTCATCAGTTTAGCTGAAGAGGTTCTTCACACAGCAAGAAGATGGCTTTTGAAAATTTATTTTAGAAACAAGTGTAAAAAATAAAAGTCTAACTAATTACTATCAAACACCATTTTGGTGACTGAAGAAAATATTATCATTCAATGATAATTGCTATTCAATTTAAAAGAAAGCATTTGGAAACATACTTGCTTTCTAGTTGGTTTGTAGTGTTGCTGACAGCATCTCTCAGTATGCCATTTTCCTGCTTCAAGTGAGCTATCTCAGCCTCCATCTGCTCACGAACTTGCTGGAACTAAAATTATTTTACACACACAAAACTTAGAAAACAATGATTGCCAAAGCTAATCTCAAAGAAACTTTGTTATGATGAAAAGGCAAAAAGCATCAATAGAATGAAGTCTGGACATCCTTCTCAAATAAACATAAATAAATTTAATCTACTAAATTTCATCTATTAAAATCATGAAAATGGATAACATTATCAAAATAAACAGTAAGAATTAAACCTTCTAAAAAGTTGAAAGAAAAGAGGTAAAAATAAGAACAAGAGACAAAAGGCCCCTTAAGCCAAAACCTTAGGAGTTTATCCTTCATTATCATTTTTCCTCTCTCTCCACTCCATCATCAAGGCCTATGTATATTAGCTCTTTTTTATTAAACGCACCCCTTCATTATCAACATCTAACTTAAGATTCTTGTTCTCTGCCTTGGATTCCTGCAAAAGCCTTCCAACTATCCCTTGTTCCATTCACTACACTGCTGCCACTCTCCACACTATGCAAGAGTAGTCATTTAAAACACTAATATAGGAGTTCCCATTGTGGCTCAGAGGGTTAAGAACCTGACTAGTATCCATGAGGATGCAGGTTCGATCCCTGGCCTCACTCAGTGAGTTAAGGATCTGGCATTGCTGCAAGCTGAACTATAGGTTGCAGATGCAGCTAGGATCTGGTGTTGCTATGGTGTAGGCTGGCAGCTGCAGCTCTGATGCAACCCCTAGCCTGGGAACTTTCATATGCCACAGGTGCAGCCCTAAAAAGAAAAAAGAAAAAAAGAAAAAGAAAATACTAATATAATCACACTGATGAGTTCCTTAAACTCCTTCACTGGCTCCCCAGTCTTTGGGTATAAAAGGTTCTTTAAAACAAAACCTCTACTTATTTCTCTAGCTCTCTTCATTCCAGCTCTGATTCCCAAATATCATAACTCTTACTGCATTTTTCACAAACTGGTATCACTAGACAACCTGTATTGAAAACACCTGGAATGCATATTCATTGAAAAAGCTCAATCCTGGAGTTCCCGTCGTGGCGCAGTGGTTGACGAATCCGACTAGGAACCATGAGGTTGCGGGTTTGGTCCCTGCCCTTGCTCAGTGGGTTAACGGCGTTGCCGTGAGCTGTGGTGTAGGTTGCAGACGCGGCTCGGATCCCGCGTTGCTGTGGCTCTGGTGTAGGCCAGTGGCTACAGCTCCGATTGGACCCCTAGCCTGGGAACCTCCATATGCCACAGGAGCGGCCCAAGAAATAGCAAAAAGACAAAAAAAAAAAAAAAGAAAAGAAAAAGCTCAATCCTAGGTTCCAAAAGGGACCTACTGAACCATCATCTCTTGAGACGGAAAGGAATTACATCAAGTAATAAGCCAGTGTTCACTCCTTCACTCTCTTTCTTGACGATTCCTAATTGTTTCAAAAGATTCAACACAGTCTGCATGTCATTTCTAACACATCTTCCCCACCTCTCATCTCCATTGTTTCAAAGAGCCCAATGCTTATGTCTATTGTAGTAGAGTATTTACTTGTCAACTTTCGGCCTCCCAACCTAGAAAAGTTGCCTACTTAAGGACAGGGAATGAGTTTGGCCATCTGTACCAAAGTCTAAGACAGGGCACTTAAAAGTTTGCTAATTAAATGAATGCAAACATTTATTCTGTATTCAAGAATGAAAATATACCTTCATCTGCATCTGTTGAGTCTCTTGATAATTGACATGCATTTTGTTTTGAAACACATTATGTTCCTTTTCTAATGTTCCAATCCGATCTTTCATCCTTGCTATAACCACATTGCTTCTTTCTTTCTCTGCCAGCATTTCCTAGAAGAGTAAACCAGAACAAAATTATGAAAAACTCGTTATTACAACAGTAAAAACATGACTATACTAAGAAAACATTTTTAACATCAGCAAAAATATCAGTAAAACAATCATGAATTCTGAAATAAATACTTGCTTAAAAAGCAAAGTCAAAGTTTTTGTTTTTGTTTTTGTTTTTGTCTTTTGCATCTTACCTGCTCTTTACACCAATTCCCTTAATAAACACTTGGCTGCTTTATTTACTTGTATTTCAAATGCACTTTCTGGTCAAAGAGTTAAAGGGCTGAACATGGAATAAATCCTGCATTCTAACTTGAAAATAAGGAAGAACATTTTTTAAAACAAAAACAGTCAAAGTCTCCATTATTTGCATTTATCAGCTTTCTTTTAGAGTAAAGAAAAGGCAAAACAAGAAGGAAAAAAAACCCTCAAAGAGAAAAGTCTCTTTCCTAGGGAAAGAGATATGGATAAGATACGTTTATAGCAAAATGGAAGCTTGGAATAGGGAAAGTAAAACTCAGAAAGTTTTATCTTCCCAAGTCAAACCTTGTGTTGCAAGTACTGTGAACTCCTAGAACAAATATTAATTTTCAAAGTGCAAGAAGGCAAGCAACTTTAAAGTCATCTGCAGGTATACTCAGTCCAATCCCTCTGCTCTAAGTAACTGACAAACCAAAATTTTCATTTAAATTGATGATTGCCCATAAGACTTAATTCATTTACATTTACTAATTGTGTTACTGATGTACATGATACACTTAGGAAAAAAAGGATACCCATCTTACGTATACAGCTCAATAAATTATACAAAAGCAGATCATTTCTTTTTTAATTTTTAAAATAATCAGAATAGTATAGCTACAGAACATTAAAGTTTCTGATCTTAAAAAGACATGCTTGGGAATTCCCATTGTGGTGCAGCAGAAATGAATCCAACTAGTATCCATGAGGATGCAGGTTTGATCCTGGCCTCATGGTTTAGGCCAGCAGCTGTAGCTCCAGTTCAACCCCCTAGCCTGGGAACTTCCAGATGCCACGGGTTTGGTCCTAAAAAAAAAGAAAGAAAGAAACATGCTTATTTTAGCAACAACTTTAATCTTAATCTAAGTTTTCTACTAACTTTTTTAATCTATCTCAAATTCTCAAATTCACATAAGAGATTTTATATTCATATGAGGCCATTCTCATAAAGGTCATCAAGTAGCTACATGAATGATACTAAAATAAGCCTCATTTACTCTGCTATATTGAACACCTAGAAGAAACAAGCACTAGAGGAGAAATGAGACATTTACTACAGAATTTCAATTCTGTTCTCAATCTACATGATTTTTCAAAAACAACTGACCTAGAACATTAATTTCAGATACACAAGTCAATATTCATATTTATTACTAAACCATCACAATATAGTTAACATCCTCAACACACAATTACAATTTTTTTTTCTTGTGATATTTTAAGATCTACTCTCTTAGCAACTTTCAAATATACAATACAGTGTTTTGTGTTTTGTGCGTTTTTTTGGTCTTTTTAGGGCCATGCCCACAGCATATGGAGGTTCCCAGGCTAGGCTACCGTACGTAGGGTACCTATACCACAGCCACAGCAATGCCGGATCCAAGCCATGTCTGTGACTACACCACAGCTCACGGCAATGCCAAAGCCTTAACACACTGAGTGAGATGAGGAATCAAACCTGCGTCCTCATAGATGCTAGTCAGATTCATTTCCACTGAGCCACGATGGGAACTCC
This sequence comes from Phacochoerus africanus, assembly GCF_016906955.1. Classification (NCBI taxonomy): domain Eukaryota; kingdom Metazoa; phylum Chordata; class Mammalia; order Artiodactyla; family Suidae; genus Phacochoerus; species Phacochoerus africanus. Next base: position 187,183,029 of record NC_062545.1, on the reverse strand, counting down.
ACAATACAGTATTAATAACTATAGTCACCATGTTGTACATCACACCCCCCAGACTTACTTTATAACTGGAAGTTTGTATTTTTACATTTTTTAAGGTTCTTTTATTTTTTATGGCTGCACCTGCAGCATATGCAAGTTCTCAGGCCAGAGGTCAAATTGGAGCTGCAGCCTAGGCCATAGCCACAGCAACACTAGATCCGAGCCACACCTATGACCTACACTGCAGACTGTGGCAAGGCCGGATTCTCAACCCACTAAATGAGGCCAAGGATCACAGAGACAACCTTGGGTCCTGAACCTGCCGAGCCACAATGGGAACTCTAGGTCTTCTAACCTCTCAGAGAAAAAAGGGATTAATGAACTTCATTGATTAGAAATTACAAATATCACAAAATGTCATGAGTCAATTATCTATTTAAGAGTTTCAAATTTATCTTATAAATTTGATTTAAGCAAGATCCACACTGAGTTTTATGTTTCAAATAATTCTATGTCAGAACCAACTGAAACATGCTCCCAGTGTTCAAATGCTTCCATTATTCTGAAACTGGTATAACTATAAGTACTGTTATTTTAAATTCACAATTCAACTGTAGGCTATAATAACATGGAAGAGTGAGACAACCCCCCCCCCCATACCACCTCCTACACTCTAAAAGAAAAGCACTTTCAGAGTTCCTGTTGTGGCTCAGTGGTTAACAAATCCGACTAGGAACCATAAGGTTGCAGGTTCAATCCTGGCCTTGCTCAGTGGGTTAAGGATCTGGCGTTGCCGTGAGCTGTGGTGTAGGTCGCAGACACAGCTCGGATCTGGTATTGCTGTGGCTCTGGCGTAGGCTGGCAGCTACAGCTCCAATTAGACCCCTAGCCTGGGAACCTGCATATGCCGCTAGCACGGCCCTAGAAAAGGACAAAAGGACAAAAAAAAAAGATTAAAAATTTTTTTAAAAAAAAGAAAAGCACTTTCATTGGGTATAAATTCATTACAAAAATTAATCAGGAATTACAACTTCTAAAATCCTTCGGTATATCCAATTCAGAAAGAATAACCCTCTGAGAGAGTGGCATGCTGTGCCCCCTCCCACATATCTTGCCCATTCTCTTCTGTCTGGATGTTCCTGAGTTGAATATATTTCTACTGGGTCATAGGAATGCCTCTGCTAATCTGTATTCTCTTTAGATTAAACCTGATACAGATGTATATAACTGGACTCAAGAATGTGGTTGGAAATGCAAGTAATCTGCAATTAAAAATCAGAAACATAGCACCTAGCTTGGATTAAAAAAAAAAAAAAGAATAACCCTTAAACACAAGAGTCTTCACCTGGGTTAACTGCTTACACCGATCCTTCATAGCAGCAGCATCTTCCTTCACAGCAGCAAGTAACTTGTCTTTTTCTTGAAGCTGATGTACAAGTGCAGTTAACTCTCCTTTATTTGACTACAATTGAGAATTCAGTACAGAATTAGTTAACAATGGCTAATGAAAATTATGGAAATGAACTGACTTTTTCTTAGGCCAATGGAGAGTTTGCTATTATGTTTAAAGTAGAATGACTGCCAAATACTGATCAGTGATATATCATTCAGACATTACTGTATCACTGTATATTCTTATATATATAATAGGACACATATCAATCAAGAAACAGATTTTTACTAAGAATTATACAATTTCTATTTTTAAGCACAGAGTCAAGAGAGTAACCTCTCACTTCTCCTAAAAGATCAAAACAGGAGTATGAAATTAAAATGCAAACTGAGGAGTTCCCATCATGGCTCAGTGGTTAATCAATCTGACTAGGAACCATGAGGTTATGGGTTCGATCCCTGGCCTTGCTCAGTGGGCTAAGGATCCAGTGTTGCTGTGAGCTGTGGTGTAGGTCACAGACGCAGCTCAGATTCCGCGGTGCTGAGGCTCTGGCATAGGCCGGCAGCTACAGCTCTGATTAGACCCCTAGCCTGGGAACCTCCATATGCTGCAGGAGTGGCCCTAGAAAATGCAAAAAGACAAAAAAAATAATAATAATAAAATGCAAACTGAACCAAAGTGAAACAATCATCTGTCATGTCAAACAAAAACATCACAAACGCCTGCCAAAAGTAGTGATCAAACAAATGTTTGATAATTCTGTCAGAATATATGCAAGAATACAGAGGTGTCATGGAACACAGCTCTCTGAAGTTAAAAGGCATATACTGAAAGGTAAAACCAACAATCCCCAATTTGACATCAGGAATAAGTCCAAATATAGAAGGTAGGAGTTTTCTTGGTAGAATGTCACAAGAAGCCAAACAAGTAGGAATGAAGAAGAAATCATATAGATAAACGTTACTCTAAGAGAACAGCTAGTCAGGGAGAAAAAGTTAAGTTAGATTCTCTACAGTGGGACCCTCTGTAGTAAAATTTTTTATCTGAAAAGAAGAAAGGCTAAAAGAACTCATTTTCTCATATAACCTAAGGAAAACAGTTGGCCTTGGCCCTTCATTATCAATCTCTGGCACAGAGATGATCCAAGAGGAACACACCTCATTGGAAGAGGAGTATTAATGAAAAAGAAATAAAACAGGTTCTATGTAAGATATGAGAAAGAAGGAAGGAAAACAATAAGAGGAAAAACGCCACATGGAGAAAAATAACCTAGAAAAAGAATGTCAAGAACAGAGGAAAATGTGCTTTAAAAAAATATCACCATGACTTTTTAAAGTCTAATATAGCAATGATTTCTGGAAAAACAAGAGCACAGAACAGAGCTCAGAGGAAATAACTCGGAGAAAAGATTAAGACCACAGAATGAGATGAAATATGAGCTGGCAAAACTCAAAGTAGAAGTAAAAGCAATACCATTTCAGAAGTACAATCCAATTAGAAGTAGCAAACAGAAAAAGACATGTTACTGAAAACACAGTAGGAGACAAAGTTCAGAGTGAAGAGAAATAAAAAAAAAAAAAAAGTGGGAATAAACCAAAGGCTTTTATTTTTTTAGGACCAAAATATGAACGATAAAGACAACAGGCAAAGAAGACCCAACATATGTTTAATTGATACCAATCATTTCAATTCCTCTAAGGGAATACTGAATCTCATGACTGAAAAGACATGCTTTGTCCAAGAGAATACTGATAGGAGTCAATGCAAAGTCACATTATAACAAAAATTCTGTGACTTCAAAGAAGCTGAATGCCTTGATGTTTATACAGTAGGGTGGGCACTGGAAAGGTCCAATAAATAATAAAAACTTGGTTGATTACCTAAAAGGATGTTTTTATTGTGAGTATACTTTGACAAAAATACATGAAAAGAATGCAAAATTCAGGCTAGTCTAGGACTTCTATCCAGAAATACGGATGTAGAGAATGGTAAAGCAAACATGACAAATTCTCAAGGAAAGAAAGTGCAATCCAGAAACATTATACCCTAGCAAATTATCACTCAAGTATAAAGACAAAAAAGAAGCATTTTAACTGGCCAGAATTTGGAAATACATTTTCCATAAACCCTTTTTGAAAAAGTTCCCCTGAAAAAAACAATTTCAGCCAACAAGTGGTGAATACGGAAGCAGAAGCTTATGGCAAAAGAACTAGTATCAAGTTTGAATTTATTAAGCTATAGAATTAAGACTAAAACAAACATAAAAATTATAGCCACAAAACAAATATTAAATATTGTAGCTGATCAACAAATGCTATAGTTAACAAAAATAGGGAAGGAAAAGAGAAGGTAGGAAAAATTTTAAATAGGCAGACTTCCTCCTGACAAACACCATGGGGTCAGAACAGTTAATGAGTTGGAAAAAAAGACTCAAATAATTGAGGCAAATATATCTAAAGGCCAACACAGAGAGTTCCCACTGTGGCTTAGCAGGTTACAAATCTGGCTAGCATCCATGAGGACTCAGGTTCAATCTTTGGCCCCATTAAAGGATCTGGCATTGCTGTAGCTGTGGTGTAGGCCTGCAGCTGCAGCTCCGATTCAACTCCTAGCCTAGGAACTTCCATAGGCCACAAGTGCAGGCTTAAAAAGAGGAAGTAAGGAAGGAAAGAAGGAAGGGAGCAAGGAAGGAAGGCAGGCAGGCAGGCAGGCAGGCAGGCACGCAGGCCAGCCGGCCAACACAAAGAAATTAATAACCAACTAAAACTATCAAATACTAATAATTACACTGAGTTAACATCTTTGAGCAATTAATACATGCTAAGAGTTCTAAGCATCTACTATGCATTATCTCATTTAATTCTCAAAACCTTATTATCATTCCCATTTTAGAGATAAAGAAACCGAGGAACTAAGGTTAAGTAATTTACTTAAAGCCACAAAGCTAAAAGTGGCAGAGTCCAGAATTGAATGCACAAAATCTGACTCTAAAGCCCTACACTCTAAATATAAAACAGAATTGTCTTATAGTTTAAACAACAAAACCATGTGTGTATATACACACAACATAACATCTTTCCGACTGTGCAATCCCTTCTAGCTTTTACTGTTTTCCCCTTCCCATCTAAGCTTATTCAAAGTGGAAACTGTCACCTTTCCCATTCATTCATCACTTATTTACAGCCTAGTATTCCAAGGAAAGTCTTTCACCAAGGATATCAAATCCATTTTTTTCAACTCTTATTCTCCTTCATTGCTCTAAAGCATGTTGTTGTTGACTTTTCCCACCGCCCCTGAACCCTCTACCCTCTCCAAGCATCTGTAATTCCACTGCCGCCTGATGTTTCTCCACTCAGTGTCCTTTCAGTGCTCTTCCTGAACTTTAAATGTTGGTGCTTCTCAAGGTTCATTCTTAAACTCGCATTACCACTTCCCACACCCTCTCTGGTCTAATATACATCCACCATATATATTGATCATAGTGGATTCCTTTCCTAAATTACTCCCATTACAATCTATTTTCAACTTCAGAGAAATATAAAAAAAAACTGTGAAATGATTACATCAACTTAAATGCTCCAAAGAATGCCTACAACTTCCTGAAATTTTTCACGATCCTCTACTCTCTCTTCCTCTGCAAAGTGTTCATACATACCATTGCCGCCACAATCTAACCAGTTACTCCAGAGCATTCATTCTAGATTCTTCTTTAGCCACCATATCTAATCAGTTAGCAAGCCCTCTAACTCCTCTACCTCTATCCAACACCTATGCTTGTGCTCCTGCATTTATCTTCCCCCTTTCTCTGAAATGCTCTTTATTAAATGTGGGGATTCATTTATATCTGAAACTTTGAAATCTATTAAAAGGTCTGACCAAGACTCAACTTCCATGACAGGAAAATGGAGAAATTAAACTTACCTAGTTTATCCCTGATATAGGAGGATCTACAAGGGCACTGAGTCCCTGCAGATAAGAATAAAACCACTCCATAAGAAACCAAGAACAAGATTTTAAAAAGTCAAAAAGTTCCAAGGAAAAGGAAAAAATGTAAAGTTTCAAAATAACCACTCTATTTCAAAATCTTTAACAGTCCCCATCTTCTTCCTTGGCCTGCCTAATATAGATATCAAGGGGAATCTAATTTACTACTCAGTCTCTAGAATTCAAAGCTGTCTCAAGCAATAAAATGACTACTCTTGTATCCATAAACCACGGCCAACAGCCTTAGTCAGAAGAGAAACTTGAAAGCAATTAATTTTAAAAAGTAGTCATTTCATACAGGAAGAAGCATAATAACTTCACCCGGAGATTTTTCCCTGCTAGAAGATTTTTGCAATCCTCACAAATAACTAAGAACCCTTAAGATATAAACTTACCCAACTAAAATAAAATAAATCAAAAGACAAATTCTTCAAACAGCCACAGCAACATGGGATCTGAGCCACATCGGCTACCTACACCTCAGCTCATGGCAGTGCTGGATCCTGGACCCACTGAGCAAGGCCAGGGATAGAACCTGCATCCTCAAGGATACTGGTCGGATTCATTTCCACTGCACCACAACAGGAACTCCCAAGAAAGTTTCTTACAAGAGAATAATCTGACTTTGTATCCAAAGTCACAAAGTTATCACACTTACTCTGATGACCCTTGAACACCCTGTTTACTCTGAGCCATTGCTGGCACCACATGGAGACTGTCCAACAAGCATACTACATCAGAAAGTGCCAAAGATTTGTATAACACATTGTCAAGAGATACTTAGAAGTATGGACAGACTTATAACACTACAACGAATGCTACGACAAAGTAATTCAGGCTGTTATAAGAAAGAATAGCAAGGAGAATAATTTAGACAGGAATTCAGATTAGCCTCATATGAAGAAATGATATTTAAATGGAGACTTGAAGGAGAAATTAGCCAAAAGAAGAGTTAGGGGATAGGGGCTTGGGTAGTTTTAGGACAGTCCAGAAAGAAGAAATCGTTTGGTATGCTTTAATGAGAAGAGAGGGAAAATGTCATGAGATAAGGCTGTAGAGAGTGATAGACAAAGGCCTTCTAAGGATCTGGATTATGTTCTATGTGCAAAGAGAAAGACACCAAAAGGTTTTTAAAGCAGGGAGTAATATAACCTGATTTACCTCTTAAAACTTGCCTTGCAGTTGTACAGAAAAAAATAGATTAGAAGGCTATGAGGAAATGCAGAAACATCAACTAAGAAATGAGAAGTGATAGCCTGGACTAGGGTGGTCTTTAAGTAAAAAATGTAAGCCACTAAAGGTTTTAAAGCATAAAAGTGTGAGAAGTGTGTGTGTGTGTGTGTGTGTGTGTGTGTGTTTAGAATAAGGACAGTTAAATCCACTATCTAATACTGAACACCAGATACCATGTCATCTTATCTTACACAAGTAACACTTAAATACTTGTTACCTTTCCCAATATAACAAAATACACATGACAATATAGTGAGTATGACCCATTAAATATTAACTCCATGGATTTGTTTTTGTTTTCTCAAATTTTAGTTAATCATAGCAATGATTCTATTCAAATTATTTATTTTAGAAGGGGAGTATTACATAGACACACACACACAAGAAAAAGATTCCCAGGTGCTATGAATGATGTTATCTTCAGTCACAAAAACATTCCATGTTATCCAGAAATCACCTGACCTTGCCTTCAATACTTACGTTCAGAGCAAAGCAACTTAGCCAAGTGCCAAATAGCCTTAAAGTTATATAAATAATCTTATTTATTATAAGCAATTCACTTTTGTCAAAACCTCAGATTACTCAGACACACCTGACAGAACTAAATAAGTACAATGATTAGTACCTATACATGAAATAACTTCTGAAGGCAATCTAGAATTTTTAATGCTAAAGTGCTTTAGTATTTAAGTGATTAAGTGCTTTGGGGTGTGAAGGTTGGGAGTAGATTATAATTTCTTGCCCCAGCAGAAATCTTGCTCAGTGAATTTCTCATCACTGCTCTGAAATAGGCCCATAATCAAAAATATGCTTACCTTCTTTAAAGCATCCTGTATCACACCAGACTTCTCCTTTAGCAGGTCTACAATACAAAGGGCCTCATCTTCAGAAAACATCATAGTCTTCAAGGACAGAAGGAAATCTTTAAATTTTACTTCAGCATTTTCTTTAAAAAAAAAAAAAAAAGGAATTAACATTTAAAAAGATACAAGGAGGAGTTCCCGTCTTGCCTCAGCGGTAATGAATATGACTAGTATCCATGAGGACACAGGTTTGATCCCTGGCCTTGCTCAGTCGGTTAAGGATCTGGCACTGCCACGAGCTGTGGTGTAGGTCGCAGACATGACTTGGATCCCACGTTGGGGTGGCTGTGGTGTAGGCCAGCAGCTACACCTCCAATTGGACCCCTAGCCTGGGAACCCCATTTGCCGTGGGTGAAAAAAAAAAAAAAAAAAAAGATAGAAGCAAAGGCCAACAGCAAGAATTCTTGACTCAAACAGTCAATAACCAAGAGAAAATAGATTTACATTTCCGCTCAAGCAACAATGAATGTTCTGGTCAGAGGAAAAAGGTGTTTATCAAATTTAATATGGAATAATTACAGTAATCAAAAATTTGCTCAAACTGCACAATATTAAAATGCCAGTACACCTTTTAAAAAAAATCATTCAAATTTCTAGTATATGCTAGTTATCTCTATTAAATATGTTTAAAATAGCATTTAACCGTAATACAACAGAGAAGCCAAATATTACAGATGAGAAAATAAGCTCAAAGACAATTGTAAAAAGGAAATTTGATTTTTACAAAGATCAAATGTATTCAAGCAATCCTGACATTTAAACAATCCAAACATCAAATATCTCCTGACTCACCACCTCAATTCCCCAGGGCTCCTATATCAGGCAATAGCTTCCACTTCTTAAAAGCAACTCATTACACCCAAAGGAGCACAGAGCTTCAAAAACTTCAGCTACACTCTAAGTTTAAAAAGGCAGTTGTGCACGTGCACGGGAACAAGGGATATATACAAACTCTGTACTTTCAACTCAATTTTGATATGAACCTAAAACTGCTCTAAAGGAAAAAAGTCTATTAAAAAATAATAAAAGGCAGTTGTGAATTAGCATAATTAAGTATAAGAAAGTTAACAAAGCTGTCAGAAAGCACAGAAAAAGCAGTAAAATGAAAATGGAGACCACTAAGGGACAATCCATGAATCATATATCTGTTACAAGGAAGAAGAAAAGGAGAGAAAGAGCCCATCAATATTTCTGCTCTTAAATGTCCAGTGACTTGAGAATAAGAAAGGATTTATAGTCCAACCTTTGATGCCATTTTCTGAAAGTGCCACACTGGACTTAAAAAAATACTTGTTGCTTTCAAAGGTATGCACCTTTCTAAGCTTGAAATAGGCAGGTGGTATTGGCTGGTTTATAGACCTCCCCCCATCAGCAGCCCTTCTGGAGAATTGGGGCTTATTCCATCCTCAGCTGGTTTACTAGCCTTCAGTGCCTTTTTTCTCTTTTTAAATCTCTTCCAGTAATATTATTTTAGCTCTTTTTTTTTTCTGAAAAATGGGCAGAGAGCATTCTTTTGCAGAAAGAAAGAAGAAAATGAAAATGAAAACCTGAGGTTTGGGAAGTTCCTGTTGTGGCTCAGTGGGGTACAAAACCCAACTAGGATCCATGCGGATGCGGGTTCCATCCCTGGCCTCGATCAGTGAGTTAAGGATCCAGCATTGCTGTGGGCTGTGGTGTAGGTCACAGATGCAGCTCAAATCCCAAGTTGCTGTGGCTGTGATGTAGGCCAGCACCTACAGCTCTGATTCGACTCCTAGCCTGGAAATTTCCATATGCCGCAGGTACAGCCCCAAAATGAAGAAAACAATTAAACAAAAAAACCCTAAGGTTTTGTTTACATTGAACATAAGTATATGTTGTTAGATATTTAATTTTCTTTTTGGCCTTTTAGGGCCGCACTCATGGCATATGCACTACAGCTCATGGCAACACCTGATCCTTAACCCACGAAGCAAGGCCAGGGATTGAGCCCACAACCTCATGGTTCCTAGTCGGATTTGTTTCCACTGTGCCACAAGAACTCCTGTTGTTAGATATTTTAAATTAAATATTAAAATCCTGTACAATGGCTTAAACCCCACTTGTAAAGAGAGCTACAATGTACAGGGTTTTTTTAAGACAGAATCTGAAGATGACAGAAAGAATTTTGACAAAGGCAGTCTAAAGATACAAAGATTATATTATTATTAAATATTTATTTTTCAAGAAAAAAAAGAAAATTCTCAAAGACAATAATAGGAGAAAAAGTCACCAAACAGCAAAGTAGACCTTAGGCAAGTCAAAAGTCCAATGTTCAGCTCTACAAAGCAGACAAGGCTGGATTAGAAAGCTACCAATACATTTTTTACCACAAAGATTCTATTAGTCTTTTATGATTTATTGTTTCTATGAGAAAATGCACTCATTCCATCAGAACTCAAAAATGTATTTTTTCAATACAACAGATTGTTACCTTTGTCTGTTTCAATCTTCAGTTTTTTAGCCCCCGTTTTCTGGATTCCTTCTACTTGGTCAGGTTTAATCAGATCAATAATCTCCCTCTTATCCACAACAGGATTTGAGTCAGCATTATCCATCAAAGGAATATAAGTTGTTGCATGAATAAGGGGTTCATCTACCAAGACTGCAATTTAAGTTCAACAAAATCATAATTACTCAGGGTTTTTTTAATAAAAGAATAATTAAATAACATGTAAGCATACTTAAGGGTAATGATAAATAGTTATTTTCAAATTTCTAATACCAGCTCAATTTGGCTTTAAATTCCTACTTCATCATTTGACAAGTCAAAACAATCTTCAAATTAAGCAATACCAGTTTAATATTATTTTATAGTATATCATTTAGGTTATCTATGTGTACTACACATCTCTCTAGTATCTGAAAATTTCTTCTTATACAATCTTTACGTTTTAGTTCTCATGTTTCTCCTAGTTTAACTAAGAATCCATTCATAGTGAAGAAGAGCTCAAGAAAAAATATTTTAATTATGTATATTGGTGCTTCACTGAACTCTTATTCCAACTGAAAATTCTTTTTTTTTTTCTTTTCTGTTTTTTTTTTGTTTGGTTGGTTGGTTTGTTGTTGTTGTTGTTGTTGTTATTGTTTTGCTACAACCACAGCATGTGGAAGTTCCAAGGCCAGGGATCTAATCCATGCTGCAGTGGTGACCCAAGCCTCACTAAATTCCTTCACCTACTGCACCACCAGAGAATTCCTCAATTGTTAACTTTTTTTTTTTTTTTTAATGGCCACGCCCATGGCATATGGACATTCCGGGGCCAGGGACTTAATCTGAGCCACAGCTGCAACCTACACCATAGCTGTAGCAACACTGGATTCTATAACCCACTGTGCCAGGCCAGGAATCAAACCCACCCATCCACAGCGACCCGAGCCGCTGCTACTGGATTCTTAACCCATTGTGCCAAAGTGGGAACTCCTCAACTTTTAATTCTTAATATTTTTTAACTTTCTAGATGTAAAAATTAGTCATTGTTCCTTGTAGATATCTTCTCACTTCCAATAGTTACACCTCTAATTTCCATGGCACATTTTATTACACTAGTTAAAACTTCCAGAACAACATTAATAGTAGAGGATGGAAGCCTCTTTACTTTGTTCCTAATTTTAATGGGAAGAACTCTGAATAGTGAAGTCTGTTATCTATTGGTTAGAGATACACACTTAATACATTCATATGGAAGTCTCTATATATATCCTACTTTAGAAAAAAAAACCCAGAGAATTCCCTGGTGGCCTAGTAGGTTAGGAATCCAGCATTGTCACTGCTGTGACTTGGGTCTCTGCAGTGGCATAGACTCAATCCCTGGCCCTGGGAACTTCACATGCAGTGGGCGTGGCCAAAAAAAAAAAAAAACAAAACACACACACACAAAACTTTAGGACACATACAGCTCTTTTTTTTTTTTTTTTTTTGGCTGTGCCTTCAGCATGCAAAAGTTTCCAGGGATAGAACCCAAACCACAGCAGTGACAACAATGGATGCTTAAACCACTGAGCCCCACGAGTGACCTCCCATATAGTTCTTTTATTTAAAATCTCTAATAAATACTTAATACTATCAATATTTGTGGGTAATATTTTCCTACACCTGATTGCTTGATATATCTTAATTTTACTGCAAATGACAGAACTTTATCTTTTCCTTTTCTAATTTTACTACTTTCTAGCACTAGTTGATACCATAGCCCAATATTATAAAAATCACCATTTACATAAATTCCATAGCTAAGCCTTCCATGAACAACTCTAAGCAAAAAACTGCTCCATCACTTTTAATTGGATGCTTCCCATATATACACACAAATTATGTTTAATAAATAATTAGGAATGTAGGGTAATGATAGATCTAGCTAATGTTCTCAAGAATAATCTTTAATTTATGTTAAAAAGTACAAATATTTCAGGAATACTTTTCTTCTATGAGGTTGTATGTATTTACATTATTTTCAAAACTCAGTTAATAAGAATATTTATAAAGGAGTTCCCATTGCAGCTCAGAGAAAACAAATCTGACTAGTATCCACAAGGACTTGGTCTGATCCCTGGACTCGCTCAGTGGGTTAGGGATCCAGCATTGCCATGACCTGTGGTGCAGGTAGCAGATGTGGCTTAGACACTGTGTTGCTATGGCTGTGGTATGGGCCAGTGGCTGCAGATGTGATTGGACCCCTAGCCTGGGAACTTCCATATGCACATGTGGCCCTTAAAAAAAAAAAAAAAGAGCAGTTCCCATCATGGCTCAGTGGTTAATGAACCCGACTAGTAACCAAAAGGTTTCGAGTTGGATCCCTGGCCTCGCTCAGCAGGTTAAGAATCTGGTGTTGCCATGAGCAGTGGTGTAGGCTGCAGACGCGGCTCAGATCCAGTGTTGCTGAGGCTGTGGCATAGGCTGGCAGCTGTAGCTCTGATTTGACTCCTAGCCTAGAACCTCCATATGCCACAGCTGCAGCCCTAAAAAGACAAAAGACAAAAGACAAAAAAAAAAAAGAATATTTATATGTGCTTTAACCTTTTTAAATTTCAGATAAAGTTCTTCACCACAAATTTATACCATGATAATCTGTCAAAGCACTACAAAACCATAAGGCTAAAGAGAACCCTCAACTTGTATTAGTATGAAAACTGTTATGGTATACATTAAGCTGGAAATTCAAGAACATGTGAAGTCTCTAGGGTCATTGCCCTAATGTACTTCTCTAGAATTAATATTTATAAAATACATATCTACACATTTCACCATTTTCAGTCTTTTGTTTCTTTGATGAAACTTTCTTCTTTCCTGATCCACTTTCTTGTTTAGTCTCTTGATGCAAGGGTAATGATTCTTGCTTTTTTGAAGGTGCCATAAGAGGTTCCACCTTTTTATCTGGATCATCTTTATTAAAAATAAGTGAAAAATCATCATAGCAAAAAACAAACATCAGAAAAGATTCAAGTATTAATGAATATGTCCCAGAATGCTTAACCACCAAAATTTTAAACTCTTATATACAAGTCTCTATCATTACAGCTTTTTTCCTCTGCCACACCTGCTCTATAACTTCATCAAGGCTTCTACTACTTGCTCCTTCTTTTATATCCCATTTCTCAGCCACTCCTAGCCCTACTCAGCTTATAAAGCCATGGTTAAATTTCTTATCTTAAAAAATAAAACCCTTCCCACCACTGTAATACCTAGCCTCCCACACCCATTTCCTTCTTACACTAACAAAACAATAGTCTGTACTTCCCTTTCTACCAATCATTTCTCAACTAATTGCAACCTGATTTTTATCTCTTCCACTATATCCATACAAGATTTTATTCAGGTTCCTAGTAACCCAAAAGCCACACTCTATCAATAAAATCCTTTAATCTTTTTTTGACTTCTCTTTAGCATCTCATGGTCTCATACTAATTGGTCTCTGACTCAAAATTCTCTCCTCTCCATTATGCTAAGTGAAATAAGGCGGTTACAAAAAGACAAGTATTGCATGATTTCATTTAAACGAAGTACCTAGAGAAGTCAAATTCATAGACATAGAAAGTAGGCACCAGAAACACAAACTGAGAGTTCTTGGTGGTTTGCCAAGAACTACAAGGAGGGGAAAAATGGGGAATTAGTGCTTAAAAGGCTCTGAATTTCAGCTAGGAAAGAAGAAAAAGTTCTTAGGATGGCTGGTGGTGATGACTGCACAAGAATGTGAATATACCTAATGCCACAAAATGATACACTTAAAAATGGTTAAAACAGTAAATTTTATGTTATATATATATATTTTTTTTAAACCACAATAAGATAGATAAAATTTAAAATTCTCTCCTATCAGCTCCCATAATTCTTTCTTTATATTCAGAATATTCCTTTGTGGTCTCCTTTGTAAGCTGTTCCTACTGAGTATCTTATATGCTGGTATTCAGAGTTGTGTCCTCATTTTAAATACTTTCCTTGAATGATCTTATTTACCACATCCATGACATCAACTACTCCTGCCTTCACGCTTAAGGCTTCTGAATCTGTATTCTAGACTTACACCTCTGCACTTAATTTCCTATTACATCCTGAATTGCTCCCTATGTAAACTAGCCCCCATAGGCACCAGAAACACAAACTGAGAGCATTTTCCTCTCTATATATATCCATTCTCTTCCCATTGTTTCCTATCTTGTTCCTACCAACATCTACCAATCAAAGGTTGGCTAATATTTTCTAAAAAGGGCTAAATAGTAAATACTTTAGGTTTTGCGAGCTAAAGTATTTAGACTCCGTCACAACTGTTCACATGCTATGGCAGTATGAAAGCCAACCACAAACATATGTTAACACAGGAGTGTGGCTGTATTAAAAAAAAAAAACTTGATTTATGGACACAGCAGTTTGAATTTCATATAATATCCACATTTAACATAATATTATTCTTTTAATTTTTTTCAATCCATTGGAAATGTAAAAACCACTCTTGGCTCATGGGCCATAAAAAACTAAAAACAGGCCAGGTTTGGCTCACAGATGGCGGGTGGCCAAGCCTGACCTAACACAGAACTTGGAAATCATCTTTGACTCTGCTTTCTCCTTTATCTGCCATGTCTTATCCAATAGTTAGCCATGTCATTTTTGCTTTGTAGATCTCTCGAACCTACTATTTCTTGTCACTCCCATAGTTCAGTCCTTTAACTTTGGAAAACAATACACTCTTAACAAATCTACCTACATCAAACACTGCCCCATGAAACTTGTCTTCCCAAGTTATCTGCCAAAAATACCTTTCTAAAATGTAAATCTGACCACATAAACTAATTTGCTTAAAAATCTTCAACAATGGCTAAATTACATCATCCCAACACCTCAGCATTCTATACAAAAATCATTATGATCTAACCACTGTTATCTTTTCAGCTTTGTTTCCTACCACTGCCTACCACCTCCCATTTCATAGTTCAACAATACACTGTACTCTTATACTTTTATGCCTTTATGCATGATTTTTTGCCAATGGGGAATGAGACCTGACTATTTGCTTGGTGAAGTGATTCATTGTGGAAGACTCAGCTCAGACACTGCCTCCTCTGTAAAGATTTTGAACCATGGTGCCCCATTAAGTACTAGTTGTTTTGGCTTCCGTACTACCTCTAGAATTTGTACTTCTCTTACGTAAGTCGTTTCATTATTGGCTTACATACCTTTCTGTCCCCATTTCTCTCACTTTCCTAGTACCATGCTTGAGCATAGCTGGCAAGCAAATATTTAAAACCCAACATAACTTAATAATCCACAAGATATGAAAATAAATTAATGGCAAACAAAAGTCTTTTCAAACAGAGCAAACTGTTCGCAGTTTCATCCATCATACCAATTCTCATGTCCTTTCTGTTGCACCAATTAACTTTTCTCCTTGGAATACTCTATCCTACCTTTCCCCAGTCACCAAGAAAAGCTAGCTAGTATTTATTCAACCTTTGAGATTTTAGGCATTACATGACATGCTCTAAATGGCTCACCTTACAACTGGTTTAGACATACACATCTCATTATACTAAAGTTTACATATTACAATAATTTATTTCTGTTTGTGTTTACAGCCTGCATCTCACTACCTTGAAAATGCACTCTTCATCTCTGTAGTCCTAGTACCTAATATAATGCTTAGCATAAAAGAGAAGTATGGTAAATGTTTTCAAAATCAATCAAGGTTGAAAAGGATATCCTTAGGTTATCTTTAAGTCCTATCACACTGATTAGAAAGTATTGACTGAAATAAATATAAAAGTCTCTAAGTGCTGATATTTACAGGTCCTTAGTGATTTTAATAAAACAGTTAGATTTTATATTTCAATTAAAGGTCTTCTCTGTATTTGCAATGTGAAATCCAGTTTTAAATGCCATTTTATGATCAATACTAATTATTTATATCAGCAATTAATGAAAGCAAACACACAGTGAAAAGGATAACGACCTTAATTTCAGACTCAGTATTTATGTACACACTTAACAAAGTATCTGAACTTCAAACTCTAAAGTTATTAAAATATAACCATGCAATAAAACTGAAGAGATTACAATACCGCTTCCATTTTTAGATTTCTTCTGTCCTGGTTTCTTCTTTGAGGCAGCTGCTTCAGAGGGGGGGGTGGGCTGTTTAGTAACTGGGACAGGTTCTACTTTTTTGCATGGAATCTTTGATACATCACTTTCTTTGGTGACCTGCTCTTCTAGTACAGGCTTGTGTTTCTTTTCTTTCTTCTTTCTTTCTCTAACACTACCTGAACTTTCAACCACATTCAGTGGAACAGGTACAACTTGCTCATCTTCTACAGCCAAGGCATCAGATAATTTAAAGTCCCGGGTTACACTCTCAGAATCAGATTCATGGAGGTTCCCATTCTGGATTTCCTTCTTCTTATTCTTTTTCTTTTCTGCCTTCTTTTTATCTGTTTTGGTAGGAATAAGCTTTTGTTCTCTTTTCTGTTTTGCAAGAACTTCATCATATAGCGTTTCTTTCATGAAAAGCCAGAAGAAGAGGAAAATTACTGTAATAACTACTGAAGGAATAAGAACAATAAAATATGTTGACTCATAAAACTCCATGGTGCTTTTGTGAATGTGATCCTATAAAACCTAAATGTGAAAGAAGGGGAAAAAAAAAAACGAAAACTAAGTTGATCTTATAAAAACTCAACACACAAAACCTCTGCCCTTTCAAGTGGTATTTCAAATTTAACCTGATCTACAAATCTAAGCAGGTTAGTTTTAAAATCACATACTTGATCACTTGGCCAACTACAATTCAAATATACTAGGGGGGAAAAATGTGGTAAATAGAAGTATAACACATCCTTCTTTTTTTTTTTTCTTTTTTCCCCTTTTTTGGCAACCCCATGGCATATGGCATATGGAGTTCTCAGGTCAGGGATCAGATCCGAGCTGCAGTGCAACCCACCCCACAACTGCAGCAACACTGGATCCTTAAACCACTGTGCCGGTGGGGGTCGAAACTGCAACCCAGCACTCCAAAGACACCGCTGATCCTATTGTGCCACAGGAGAAACTCCCATTCTTCTATTTTTAAATTATGTTAAAATGGCTATTTCAACAGGCCAAATAAATCTAAAGAGAGTCAATACAGATAGAGGATAAGGAAACTACTACAGCCTGGTCTAATAGTGAGGGTCTAAAATGAGGGAAGAATACAAGACAACTCTTACATCTCTAGCTTAGAATAATCTGTAAATGATGAAATCCCACCTCAAGTTTAGGAATATAGGAAGAATTTCCTGTCTGGGACTTTTAGATATGATTTTGAAGGGTATAAACTACAACCATCTAGAAAATATCAGCAGTCAACTAACTAGACAAAATCAGCAGTAAAAAGCTACCATAAGTTCTAAATCAGAAAACCAAAAGGAGCAACTTTTGGAGTTCCCATTGTGGCACAGTGAAAACAAATCCAACTAGTATCATGAGGACGTGGGTTCAATCCCTGGCCTCGCTCAGTGGGTCAGGGATCCAGCAATGCAGTGAGTTGTGGTATAGGTCAAGGCCATGGCTCAAATTCCCAGTTGTTGCCGTGTAGGCTGGCAGCTATAGCTCCAATTCGATCCCTAGCCTGGGAACCTCCATCTGCTGTGGTGTGGAGCCCTAAAAGGCAAACAAATAAACAAACAAACAAACAAACAAACAGAGCAACTTTCTAAAAAGACCAATTTCACCTCCTCCCTACTATCAAATTTAAAAAACAGCCTTGGCCTTTGTATCAAATCTTCACTTATCCTCCAAAACCCAGTTCAAATCACACTTATGAAAATATCTTTTCAACTATCACCTTCCACAACAGAGTATAAATTCAATTTGTATAGTTATTTAGCATCAGTTATATGTCAACGCTATTTTCCAAGGCATTCTGAATAAACAGCAGTACAAAAGGTCATAATCCCTGCCTTTATAGGGCTAACACTCTACTAAAAGGAAGACAGTCCAGCAATTAATATACAGTGTTGATTCATAAAACATACATATCTGAGCAAAAACAACAGAGACAATGTGCTTCAAGTATAATAAGAGGAAAATTAGAAGATGATGTTAAAAAAGAGATAATTTGAAAGTGTTTCTTAAAGGCAAACGGAAAGACTGTGGCTTATACTGAGTAACATGGAAAACCAAGAGAGGGTTTTGAGTGGAAAAGGGTTTAGGGAGAGGGTGAAAGTTGGGAACACTTAAGAGGCAACTCCAGTACTCTAGGCAAAAGGTGATTAGAGCAAGTTGGTATCAAGAAGAGAAGAAGTAGCCAAACCCTCAATACACTATGAGGGTAGAGACAAGATAATCTGCTAAGGACTGGAATATGGGTTATAAGAGAACAAGCAAAGACAAAGACAATTCCAAAGCTTTTAGACTAAGCTGAAAAACAAAAGAGTTGTCCTTTATTGAGATGGGGGAAGTGTGGAAAGGACATGGTTGAGGTTGAAGACCAAGAGTTAGATTTTAGACAGGTGGAGATGTCCAGTAGATAAACAAAACGTGTGCTCAGACAGGTGAGGTGTACAGGCTGGAGATAAAAATTTAAGAAATTTCAGCATATGAGTTATACTTAAGCTTGGATAAAATCACCAAAGGAATGGGTATACACTGTGCTCAGATCTCAAGACAGAGCCCTTGCACAATTCAACAACATAAAGATGAAGAGGAACTTGCAAAGGAAACTAAAGAGAGGTAGAAAAACTAGGAGCATGTTGCCCTGGTTGCTAAATGAATAAAGTATATCATGAAGGAGAGCTTAATCAACTTTGTCAAACAGTGCTGTAAATAAAGTACAATGAAAACTAGAAACTGAATGTTGGATTTTAGCACAGAGACCTTGGGGACTTTGACCAAAGCATAGTGTGGACAACTTTTTGGAGACGATTTCCTATGAGCATATTAGGGAAATGCAATGGAAGGTGGAGGTCGAATATTAGGTTGTGACTTTGGTTTTTAAAGACAGGAAAAATTACAGAATGTTAATATGCTGAAAAAGATAATATAGTAAAAAGGGAAAGATTGATGATGGAGAGTGAAGGATGAGGGACAATGTTTTCAAATGACAAGAGGAAGCAGAATATAAGGTACAAGTAAAGAGACTGGCCTTAGACGGAAACACAGACCTCTAGAGAACATATAGGCACAGGCAAGAAGGGAGATATAGTACACAAGTCTGTGAAAATTATCTTCCTAATGCTACTATTTTCATAATGAAATGTGAAACAAAGTTGTAAGTTCAGAGAAAGGGTGGAAAAGGTGGTACTGGTGGTCCTTTAAAACATAATTAGTATGTTGCTAATTTTTTATTCTTTGTGTTTAGACTCTCCACTTAAATACAAAATTTTAAATAGAGAATACAAGATGCTTAGCAGTGTTGCACAGTCTCTGACTTTAAATAAATTTATGATCTGGCTGAGGAAGTAAGTGCATAGAATTTATAAAACAGAGCATAAAAACCTAACCTGATGGAGTTGCCTAAGCAGGTTACGA
Source organism: Phacochoerus africanus (assembly GCF_016906955.1). Classification (NCBI taxonomy): domain Eukaryota; kingdom Metazoa; phylum Chordata; class Mammalia; order Artiodactyla; family Suidae; genus Phacochoerus; species Phacochoerus africanus. Next base: position 187,163,567 of record NC_062545.1, on the reverse strand, counting down.
ACCAACTAGTATCCATGAGGACACGGGTTCGATCCCTGGCCTTGTTCAGTGTGTTAAGGATCTGGCATTGCCATAAGCTGTGGTTTAGTCACAGATGCAGTTTGGAACCCATGCTGCTGTGGCACAGGCTGGCAGTTACAGCTCCAATTCAACTCCTAGCCTGGGAACTTCCATATGCCAGTGGGGGTGGCACTAAAAGACAAAAAACAAACAAACGAACAAAAAAACCTAACCTGAGGAGTTCCCATTGTGGCTCAGTGGGTTAAAGACCCAAATGTTATCCCTATGAGGTTGTGGGTTCAATCCCTGGCCTCACTCAGTGGTTTAAGAATCAGGCATTGCCAAAAGCTACACCACAGGTCACAGATGAGGCTTGCATCTGGCGCTGCTGTGGCAGGTAGTGTAGGCCGCAGGTGCAACTCCAATTTGACACCTGGACCAGGAACTTCCTTCAGTATGCCACAGGTGCTGCCGTAAAAAGAAAAGAAAACCTAACCTGAGTCTCAATGAGGTCTACTCTTCCAGCTCAAGTACGATGCCTACAAATAGTTCTTCTCCTAAAATCCTAGAGCATTAATTCTCTATGTACACATTCACGGAATTCTATGAGATATGGGAAAATAGTCTAACAATTATAGGAAGGTAGCAATACACTTCTGTATGATAAAGAGAAAAGAATAGAGAATAATGGAACCCAAAATCCAAAATAGATCCAAACTGATTTTTAAAAATTTAGTTTATTATAAATTATTTCAAATCAGTAAAGACTGAATCATTCAGTTAGTTTTAAACTTCAGGAAAACCTATAAAGTACTTGAAAAAAAAACAATAACTAGATTCACCTTATTTTATATAGCTGTCTTTGTTTAAATGTTTACAAGTATATTAAATCTGCAATAAGAATTTTTAAAAACTTCATTCTATAGATCAGTAAGAAAAAGACATCAATGAGAAAAACAAAGTATTGTTTCCTAAAATGACCATCAAAATATAAGAACTCATTAAATTTCCTTTATCTGATCACCACGCCCAAAGAATAATGACCCTGGAGTCTACAATACAATTGTAAAATTGTCTTTTAAAAAAAAAGGGAAAGATTCAAAGCACCCAAAAGATAAGATAATCTAGCAAATCAAACAGTGAGATGTCCGACATGGGAATTCTATTTAAAACAGCATTTTTTTTTTTTTTTTTGCTTTTTTAGGTGCATATGGAGGTTCCCAGGCTAAGGGTCAAATCAGAGCTGTAGCTGCCTACACCACAGCCACAGCAACACAGGATCCCATGCAGGTCTTCGACCTACACCACAGCTCAGGGCAACACCAGATCCTTAACCCACTGAGCAAGGCCAGGATCGAACCCAACGCCCTCATGGATACTAGTCAGATTTGTTTGCAATGTGCCACAACGGGGACTCCTACAACAGCTTTTCTAAAATAACTTTACAGACTACACCGAAATCTTAAAGCTGTAGTACAATTTCCTTTAAACTGCAACACATACCTAATTCTATGATTCACACCTTATTAACACACCCCTTATTTCAGCAATACTCATTCTAAAGTACTGCTACCCTAAACTGAAACAACTCCAACTGTCAGAGATAAGTAATGAAATTTAATTTCTCCATTAGGTATCATGTCACAGGTATGAAACTTGTATTGTTTTAAAGAAACTTACTTCTTTTTCCTTTAATACAAGACTGGATATATCAGTTTGAAAAGCTTAAAGATCTGCATAGCTGGTATCTGCTGAGAGTTTTACAGTATCTTTCAGACTTTTGCTTACCCATCAAGCCCCAACTAGTTCTTTTTCTCAGAAAAGACACTGATTGCATCTTCACAGGAGATAACCTGGTTAAAAGTTTACTCTGTAAAGAAAGCTAACTTATGATAATTTAATTAGACAAATTAAAAGCTTTAATACCAAAACTTAATACATTTAAATACTTACTACTTCAAATCAATATATAAAATCAGTTTCTAAAGATAATTATTAAAAATCATCATTGGAGTTCCCGTCGTGGAGCAGTGGTTAATGAATCCACTAGGAACCATGAGGATGCGGGTTCGATCCCTGGCCTTGCTCAGTGGGTTAAGGATCCAGCGTTGCTGTGAGCTGTGATGTAGGTTGCAGACGCGGCTCAGATCCCACGTTGCTGTGGCTCTGGCATAGGGCGGCAGCTACAGCTCCGATTCGACCCCTAGCCTGGGAACCTCCATATGCCGTGGGAGCGGCCCTAGAAATGGCCAAAAAAAAAAAAAAAATCATCAAAACTTAAAAAAATGAACATTAGAACATGAAATTCACACCGAAAACTGTAAAACAGCTATACCAGATACAGAAGACTCCCTCATCTAAAATCTACAGTCTTGACCTATCTTGACTTCTTCACAAGATCTCTGGGTTCGAAAGGACCATTTAATTCAACTAGGCACCCAAAGACTTGACCCAGCTGAATGGTCTGTGAGCATCTTTTAAATGCTTATGAGATAGATATAAGTACCTCCCACAAGCCCCCTTTTTTAAAAGATATTAGAATATTCTTCCTAGTTTTGACCTAAAATCTCATCCTCCTATAACTTCTCCCTGTGGCCCTCATCGCCCTAATCTCATCAACTATGTCCAATCTCGGGAGTTCCCATCATGGCTTAGCAGAAACAAATCCTACTAGGAACCATGAGGCTGCAGGTTCAATCCCTGGCCTCAGTCAGTGGGTTAAGGATCTGGCATTGCCATAAGCTGTGGTGTAGGTCACAGACACACCTCGGATCTGGTGTTGCTGTGGCTGTGGTGTAGGCTGACAGCCGTAGCTCCAATTACACCCTTAGCCTGGGAAACTTCATATGCTGCAGGTGCAGCCCTAAAATGACAAGAAACCAAAAAAAAAAGAAGTCCAATCCTAGTACCAAAAGACAGTTCTAATAACTGATGTATGATATCAATTAAACTTAGCAACAAACAGAAAACCTACTGCAAACACTGTCACACCTTAGGAATGTTTTGCTAGGGTGTTAAAAGTTAAACCTAACAGGCTGATAAAATAACTCTTAAGAGCATTACCTTAGGTCACTCAACAATGAAAGTATTAAATGACAAAATGTGTTTATTCCCACAAAAAGATTGATATTTGACATCATTTCACAAACTAAACATGAACTGTAAATGACAAGAACATCAAATACTCCAAAAGAAACTCAGGGAGAATTAATGGAAAAGCTTCACTATGAAACAAGAATTTTTGCAACTTCCCCAAGAACTGCCAAATAAATATAAAATAAAAGGCCCCAAATACATATGAAAAATTTAGTTTATAATTAAAGAGTCATTTTTCAAACCAGTAATATATGGATTATATTTAATAAGTAGTATTGCCACAAATGATAGCCATGGGGGGGGGGGATGGATTAAGCCCCATCTCAATTACATACGGATCAAAGCTTTAAAGGTTAAAAAAATTAAACCATGAAAAACTAGAAAACAAATGTACTTTTGCATTTTAAAGTAATCTTATTTTATAAAAGGCTTTTTTAAAATATCTCATGTAAAACTGAGAGCCATAAAAGAAAAAACTGGAAAAACATGACTAGAAAATATTATAAAGATTTTATGGGAAAATTAAGTGACTAATCTCAAAGAAGACAAAGGTCTGAGAGACTTTCTCACTTAAAATGTGAGAAAAAAGATGAACCCAAGAGAAAAAAAGATTAAAGGACACTAGAAGTTTCCCAAAGGAAAAAAGATATCCAATAAATACATATACTTTAATGTAATCTTAGTCACATTAAAGAAATGAAAATATACTAGAACAATGTTAATCTTTTCCCACTTAAATTGGCAGAGCAGGAAAATGTGGAAATAAGGAATTACCAAGAGGCAAGAGGAAATTTTGGGGGTGATGCATAGATACATTGATTGTGGTGGTTTCACCAGTATACCTATGTCAAAATTTATAATATACACAAATACGTACATGAACTATACCTGAATAAAACTGTGTTTTTAAAAATTAGGCTTGGGCCAGGAAGTATGAAAACCAGGATTCTCATATGCTGTTAATTTGATTATAACCAGCACAATCTCCTTAGAAACTTGGGGGAAAATATATAAGAATAGTACACACTCTTCAATAGAGAAAATCTCTTTTTTCGTAGTTTATTGTACAGATATAATCACACAAATACAATGATAAACTCAAGAGTGTTCACTCCTAGTAATGTAACTTTAAACCTAGAAGAACCGTATGTCCAGCATTAGGGAAATAACTAAATAAGCTTGCAGTAGAGATTCACACTTAATAAGGGAGAACAGTCAAAAAATACTGTAGGAGTCCCCTGATGGCTCAAATGGTTAAGGATCTAGCATGGTCACTGCTGTGGCATGGGTTCAATTCCTGGCCCGGGAACTTTTATGTACTGCGGGTACAGTCAAAAAAAAAAAAAAGAAGAAGAAATGATTTATGGAGTTCCTGCTGTGGCACAGTGGGTTAAGAACATGACTGCAGGAGTTCCTGTCATGGCTCAGCAGAAATGAATCTGACTAGCATCCATAAGGTCTCAGGTTCAATCCCTGGCCTTGCTCAGTGGGTTAAGAATCTGGTATTGCCGTGAGTGGTGTAGGTCACAGACGTGGCTTGGATCTCTCATTGCTGTGGCTGTGGCCAGCAGCTACAGCTCCAATTCAACCCTTAGCCTGGGAACCTCCATATGCCTCAGGTGTGGCCCTAAAAAGACAAAAAAAAAAAAAAAGAAAAAGAAAAAACAGAAAAGAATATGACTGCAGCAGCTCAGGTTCCTGTAGAGATGTAAGTTCAATTCCCATCCCAGCACAGTGGGTTAAAAGATCCAGTGTTGCCATAGCTGCAGCACAGGTCACAGCTGAGGCTCAAATTCAATCCCAGCCCAGGAATTTACATATGCTGCCGGTGTGGCCATTAAAAAAATAAAAATAAATAAACCAAATCTATGTAAAGAGCAAGTTAGAGAATGGTATAGAAATAAAATTATCTTTTACATGACAGAATCATGCTCATATATGCTTAGAGATCTCCTAAAAGGACACAACAGAGACCATTAACTCTATGGTGACTTCTGTGAATTTTCCTGGTAATTTTTCAGCCTATATCCCTCAGAATGTTTACATTTTTCCACTATGAACATTACTTTTACAATAGAATTTAACTTAAGCTTACTATATTTTTAAATTATAAGTCATGACTTTTTAAAACTAATTTGAAGAATCCCTTTCTAGCAACGAGTAAAAACTTCCAATTAAACATAAATGTTTTCCCTTTAAAACAGACAAGTTTTCCAGAAATTAAGGGAAATTCTGGCAGACAGGGACCATCAAATAGGAACTGAAAGTGTCAATGACCATTTAAGCCTAAGATAGGAAATACTAGGCTGTATGTTAAGGAAGTGGAAATGAGGCAGGTACATAAAACTGGGGCTTTTTAAGGTGTCCAAGTCAGCAAAGGGTAAATTAAGGAAAAAGAAATTCCCATAGTGTCACAAGGAAAAGAGAAAGCTGGCCTGCTTTACCTATCACCCAACAAGAAATTTTCATTAAGATTTTATAGGAGGGCAGACAAGATGGCAGAGTAGACCCTAAATCACACACACACCAAAATCACAACTACCTACAGCACAACCATTGATGAAAAAGACTGGAACATACCAGAAAAGATCTTCTACAACTGAAGACATAACAAGATGCAGAAGGAGGGATAAACTTATGATATAGTAAAATTCCATACCCCCCAGATAGGCACCCAACAAACCAGAGAATAATTATATTGCAGAGTTTCTTCTGCCAGAGTGAGAGATCTGAGCCCCACATCAGGCTCCCATCCCAGGATTCTGGTGGGTAGACAAGCCCCCAGAGCATTTAACTTTGAAGGCCAGCAGGACTGTAGGAAACAGAAACTTTAGTCTTAAAGGGGGCACACAAAATCTCACACACACCAGGATCCAGGGCAAAAGCAGTAATTTGATAGGACTCGGCCAGACCTACCTGCTGGTCTTGCAAAGTCTCCAGAAGAGATGAGGTAGTGGGGAGGCTGCAGCAGTTCACTCTGGGGACACAGACACTGGTGCAGCCACACTGGGGAACACTCAGCCACAGGAACAGTGCTGGCAGCTGACATGTTGTAACATTACTGCAAAGACTTGGCCCCACCAAAAAGCCTGTAGGTACCAGTGCTGGAACACCTCAGGCCAAACAACTAGGGAAGACAAAGCCCCATCCATCAGCAGACAGGCTGCATAAAGACTACAGAGCCCACAGCCACCTCTGGACACACCTGAGACACAGCCTAGCTAACCAGAGGGCCAAGAACCAGCTCCCACCCACTAGTGGACAGGCATCAGCCCCTCCCACCAGGATGCCTACTGAAGCCTCTAGACCAGCCTTACCTACCAAGAGGCAGAATCCAAAAGCAAGAAAACTACAATCCTGTAACATAGGCCATACCCTACTCAGGGAATAGCTGAGCTCTGGCCCTGCCCACTAGCAAGCCAACACAACCTTCCAGACACCCCCGACCATATAACCAACTATATCAAGAATGGGCTGCCTCCCCCCCGCCAGTACACACAAGCAATGATCTGAAATGAGCTATGAGACCTTTGGGCCCTGCAGCCAGACTCCAGGAAACAGCTCTGGCTGCGAAGTGTCCAGTACTAAGCCTGGGATCTGGCTTCACTTGCCAGTGGGCAGGCAACAGTCCCAGAGTCTTCAGGACCCTGACTCTGCCCATCAGTGAGCCAGCACTAGCCCAGGGTCCCCTAAGATCCCACAACCAGCAACCTCACGACAAGGCCCCACTAAACAGCAGCCAACAGCATCCAAACAAGGCAGGACCTGGCAACCAACCACACAAGGGGCCAACCAAACTTAAAATACCATCCACACTGTCCATCTGCCACAATAGAAGGACCCATAAAGCCCTCTTGGGGTAACCCCCTAGAGCAAATAGCTTGGATTATGAGAGGGAAGTGCATTGCTAGAACACACAGGATGCCTCCTACAGGGGGCCACCTCTCCAAGGTTGAAAAACATAACTAACCTACCATATACTTAAAAATACAAATAGTAACTCAGACAAAATAAGGCAGCAGAGAAATATGTTCCAGACAAATGAACAAGATAAAACTCCAGAAGAACAACCAAATGAAGTAGATGTAGGCAATCTGAGAAAGAGTTCAGAGTAATGATCAAAGATGATCAAGGAACTTGGAAGGAGGATGAATGCACAGAGCGAGAAGTTAGACATTTTTAACAAAGACGAAGACTACAATAACTGAAATGAAAAATATACTAGAAGGAATCAATAGTAAGACTAAACTATTCAGAAGAACAAATCAGAGGGCTGGAACACAGAGTATGGAAATCACTGTTAGAGTACAGAAAAAAAATGAAAAGAAATGACAGTTTACACACTGATATATATATATATATATATATATATTATAAGCAACATCAAACATACTAAGATATACATTACAGGAGGCCCAAAAAGACAAGAGAGAAGAGGTCTGAGAAAATATGTGAAGAAGTAATAGTTGAAAACCTCCCTACCCTGGGAAAGGAAACCATCACCCAGTGCAGCAAATACAGTCCCATACAGTATTAACCCAATGAGAAACACACAGACACACTGAAATCAAAATGACAAATATTAAAGATGAACAGAAAACACTAAGATCAGCAAAGGAAAAGCAACAAATAACTATAAAGAAACTCCCATAAGGCTATCAAATGATTTTTCAGCAGAAACTCTGCAGGCCAGAGGGAGTGGCACAATATACTTAAAATGGTGAAAAGGAAAAAATCTACAACCATAAATACTAGCAAGGTTCTCAGCAGATTTGATGGAGAAATCAAAAGCTTTACAGATAAGCAAAGGCTAAAAGAATTCAGCACCACCCAAGTAGATTGACCAAAAAAAAAAAACCAGTATATATATACATATATATATATACACATATATATACATATATATGTATATGTATATATATGTGTGTATATATATATATATATAAAAGGAACTTCTCCACGTGAAAAAGAGAATACTACAACTAGAAACAAGAAAATTATGGAATGAAAAAGTTTATCAGTAAAGGCAAACATACAGCAAAAGTAGGAAATCATCCACACACAAAGCTAGCAAAATGGTAAAATGGTAAAATCATCTGCATCCACAATAGGCAGTTAAGGGATACACAAAACAATTAGATGTAAAATATCATATCAAAAACAGTAATCATGAGTTCCCATTGTGGCTCAGTGGAAATGAACCCAAGGAGTATTCATGAGGATGCGGGTTCAACCCCTGGCCTTTCTCAGTGGATTATGGATCTGGCGCTGCTGTGAGCTGTGGTGTAGTTCACAGATACGGCTCAGATCCCATGTTGCTCTGGCTGTGACACAGGCCAGCAGCTGCAGCTCCAATTGGACACCTAACCTGGGAACTTCCATATGCCTCGAGTGTGGCCCTAAAAACAAACAAACAACAAAACAAAACACACACACAAAAAAAACACTTAAATGGAAATAAAAGAAAATGTTCTTTGAAAGATAAACCTTTAGCCAGACTCATCAAAAAAAAAAAAAAAGCAAGAGAGCCCAAGTCAATAAAGTCAGAAATGAAAAAGAAGTTAAAACTGACACCACAGAAATACAAAGGATCCTAAGAGACTACCACTGGTGTTCCTGTTGTGGCACGATGGAAACAAATCCAACTAGTATCCATGAGCCATGAGGATGTGGGTTCAATCCCTGGCCTCACTCAGTGGGTTGGAGATCCAGCATTGCCGTGAACTGTGGTGTAGGTTGCAGACTTGGCTTGGGTCCCAAATTGCTGTGGTATAGGCTGGCAGCTGTAGCTCCAATTCAACCCCTAACCTGGGAACTTTCATGTGTCATGAGGGTGGCCTTATAAAGCAAAGAGTATCCATAAGAGACTACTACAAACTACACCACAATAAAATAGACAACCTAGAAGAAAGGGACAAATTCTTAGAAAGGTACAATCTCCCAGGTCTGAAGCAGTAAGAAAGGGAATATAAACAGACCAATTACCAGTATAAAATTGAATCAGTCATTTTAAAACTCCCAACAAACAAGGGACCAGATGGCTTCACAGGTGAATTTCTACCAAACAGAGAAGAGTTATCACCTACCCTTCTGAAACTATTCCAAAAACTGCAAAGGAAAGAACATTTCCAAACTCATTCTGTGAGGCCACCATCACCCGGGCACCAAAACCAGACAAAGATATCACAAAAAAAAGAAAACTGTAGGTCAATACCACTGCTAAACAAAGATGTAAAAATCCTCAACAAAATATTAGCAAATTGAATCCAACAATGCATTAAAAGGATCATACACTATGATGAAATGGAATTTATCCCAGAGATGCAAAAAACTTTCAATATCCACAAATCAATTAACATGATACACCATATTAACAAATTAAGCAATAAAAATCATATGATCATCTCAATGGATACAGAAAGAGGTTTAATAAAACTTAACATCCACTTATAATAAAAACTCTCCAGAAAGTGGGCACAGAGGGAACCTACCTCAACATAATAAAGGCCATATACGACAAACCCACAGATAACATTATACTAAATGATGAAAAGCTAAAAGCATTCCCTTTAAGATCAGAAACAAGACAAGAATGCCCACTCTCACCAATTTTATTCAACATAGTTTTGGAAATCCTTGCTGCAGCAATCAGGAAAAAGAAATAAAAGGAATCCAAATTGGAAAGGAAGAAGTAAAACTGTCACTGTTTGCAGAAGACATGATACCATATATAAAAAAATCCTCAAGCCACCACCAAAAGCTACTAGAGCTTATCGATTAATTCAGTAAAGTTGCAGGATACCAAATTAACATACAGAAATCTGTTGCATTTCTATACACTAACAATGAACCATCAGAAAGTGCAATTAAGAAAACAATCCCACATTTTGTACAACTATAATGTAATAAATTCACTTAGTAATAAAGTTATTATAAAATAAAAAAAACAATCCATTTACCATTACATCAAAGGAATAAAATATGAAGGAATAAATCCAATGAAGGAGGTAAAAGGCCTGGAATTAGAAAACTCTAAGACACTGATTAAAAAATTAAAAATGCCATGAACAGACAGAAAGATATCCATCCTGTGTTCCTGGATTAAAAGAATTAATATTGGAGTTCCCATCGTGGCGCAGTGGTTAACGAATCCGACTAAGAACCATGAGGTTGCGGGTTCGATCCCTGCCCTTGCTCAGTGGGTTAACGATCCAGCATTGCCGTGAGCTGTGATGTAGGTCACAGACGTGGCTTGGATCCTACATTGCTGTGGCTCTGGTGCAGGCCAGCAGCTGCAGCTCTGATTAGACCCCTAGCCTGGGAACCTCCATATGCCGCGGGAGCGGCCCAAGAAATGGCAAAAAGACAAAAAAAAAAAAAAGAATTAATATTGTTAAATGACCATATTACTGAAAGCAACCCACAGATTCAATGCAAACCTTATCAAATATCAATGGCGTTTTTCACAGAACTAGAACAAAATAATTCTAAAATTTATGTGGTGCAACTAGAAATTATCATCTAAGTAAAGTAAGTCAGAAAGAGAAAAAACGAATACCATATATCACTTACACATGGAATCTACAATATGACATCAGAGTTCCCTTGTGGTGCACTGGGTTAAGGATCCAGAGTTGCCACTGTAGCAGCTCAGGTCATTATTGGGGCATGTGTTCAATCCCTGGCCCAGGAACTTCCACATGCTCTAAGTATGGCCAAAAATAAATTAACTTATTAAAATAAAACAAAGTATGACACAAATGTTCCTGTCTACAAAATAGAAACAAGACTCAGGAATAAGGAAAATGGATGTGTGGTTGCCAAGAGGGCTGGGGGGAGGATGGAGTAAAAGGCTGGGTTTAGCAAATATTAGCTATTATGTGGAGGGGATAAACAACAAGCTTCTACTATAGAGCACAGAGAACTAAATTCAATGTCTATGATAAGCCATAATGGAAAAGAGTATTTTTTAAAAGTATATGTGTGTGTGTGTGTGTGTATAATTGAATCACACTTTGCTGTACAGCAGAAATTAATACAACAATGTAAATCAAATATACTTCAATTAAAAAAATAAAAATTTATATGGAAACCTAAAAGACCCTAAATAGTCAAAACAATCTTGAGAAAGAACAACACTGGAGGAATCACACTCCTGTACTTCAGACTTTACTACAAAGCTAAAGTCATCAAAAAGGTACCATCATACGTTGCCAATATTGTACTGGCACAAAAACAGACACATAGATCAATGGAACCTGGACAGAAAGCACAGAAATAAACGCATGCACTTAGAGTCAATTAATCCAACAAAGGAGACAAAAATACACAATGGAGAAAAGACAGTCTCTTCAGTAAATGGTATTGGGAAAACTGAATATTCACACACAAAAGAACACCTATCTTACAACACTCAAAATATAACTTAAAATGGATTAAGACTTAAATATAAGACCTGAAACAATAAACCTTTTAGAGGAAAACATTGGGGAAAAGCTCCCTGACATTGGTCCTGGTAGTGATTCTGGTGGGCGGCGGGGGGGGGGGGGGGGGGGGGGTGGGGGGGGGGGGGGGGGGTGGGGCGGGGGGGGGTGGTAGTATGATACCAAAAGCATATGCAACAAAAGCAAAAATAGACAAGCAGGACTACATTCAAACTAAAACTTCTATACAACAAAGAAATGCTCACAAAATGAAAAGGCAACCTACAGAATGGTAAAATACTTTCAAATTATATGCCAGATGGATTAATACCTAAAATATATTAAGAGTTCTCTGGTGGCCTAACAGTTAAGGATCCAGCTTTGCACAGGCTCAATCCTTGGCCCAGGAACTTGTGCATGCTGCAGGCTCAGCCTAGATAGATAGATAGATAGATAGATAGATAGATAGATAGATAGATAGATAAAATATATAAGGAATTTCACACAATAGCCAAAAAAAATTAAAAAAATAAATGGGCAAATGACCTGAATGGACAGTTTTCCGACAAAAATATACACATGGCCAACAGTACATGAAAAGGTGCTCAATATCATTGATCACAGGAAAAATGCAAATAAAAACTACAATAAGGTATCACCTTACACCTGTTAGAATGGCTATTATCAAAAAGATAAGAGGTAAGTGCTGACAAGAATACGGAGAAAAAAGAATCTTGTGCACTGTGGAGGGAATGTAAATTGGTACGGCCACCGTGGAAAATAGTATGGAGGTTATTCAAAAAATTAAAAATAGAATTACCATATAATCCAGCAAACCCAGTTCCCCTGGGTAAATATCCAGTGGAAATGAAATCAGTATTGTCAAAAGATATCTACACCCTAATGTTCACTGAAGCACTATTTACAATAGCTAGGACACAGCAACAACCTAAGAGTTCACTGACAGATGCAGAGATAAAGTGTGGTACATGTATACAATGTAATATTATTTGGCCATGAGAAAGAAGAAAATCCTGCTTCTTGCAAAATCAAAATCATGACAGCATTACACTAAATAAGACAGAGTAAGACAAATACTGTATGGTACCATTTACATGTGTAATTCAAAAAAAAAAAAATGAACTGCAGAAACCATAGAATAGTGGTTACACATTATCTGGGGATTTGGGGGGATGTTTTTTGAGGGTACAAACTTGCAACTAGTACATTTAAAAAAATCCTGGAGATCTAATGTTCAGCAGGGACTATAATAAACAATAATGTATTATAAACTTCAAAGCTGCTAATAAACTTACACAATGTTATTATCTCAATTATATCTCAACAAAGCCAGAAAAAAAAATGTAGTCACAATTAGAGGTCCTTATTCTATGGCCATCCTGTTCTGAACACTGTTTAGAAACCATATTTACACAACAACCTCAAAGACAGAAACAGTACTGCCTTCAACAGACAGTACACATTCCAAGAAATATGAAAGACTTCTGCTTTCGCCACTATTAGAAGATGCCTAAAAAGGTTAAAATCAAAAACAAAAGTAAAAACTGGTCATATACTAAAAATAGCACAAAGCAGTCTAATTAAAATTAGTGAATTCATTGTGGGTAAACAGACAATATCACTAAGTAAAAAATTTAGAACATCAAAAGTCATTCACTACAAACAAGTCACTTCAATGCTTTTTTTTTAAATAAAAGGCTTACTAAATCTGTAAAACCTACTATACATTGTAAAACACCATATTTTGGCAAAACGCTTGGTAAAGTAAACAAGCTATCCTTGGAGACAAGATAGGTAAGGACTAAAATATGGCTGAAGAAGTAGAAATCAGAAAATATTTAAAAGGTTAAATAATCATATCCTAAAGTTGCCAATTAATAGTTTAGAGAGAACACTAACCATGTACCAAAGGCTCTATTCTTTTCCTGACCTTACTAACATTTTAATCAATTATCTGGATAATGATAAGACAAACTTGCCAGTTTATAAAGATGTGCTAAACACAAAAGAACAAAGGATAGATCAACTAAAATGTTTCATAAAATAAGATTTCTATTTATCCTTTGCTACCAACTCTTTCAGTTACCCAGCTGGAACAGAAGGAATTCCAACAGCTATCTCAGATAAGGAGGGAAACCATTTTATTTCAACCTACAGACCTACCTCACATAATTAACTGTTCAGTTAACAGGTTTGTATCAAGTGACTCTTGAAAAGTACTACCTTTCAAACAGCCTTTTTTACTATTAGTTACTATTTGCCTGAAACACACACAAAATAAATATTCTATAAAGAATAAATTTTCAGGGGGTTCCCATCGTGGCTCAGCAGAAATGAATCTGACTAGCATCCATAAGAATGCAGGTTTGATCCCTGCTCACTGAGTTAAGGATCCGGCGTTGACATGAGCTGTGGTGTAGGTCACAGAGGCATCTCAAATCCTGTGTGGCTGTGGCTGTGGCGTAGGCTGGCAGCTGTAGCTCCGATTCAACCCCAAGCCTGGGAACCTCCGTATGCCATGAGTCTGCCCCAAAAAAAAAAAAAGAATAAAATTTCAATATTATAATTTCAGCTAAAGACACACTCAATAAATTAATCAACATAATGATTTTCAGTTGGAATACATCATATATATTCATGTACTGCACACATTTGGATGAACTGAGAACATCTGCTTTATGTACGTAATGCCAAACAAGAGGGATGCAAAGCCATGATATCCTACAACTCTGCACTATTTTCTGCCTGTGTTTTAGTTCCATATTCCTTAAAGGACTTGTATTTGGCCTTTAGTCCACTGAAGGTACTTACTATACCACAATCTGACTCTCTTTTCTCCCCTACTCCACAGCCATACTCACGGCATGCTGAAGTTCCCAGGCCAAGAGTCAAACCCGTGTCACAGCAGTTACCTGAGCCATAGCAGTGATAATGCCAAGTCCTTAACCACTAGGCTATCAGGCAACTCCCACAATTTGACTTTTAAGTGCAGAATGAATATAACATAACCTTGAGCTCCAAAAGGTTTAAATTGGTGAAGAAAATTATATAAAAAGAACTCCAAAGAATTGCATCCCATCAACCACCATCACTACCAAGTTTTCTCTTCCTCATTTGTCAATTACAATACACCTTCACTTTACCACATTACCTTTCAAATTCAAAGTGTATTTATTTACTTTCAAAGTGTTCCTTAAACTTTGGAAATTCATCTTCATTGCTAGATTAATATTTTCCTGTGTATGAAAACTGGTTGAGATGCAACACAATTTCCCACTAAAAATTAATGGAAAGGAGTTCCCGTCATGGCTCAGCAGAAAAGAATCTGACTAGTATCCATGAGGTCACAGGTTTGATCCCTGGCCTCACTTAGTGGGTTAAAGATCTGGCGCGGCTGTGGCTGTGGCCAGCAGCTACAGCTCCAATTTGATCCCTTGACTGGGAACCTCCATGTGCCGTGGGTGTGGCCCTAAAAAGACAAAAAAAAAAAAAAAAGAATGGAAATGTTTTAACAGATACACGCTGTACCTAAAAAAGATAAAACAACAAGGACCTATGATATAGCACACGGAACTATATTCAGTATCTTGTAATAACCTATAATGGAAAAGAATCTGAAAATATATTTATTTATATAATTAAATCACTTTGCTGTACACTTCAAACATTATAAACCAACTATACTTCAAGTTTAAAAAATAAAGTTTACATGTAGAAAATAATTAATGGAAATTCATGTAATGGCTTTTCATTTAACAGCAGAGTTTTCAAGAATGAATTCAAGCCATTAAGCAATACATATATTTATTCCCCAAGTTTGAAATGACAAGCAACAAGAGTTCACATAGCAAGGGATACCAAAGCTACTATGAAAACGAAAAAAATGATCCATCCTGAGTTGGACTAGCAAGGGATACCTTTATTCCAAGACAGAGCAAAGAAACAGGATGGGAGACAATGTGAACATCAGTAAAACAGTAACTAATGAATTGAAACAAGTTAAATATGTTTAATCTGTGAGTTCCTATTGATACTAGAACACATCCTAGTCCCATCTCCACCTCTGGGTACAGCAAACCTGGTTCTGCTCTGTTGCTGTTATCTTTAGGAGCTGAACTTCTCCGACTTTCTGCTTACTGTAGAGCCAGTATCCACCCATCCTCCCTATTCTTTATTCCCTACATTCCACTTTAGGTATGAATTACTAGTTCGATTTTTAGTTTCTGATTTAGGGACATGTTTATCTTAGTTTGGGGCTCGGCCATATCTTTTTTATTTTTCATTATTTTAGTGTTTGGCATAGAAGTATCCTTATTAGAAGTCTTCATTTCTTCCTATTATAATCTTGTTTTTTGAAGCTCAACTCAGTGCTCTTATTCAGTGATCAAATCTGCCCTCTTTTAATCTCGTTGGGTGTTATTCAACTCTATAGAACAAATCTGATTTTAATATCATATCAATTTGTTATGACTACAATCAATTAAAACCTTTAAGCCTTAAAGTATGATTTTATTCCTTCTAGATGATTTCACTAATCTTTTGTTTCTTTATTCTTTTTTCTTTCTTTTCTTTTCTTCTTCTTCTTCTTCTTTTTTTTTTTTTTTCCTTTTTCAGGCCACACCCATGGCATATGGAAGTTCCCAAGTTAGGGGTCAAATTGGAGCTACAGCTGCTGGCCTACACTACAACCGCAGCCACAGCAACTCTGGAACCAAGATGTGTCTGCGACCTTGATCACAAGTCATAGCAACGCCAGAGCCCCAACCCACTGAGCAAGGCCAGGGATCGAACCTGCATTCTCATGGATACTAGTTGGATTCATTTCCACTGAACCACAATGGGAACTCCCATTTTATGTTTCTTTGGTCTGATTTGGAATAAAGGTATCCCTTGCTAGTCCAACTCAGGCTGGATCATTTTTTTCTTTTTCATGGTAGCATTGATCCCTTGCTATGTGAAATCCTGTTGCTTGTTGTTTCAAACTTGGGGACTCAATATACGTATCCTTTGTTTAACGGCTTGAATTCATTCTTGAAAACTCTGCTGCCAAATGAAAAATTTTATTTCCTTTAAATAATGCTGAAAACCTAAGTTTTCAACAAAACCAACATATTCACTCTTTTCATATAGCCCACAATACTCACATTATACAGTACTGAAATAACTATCTACATATTATCACCAAATTATAATAGTTCAAGATTTGTTTTCCTTTTTAGCCATCCTTCCTCCACTCTCTTCCCAGAGTATATTCCAAAGGGGATACACTACAGTCAAGTTAGCACATCTTAAAGTTACTTGACATAGTTACACTCTGGTGTCCATCATGTAAATATACGTAAAATTCATTTTTTCATTTACTTTTGATTTTAGGGATTTTTAAAAAATTTTAATAACTATGTAAAATATTTACATGGCTCCAAAGTCAAATCTAAAGAAAAATGAAAATTCAGATCATAAACTGCACCCTTGTACTCTTCTACACTATGCTTCTCTCCCCTTAACTGTCATTTTTTAGATTTCATTCAATATTCTTCTAAAGATGAGCTATATTTACATACTATATACACACATAAAATACATTCTTACCTCCCTCTTTCTCAGTATATAATTTCTTTTTAGAAATACTTCTCTCCACTTTGCTTTTTTTTTTCTTTTTTAACTGTTCCAGAACAAACCTATTTTGTGACCAAAAAAAAAACAGTGGGTCAGGCAGAAACAGTTAAAAAAATATATAATTTGAGGGAGTGGGAATTGCAATGATCCTGAGAAAAAAAAGACTATAATAAGTAAATAAAACTCCACTCAAAATAAACCTGATAAACCAATACTTCAAAACATAGGGAGAAATTTAATGAGGATGATGGGAGGGATCACGCTAGATGGTATTAGCCTTATGAAACAGTCTGACAAATTTTTAACTTTGAACATGTTGAAGATGTCAGAGAGATAAGGAATTTTTTACAACCTTTTTTTAAGGTTATAAAGCTATAACAGGGAGAAATGAAACTGGCAGGTGTATATGAAAAAACAATTCCAAATTTAAGAAATGAAAACGGTAAATACTGGCACACAGATTCAATAAACAAAATAAACTCTAGACTGGACAGAAGCAAAAGAAAAATGTAAATGGTACCAAATTCATCTAGTACAAGCCACAGGAAAAAAAACTGAAAGAGCAATTAAAATAAGAGGATAAACTAAGAGACCCCAACACAGGTCTACCAAAAGAGAAGAAAAGTGAAAATAACAGAAGCAATACTTGTCTTTTTTTTTTTTTTTTTTTAAGGGCCAAACCTGCAGCATATGGAGGTTCCCAGGCTAGGGGTCAAGTTGGAGCTATGCTGCCAGACTAAGCCACAACCACAGCAACACCAGATCCAAGCTGAGTCTGCAACCTACACCACAGCTCACAGCAACCCCAGATCTTTAATCCACTGAGCAAGGCCAGGGATCAAACCTGCAATCTCACGGTTCTTAGTCGGATTCGTTTCTGCTGTGCCACAATGGGAACCCCCAGAAGCAATATTTAAAGAGCTGAGAATTTTCCAAAACTGAAGAAAGATCTAATTCCTTAGATTATATGTATACTCTGACTGCTAGTCAGATACAGAAAAGTAGGTCCAAGCTTACAGGGCACTATGGAGAAACTGCAAAACACCAAGCACAAAGAGCAGCAACTTAAAGGAAATAACTAACCAGACTATTCACAACAAATGTCCATAACAACTTAAGAAAACCACATGCAAACACTGGCATCAATGAAATGTTCACAAATCCCTTATACTGTCATATGGAAGTTAGGCAAGAGTGAAAACATCAGAGTTTACTGGATAACTCTCCATAGCTTAACATTCTTATTTTTCTAAGACTCTAAAAGCAAGCATTACACAATACTAATAACTCAGAGATTTATTTCAAAGCATCTACTAAATTCACACATTTTAGCCCTTAAATATACAAACTAAAATGCTAATGGAATTTTGGAGAAAACAGCAGCATAAAGGGAAGAAACAAAAAACAATTCCAAACAATTCCCAAGAAAGAACTGTGAAAGGCAACATTAAACTTTATAAGACAACATGCAAAAGTATCTTTATAACCTTGAGGTAGGGAAGGATTTCTTAAATACGACTCAAAGTACAAATCATAAAAGGAAAATCCTGAGAAATTCAAATAAATTAAAATGTTTAACTTTGGAGTTCCCTGGTAGCTGTGTAGGTTAAGGATCTGGTGTTGTTGCTGCTGTGCCTCAGGTGTCTGCTGCAGCACAGGTTCAATCCCTGGCCCAGGAACTTCCTCATGCCACAGGCATGGCCAAAAATAACAAAGAAACCATAAGAAAGTGAAAAAGACAAGTCGCAAAGCAGGAAAAGACATTTGTGACATGTGATTAGCAAAGAATTAGTATTCACAACATATAAAGAAATACTATCATCAAAAAGAAAAACCCAACCAGAAAATGAACAGCCACTTCTGAGAAATGGAAACAAAAATGGCCAGCAAACATTTGAAAAGATACCTCTTCTCAGTAAGTAAAAATGCAAAACCTATAAATTAGCAATTCATACTCAACAGGCTATCTAACTTCACTATTTACCAATATCAAGAACAACACGGGTTTGAAATGTGAGAGTCTACTTACACACAGTTTTTTTTTTTAATAGTAGATACCTCAATTCTATACAATATGCAGTTGGTTTAATCTGTAAGATGTTAAACCATGGGCTGGGAGGAACAAGGGATACAGAGGGCCAACTATAAATTACAGGTAGAATTTCAACTGCATAGAAGGTCCTTTTTCGTTTCCTTTGTTGGAGGGGAGCACTTGCGCATGCGCGCACACAATCTCTCTCTCTCTCTCTCTCTCTCTCTCTCTCTCTCTCTCTCTCTCTCTGTCTCTCTGTCTCTCTGTCTCTCTCTGTCTCTCTCTCTCTGTCTCTCTGACACACAGACACACAGACACACAGACACACACACCCACCCCAGGCATGAGGAAGTTACCAGGCCAGGGACTAAATCTTCACCACAGCAGTGACCCCAGCCATGGCACTATCAATGCTGGATTCTTAACCTTTGGGTCACTAGGGAACTCTTTTCTCTCTTTTTTTAGAGGGTCAGGATTCCTACCCCCTGCCAAGTTGTTCAAGGGTCAACTGCATAGGCAAGAACCAGTGAGAGGAATAAACTGGTACAATTATAGTGGAAAACAATTCACCACTACCTGGAGTAAAGCTGAAAATGTACCTCTCCTACAATTCAGCAATTCCACTCAGCTGGATATAAGGTCCAAAACAATTTATTCAAACGGCAAATCTCAACACATTAGTGGGTAGCAAAAAACAATTTAGTAAGTCTTGATTAGTGTTACTATTTTATTACATAGGGTTTCTTTTTTCCCAAGAAACTTTTGGTTTTATATGTGTATCTGATAATGTACTGAGTCTCATCATGTAAAATTTATTTCCGGAGTTCCCGTCATGGCGCAGTGGTTAACGAATCCGACTAGGAACCATGAGGTTGCGGGTTCGGTCCCTGCCCTTGCTCAGTGGGTTAAGGATCCGGCGTTGCCGTGAGCTGTGGTGTAGGTTGCAGACGTGGCTCGGATCCTGCGTTGCTGTGGCTCTGGCGTAGGCCGGTGGCTACAGCTCCGATTTGACCCCTGGCCTGGGGACCTCCACATGCCTCGGAAGCGCCCCAAGAAACAGCAAAAAAAAAAATTTATTTCCTATTGTAAGTAGTAATAAAAAAGTTTTTTAAAACACTATCCTAGAGACGGTATGGATGTAAGTGCACCAATAGACCTGTATAAAGTATTCACAGCAGCATTGTTTATAATAGCAAAAAAAAACTGAAAACAACTCAGATGCCTACCAAAAGATAATAAATAAATTGGAAAATACTCAATATAATGAAATTCCATGCAGAAGTGAAAGTGAATGAATTAGAGCTACATACAACATGGAAAATAAAGCTGACGGAGAAAAAGGAAGTTGCAAATAAACTCAGACAGAAGGATCTCATTTATATAGCGTTTATAAACAAATATAAAAAAAAAGAAAAATACACCTCAATAACTGAAACTGAACCCAGAAATGAAAATACCAAATCATGTGAAGCTTGAGAAATTCATTTCACAGAAATCAAGTTCAGCCAACCTGAGATATCCAGATTATGAAAACTAGGTAAAATAATTATGGAGCACATTTTAAATGAACATGACTTCAATAAACTAATCAAGCACAGGTCAGAACATAAATGAATTCAACCTGTGTGTGGATATTAAACATTTAAAGTTATGGAATTCCCGTCGTGGCTCAGTGGTTAACGAACCAGACTAGTAACAATGAGGTTGAAGGTTCAATCCCTGGCCTTGCTCAGTGGGTTGAGGAGTGAGCTGTGGTATAGGTCACAGATGCAGCTAGGATTCCCATGTTGCTGTGGCTGTGGCAATTCGACCCCTAGCCTGGGAACCTCCATATGCCACGGGTGCAGCCCTAAAAAAAAAAAAAAAAATTAAGGTAACATCTTAAATGTTCAACAACACTGGCTCAGAACATTGGGGAGCTTTCAATGTACAGCTTAGCCTGTTCAAATTTATTTCACGGATAACTAGATCTAAACATATGCAATCACCAAATAATTACTGTACATAGTTCACTCAGAACACTTATATTACTGATCAACAAGATTAACTGGTACTAAGCATAGAAGGATTTTTGCTGAAATTTGTGTATTAAATTTTGTTTTCCATTCCACTCTCATGAGTAAATCTGAAACCCTTATTCTTGAAGTCTCACTTTACTCAGCATTCCATGTAAGTCAACTAGCCATGCTAATGGAGAAGGATAACAGCACAAAGGACAAGTAAAGCAGAAGACTCCCAGTCATTTTCAAACACCAAGCAATTTATTCACTCATTAAAGTAAGCACTTGGAGTTCCCTGGTGGCTAAGCAGATTAAGAATCCAACATTGTCACTGCTGTGGCTCAGGCCACTACAGCAACACATGTTCCATCCCTGGCCCAGGAACTTCTACATCTCACAGGTGTAGCCAAAAATAAGGTGAGCACTATGTAAGTGCCAGAAATACGGTTCACAGTGGTGAACAGGACAAGTTCCCACCTCATAGTGCTTATATTCTTACAGGTTAAACAGGTATTAAATAAATAAGCATATATTATACATAATGTTAGGTAATAATGGATAATGCAATGAAGAAAAATAAGGCTGAGACAAAGAATAAAGAGGAGGAGTTCCCGTCGTGGCGCAGTGGTTAACGAATCCGACTAGGAACCATGAGGTTGCGGGTTCGATCCCCGCCCTTGCTCAGTGGGTTAAGGATCCGGCGTTGCCGTGAGCTGTGGTGTAGGTTGCAGACGTGGCTCGGATCCTGAGAAGCTGTGGCTCTGGCGTAGGCTGGCGGCTACAGCTCCGATTCGACCCCTAGCCTGGGAACCTCCATGTGCCGCGGGAGCGGCCCAAAGAAATAGCAAAAAGACAAAAAAAAAAAAAAAGAGTAAAGAGGACATGTGTTTGATGATTAGGGTGGGCCTTTCTGAAACAACCACTGAACAACACCTATAAGATCACATGTTAATAATTCAATGCACATACACAGGAATTAAGACTGAAAAAATTTCTTGTAAATTCAAAGGATCATAGCCTACCTATAGCTATCTATGTAAAATATTTTATGGCCTTTGGTTTTAAGCAGATTTTATTATTTTCTCTACTTGGAAAACTTTTAAGTTCTTGAATTTAAGTCACTAACTTTAAGAGTTAATCCTCTAACTCCAGGGAAAAGAAATCTTTATAAACTTAGTGTAGCTTTCTAATACCTAACATCAGATAGTTGCAAATGGATAGCGTTTTTGGTTTTTCCAGAGAGCATTCTTACAAAACAGGTCAATGGATGAGAATGGGCTCTAGGGTCAGAATACCTAGTTCAAATTCAGAGTCCTCCTTTTATTTGCCCTGTGTCTTTGGACAAACTATTTGACTTGCCTCCCTCATTTCCACCCAATACTACCTATCTCATAAGGCTGTGGAGAAGATTAAATATGATACCACACAAAAAGTGTTTACAAAGCCTTGGAGCAAATGAGCACTCTAATGTTAGCTATCACTTATGCAGAAACTACTAACATAAGCAAGGCAAATGAGTCTCAGGCAGGTAAAATCCACACACACAGCAAGTAGCATTTATTAACTAGAAAAGCCAATTTCTTTTTTTTTTTTGTCTTTTTTTTTGCTATTTCTTGGGCCGCTCCTGTGGCATACGGAGGTTCCCAGGCCAGGTGTCGAATCAGAGCTGTAGCCGCAGGCTTACGCCAGAGCCACAGCAGCGCCAGATCTGAGCCGTGTCTGCAACCTACACCACAGCTCACGGCAACGCCGGATCCTTAACCCACTGAGTAAGGGCAGGGATCGAACCTGTAACCTCATGGTTCCTAGTAGGATTCGTTAACCACTGCGCCACAACGGGAACTCCAGAAAAGCCAATTTCAAAGCCAGTTCTTCCGACTCCCTACTACCCATACTTTTTCAATTTATACCACATATTGTATAAATATTATATAAATAAAGAAGTGATAAAAAAATAAAGAGCAATAAGAAACTTGCATAGAACCTTAGAATTAATAAGGTCTAAGACCTGTAGGTCTCTTAACTACTGACTTTCAGATCAGATTGTTTCCCTGGCAATTTAAATGACTCATTGTGTAAGAATAAATAATAATCACTCCACATTTTCCAAAGAGAATGTAACATAACATCAGGTCTCTTGATAGACAATCTAATGTAACTAAAAATCATGTAAGTTCTGAAATCTCTAGATATCAGAGTCAAAATAGAGAAAGGTAGATAAATGACATTCTCCTCTAGTAATGGCAGGCAACTAGGATCCTATGGACCCCATGAAAACTATTCAATATAGAAGCTCTTAAAGAACTTTTCACTGGATTAAATATTTCCCTCCTTGGTAAAAATACATAGGCTGATATCTACAGAAACCTAAATGCTTCTGGCTAGCAACCTACTCTCCTATATGTTCACTTATATTCATAAACTGATTAAATGTGAGAATAAAGATAAAGCTGTTATTTCTAAGAAAACTAAGTTAATTCTTTCGGAAGGCCTTGATGAAGGGTTGGAAAAATCTAGATTGACTTTGAAATTTGAAAGTTTCTCAGTGCCTACATTTTCATCCTACTTAAAAAAAAAAAAAAAAGGAGTTCCCACTGTTGTGCATTGGTTTAAGAAACCAACTGCAGCAGCTGGGGTCTCTGCAGAGGCACAAACTAGATCCCAGCCTGGGGCAGTGGGTTAAAGGATCAGGAGAATTGGATTCATTCCCTGGCCGCAGAACTTCCATGTGCTATGGGTATGGCCATAAAAAATATATATATATTAGAAATCATAGACAATGCTTTTAGGGTATGCTGTATGGAAAACAGATCAGGAGACCCCTCATCAAAGACAAGAGGTTGGCCCAAATAAAAAGACAGGAAAATAATAGTAAATCCAAAAGTTAAAACAAAGTGCACAGAAACCTTGAGTTCTTGCTGTAAGCCATTTTTAAAATTACCTAACCAACGGTCCTAATCATGCAGGGCAGTTAACAAGGTCTCCACCACACTCGAACATCACTCCCTCCAGCAGGGGTCCCGAAGGTTCCCTGCCACTTTTCTTCCACTCTTTGAGTATTCCTAGGAAAGGAACAAACTAAAAACTACATGTGTCCAAGGATGCAGTATCCACCACAGTTTAAAAAAAAAAAAAACTGAAGGGTAAAGATTTTAATTCATTTGTAATTAATACATCTTTACTGAGCACTTACTTGCTATGTACCAAGCACTGCCCTAAACCCTTAGGACCTATCAATAAACAAAACAAAGAGCCCTGTCCTCAGAGAGGTTACATTACAGTGTATGTCTGGGGACAGAAAGAAGAGATAATAAATACAACAAGAAAATATTATAGCTTGTTGGAAGGTGACAAGTGCTATGGAAAACAGATGAGGATACAGGGATAAGTAGGGAAGTGCAAGCTTCAAACAGCAAGGCAGACCTTTTTGAAAAATATTTTAAGAACAAAGATTTGGAGTTCCCGTCATGACACAGCAGAAACAAATCCAACTAGGAACCATGAGGTTAAGGGTTCGATCCCTGACCTCACTCAGTAGGCTAAGGATCCGTTGTTGCTGTGAGCTGTGGTGTAGGTCGCAGATGAGGCTCAGATCTGGTGCTGCTGTGACTCTGGAGTAGGCTGGCAGCTACAGCTCCGATTAGACCCCTAGCCTAGGAACCTCCATATGCCACAGTGCGACCCTAAAAAGACAAAAAAAAAAAAAAAGAAAAGAAAAGAACAAAGATTTAAGGGAGTTCCTGTCATGGCTCAGCAAAAACAAATCTGACTGGCATCTCTGAGGACTCAGGTTCAATACCTGGCCTTACTCAGTGGGTTAAGAATCCAGCGTTACCATGAGCTGTGGTATAGGTCGCAGATGAGGCTCGGATCTGTTGCTGTGGCATAGGCCAGTGGCTACAGCTCCAATTCGACCCCTAGACTGGGAACCTCCATATACCATGGACGCAGCCCTAAAAAAAAAAAAAAAAAAAAAAAAAAAAAAGATTTGAAGGAGACAAGAGAATTGGTCATGCAAACACCTCACAGAAACAGTGATTCAAGGAGAGGCAACAGCCAGTGTATTAGGGCCTAAGACAGCCAGTGAGGCTGGAGTGAAGTAAGCAGGGAGCAGAGTAGTAACTAACATAGGAAAGGTAAAGGGAGATGGGGAGAAGAGGAGTACCCAGAGTCTGTAAGACCTTATAGACCATAAGGGTTTTGAGAAAAGTGATAAGATCTGGTTGCTGCGCTGGAAAAGAAACTGCAGGGAGCTAGGATAGAAGCAGAGAAACCTGTTAGGAGGTTAACTGCAGAAGTGTAGGCAAGAGAGTAGAATGGCTTAGACCAGCCTGATGAGCAACGGAGGTGTTAATAAGTTATTTGATTCTCGATCTATTTTCAAGATAAGACAGAGCTAAGAATGCCAAGTGTGAATGAGATAAGTCAAAATGACTCCAACATTTTTTTTCACTTGAATGATGGGTAGAGCTGACATCTAACAAGATAGATTAGACTGCTATCTAACGCAGGTTTAAAGAGGAATATGCAATTTTAGTTTGAGTTGAATACTTCAAATCCAAGTGGAAATTCAGAACAAGGTGTATGGAATATAAGAACTAAGTCTGGGCTGGGGGTATAAAAATGGGAGCCATCAGCATATGGGTATTTAAAACCATGACACTGGAAGAAATTACCAGAGGAATATAAAAAGAAAAATGAACCAAGGATTGAGCACTTCAAGAATGAGAATCATAAAGACAGAATGAGGAGAGCAATTAGTGAGAAGAGAAACCCAAAAAAACAATGTCCTGGAAAGAAGTGTAAACAATTCATTTAAGTTCCACTTAGTGTACAAGCACTTTGCTGAAACTAGACTTAAAGTTAAAAGTTCTTAATCAGCCTATAGTCATTAAGGTGATAGGTAAAATACCAAATCATAACTTTTTAAAAAGGAGTTGAATATTTCTTACACATTTCCTAGGAATACTAGATTCCTATTGGAGACATTACTAAAACTACTCTCAGGACTAAAAGTATACATTTTGCCTATTTTATCTTTTTAACATAAAACCAATTTAAAAACCTATACTATTTAATAATTAAATTAATTTTAAAAGCCTAAATGGTTTACACTGCCATCTCTCTCAAAGACTGAGACATTTAACACCAATTCAACAGTCTGACAAGCAAACAGTTATAAAACGTCATTATTTTTCTCTTTCTAGAGCTCACATACAGAAGTTAAGTCAAAATCCTTAGTCATGATATTCAAGGTTTTTCCCTTTCTGTTTAATTTTATTTATAGAAAAAAGGCTTATATTCTTTCCTAAATCAGTGTTTTTCCTGTGCTTTGTACATAAAACATTTTTAAGATAAGAATATCCAAAGTCATGTTCAAAAAAAATGAATAAAGGGAACAACAAAACTCAATTTTATTTATGAAAAGAGTAAATAGTAACTAAAGAAATAGATACGTGCTTCTAGTCTCTGGGTATACTCTGGATTTACCTTCAAAATAACTGAAAACATAAACAGTACACAGAAAAAGCAGCTTATGTTACCCCCATATATTTGAATGTTCTTATAAAGCATGGTCTCTCTCTGCATTTCCTTATTACACATTAGGTCACATTCCTAAGAGACCTGGTCCACTACGTTTACTACAATTTAAATTTTTTACAAAGTATTGTGAGATCTTTTAGATTAAAGCTTCCTTTGCTATAAAAAATTATAATAAGCATCCAATTAAAAATACATCTTCCATACATTTCAAGTAAAATTCAAGTTAAGAATTTAACAACAGTAATAATCTTAACACAGGTCCTTTAGAAGTTAAGACTTAAAAAAAGCTTTCACTTCTCAGGCCCTTTATAAAAATCACACAGTCATTTAACATTGAATTATTAAAATGTTCTCCCTCCTAAAAGCAGATTAAAGCCTATAAATTAGAAGGAGGCTTAGGGTAAGAGATCCAAGAAAACAGTTGCATCAAGTACAAGAGACTACTAACTAATGTTAGTGGAGAATATAGAAAAAACTAAACTAGGAACAAAATCATAAATTAATGATTTTAATTAATCATTCATAATACTGACCCTGAGTCATCAAGAAAGGGTAAATAATACTCAATATCCTTTATAATTTTAAAGTGCTTAATATTTTTAAGAAAAATTTTCATTAGGCTTTTGTTATATCTTAAGTTTCAGTACAAATCTCAAGAAAGGTAAACAGAACACCTCATTCTCTAAGTGCACCTCACAGAGGCAGTTACACTGCTAATGCTGCAAAATAAGATGTGACATTTTTCTAACTCAGTGTTGGGGGGAGGGAAAGATGGGTGAATTAATGAACTTTTCTTAGAACCTACAAATAATAAACCCAGTTACTTGTTGTTAGATACCTGACCCGGGGGGGGGGGGGGGCTTGCTTATGAGACAACAAATTAAATATGAACGTCTATAGCAAGGCATGTCTACCCAAAACACAGATCCACTCAAAAGTGCTCCAGTGTTATTCTTGGGACAATTATACCAGTCTCATCAGCGGGATTTCAGCCAAATTGGAGAGAGTGATGCCATGTGGCTGCTGGGTGAGATAGGGAGAAGTGCAACTTAAGCAAGAATTCAAACTTTAAGTCAGTTCCTACACAATTCAGAGTGCATAGTTCACCCTAAAGTGTCTACCTTTAGCAGGCTATGGGTGTCTACATTTCTCAAGGTTTTCCACAAAGCACCTCAAAAAACCCACTACTTTAAATAGCGAACTTCAACTGTAGCTTTTTAAGCAGCGCTTATTCAGATACCCGCTTGGGAATCCTTTACTGGTATAGGCCCAAGCATGAATTCAGAGTCCTGCTTGCTCCCAGAAGGAACAGCTAAAATTCAACAGCCCGCTCCTGAACCATATCAGGGTGCAGCTGGCCCAGGTTAGGATGCCGCTCCCGCGTCTGGGGCTGCGGGTATCTGGTACACACATGCTCCTTCACAACCAACGTCTGCGGCTGCACCTCCCACACCGTACTTCTCCTCTCAGCTACCAGTTTGGTGTTCTGCCGAGGTGCCCAACGCCAAAAATCTCATTGTTGGAAACTGAAGGGGGGAGGGGTAAACAGTAAGGAAGACACACCCCTCAGGGAGAGGATGGATAACTTCCCCCGTCTCCAGGGCGGTCCCCACATTTTTCCAAACTCTCCTCTCATGCTGCTTCCCATCCCCAACGGCCCCTCTCCAGGACCCCGGACGAGCTCGGGGCGGTGGGTGAGAGCACTGGGAAGAAGCGAGCGCCGGTTCCCCCTAACCCTAGAGAGCGGCGAGGGCTGGAATTCCAGCATGGCGTAAGCGTGGCCCAGCTCCGGCCCAGGGACGCCGGCGGGGACGCGCTCCCTCAGTCCACCGGCGGTGGAGACCGTAATCCGCCTTCCCGGCCGGGGGCCCTCACACCTGGCTAAAAATAGGAGCCTCGGTCACCCCAGGGCCCTCTCCGGCCGACCTCGCCCTCAGGAGACCTGCCAGGAGCAGCCGCCGCGGCTGAACCGGGGTCGAGCCCGGGACGGCCCGGCGAGGCCGAGAGGCCCCTCAGAGCCCGCCCTGGCCCGGCCCAGGCAGAAGCCCGGCGGCGGTCACCCGGCGCCCGCGGCCTACCCGGCGGGCGACGGCGGACGGTGTCCCGGCCCCGCGGCCGCGCCCCCCGGCTGGCGCGGCCCTCCAGTCTGGCTGGGACCCCGCGGCCGGCGCCCCCTCCCCCTCACGGTCCCCGCGGCCCGAGCCTGGGCCCAGCGGGGCCTTTTCTCTCTTACCCTGAGCGGCCGGGAAAGGAGACCGGGAAGACGCGGCGGCGCCGGCAGTACGGCCCGGGCCGCGCGCTCCGAGTCCCCGCCGCCGCCGCAGTCGCTCAGGTGCCGTCGCGCTGCCAGGCAGGAAACGGGCGGCTTCGGGGCGGGGCGGGGCGGCCCCGGCACGTCCCGGCGTCTGGGCCGGCGGTGCCCGGAGACCAGCCCCTTAAAGGGACAGGAGTCGCCGCCCCGACCCCCGCGCGCTCTGCTGTGAGCTTGGGTAAGTCCCAGCGTCCCGCTGGCTCGGGATTCCGCGGCTTTCCTCCCGAGATAACGTCTCGGTGGAGGGTGGGAGCCCCGGGTCTCGAGGCTCAGTGGAATTCCCTTCCTGCGCGAGAGCCCTGCTCTCTCTAGTCTCTCTCCTTCCCGAAAAGCTGGTTTTGTCTTGCATGCCCGCCTACCGAAGCACCACCTGGGCCCCAAGACTGGATTTTTTTTTTTTTTTTTAAGCATTAAGCAAATGGTACTCGATTTCACTTAGCCCATTCCAGATTCCTCCCCACAAATCTCTAGAAAACGGAATCTTCCGTTCCTCTGTCTCCAGAGTTGCTGAATTCTCCTTTGGGCAAAACTGGCGTCAAAGAGAGAGAAATTTTAAACCGACCCAAATAACTGTGTGCAAATATTGTGTAGCTGTTGTGTCTGCCAGCTGGTGGCCATTCATTAAGCCCCGGCAAATAACTAGAATCCGAAGCGGAAAGAAGAGGTTGGCCAGAATCCCTGCTTATTAGTTTGCTCTTGCTACAAGAATGACAGCTGTCTTCCTGGTCACTGGCAAATGAGATGTGTTGATTATCATTACTTACTGCTTAACAATCTCTCCCAGAATGCCAGGCATTGCCCAGAACATATACAAAACACTACAAGCTCTCCTCAAACGTTATGGGAGCTCAAAAATGATTCAAACCCTTTTAGAGTATGGATAGAGATACATAAAATTAGGACTCATCGCTAACACCTCTCCCTACCTACTGACAGAGGGGAACAAGAACAATTTTTAAATAATGGATATCAAAACAGCTCCTACACAGGATTTTCCTTTGTATGGGCTGGCTAAAAACATACTATACATTTGTATTCTAATTACTTTTTTGTCAAACCTTTCTAGAGCATCCCCGAAGTACAAATGAAAACTGTACAGTATGTGGTAGCCTGAGATGTTGAGAATTCTGCCTGTCTTCAGCCACTATGTTCTCCAGAGACGCATTCTGTCTTATTTTAACTCCAGAAATGCCGCCCTCTTTTTTGTTTCTTAGTAGGGTTACTCAGCACCTCAGTGGTTCCAATGCCCTCAAAGCAATCTACCCCTAAACCATGAGCTGTTTCCTGAGCCTGTGCCACAGGATCCACCTTCGGTGAAGAGCGAAGCCATTGGTCTCTTAATACAAAGAGGAAAATATACCATTTCTATAAAGGAGTTCAAGGACTCTTGATTAGCCTACAAACGACCATCTAATTTCCTCTGGTTAGTACTAAAGCAGGTATTGGGTTAGATAAAAAAAAAAATCTATCTTTTTTAAGATTTCAGTAAAACCTCAGTGTCATTTTAGAGACCGTAATTTTTAGGTATTTTGTATATGGAGCTTAGGGACATGCTTGCCTTAAATATACCACTTCTTATAGTCAGGGATCACTCATTTTTGTGTTACATAGTTTGAAACAGACACATAAATGTATCAGCTATTTCAACTTTTCTAAGTGATTTAACTTTGACTTTTTGGATGCTTCATTCCTTCTAAGCTTTATATTTATTCACATCAAAACAAAAAGGTTTACTAGAACTCTTATGAATAAGCCCTAATAGGAATTAAGACCTACCCTCTAAGTTTTGAAGTATAGTGTAATATGATATCATTAACTATAATTAACAGATATAATTAACTTAAGATATAATTAATCTTGGTTACTGCTTACCAACCAAGTTACTGAAGCAGCAACTAACTTGCTAAAAACAATTAGCACTCCTAGCATCCGAGGTATCTCTAGTTGTAACAACTAAGAAATTAAATTTTATTGAAAACTATGAAGGATAACACTGTTATCTAAACAGTATCCTCCCCAACAAAGTACAATTTACAGGAGATTGCCTTCTGACTTTTAGCATGTCATAATCCTTTTTTCTGAATTTTGAGGGGAAAAAAGACACCCAGTGCATATCTCTCTAGCAGATAGAGAGAAAGCTGGCTATTCCTGTTTTGACTAGGGAAGACTTCTCAGAAGTGGTGAGTTATGTAGAGATATGAGTAATATATGAGTAACAGATTACATCTCCTACTCCACCATTTCAGGGATGGCAGAGATGAAGGTATAATGGAAGCATTAACGGAACTAAAAGTAAAGGGAAAATTCCAGGTTCACCTTCTCCACCGAAGTAATAGAGTGAGGAAGTTCACAGAAACATCTGCAGCTGCAGATCTAGAAGTAATCAGTTATTCTAACAAAGTATCTGGCACATAACTGTGCTTATCAAAGGTCTGCATTGTTCCCGTTGACATGTAATCTCTTCAGGCATATGGCATTAAATGCCTTCATAACAGACTAAAGGTGCCATAAATTATTTGCCTACTCTTTTGCATGGAGAGGTGAGATCTGTGCCCTTCCTTTGAATCTGGGAGGGCTTTGTGACTAATGTGACCAATAGGATGTGACAGAAATAACAATGTGCCAAGTTGTATGGGCCCAGACTGTAAGAGAAAGGCAATTGAAAGTTCATTTCCTGTCTCTTGGAACTATTGATCTTAGAGCCCTGAACTGCCATAAAAGAAGTCCATGGACCCACATGTTCATTGCAGCACTATTCACAATAGCCAACACATGGAAACAACCCAAACGTCCATCGACAGATGACTGGATTAGTAAGATGTGATATATATACACAATGGAATACTACTCAGCCATAAAAAAGAGCAACAATGCCATTTGCAGCAACATGGATGGAACTAGAGACTCTCATACTGAGTGAAGTAAGTCAGAGAAAGACAAACACCACATGATATCACATATCTGGAATCTAATATATGGCACAAATGAACCTTTCCACAGAAAAGAAAATCATAGACTTGGAGAATAGACTTGTGGTTGCCAAGGCGGAGGGAGAGGGAGTGGGATGGCTTGGTAACTTGGGGTTAATAGATGCAGACTATTGCCTTCGGAATGGATTAGTAATGAGATCCTGCTGTATAGCACTGGGAACTATGTCTAGTCACTTATGATGGAGCATGATAGTATGAGAAAAAAGAATGTATATGAGGCGGAATATTAACTCAGGTAGTCAGTGTAGGAGCATGGGCTTGATGCATTCTTTGATATGGCCATTGATTAAGATTTGTGGTTTAAGGGCTCCAGGGAGTAACATCCCCACAGGCCTTGTTTACTATAGGGAGTGTACCCACGCCCAGATGGACATTAATCGCTAATCCCCTATGACTCAGTTTACGAGAAGAAAAGGGCAAAGAAACTATGAGATTTACCAGACATTTCCACCCCTAGGACCCTATGGGACAAGGACTGATATAGGTAACTGAGCAAGGCCAATGGGAGAAGACCACATCTCTCTGGACCCCACGTTGGTACCGCCTGCTCCAACTTTAAGGAATAAAAACCCCTATAGGACAATAGAGAAAGGGGCTCTCCTCCCACCTCCCAGCAACCCTGGGAGCTATCTGCTTTCCTTTAATAAAGACTTTGCTTGCTTGCTGCCTGTGTGTTCTCGGAGTTCATTCCACCATGAACAAGAACCCGGATTCCGGTATCATCTTTCCAGTATCATATACATGTATGTGTAACTGGGTCACCATGCTGTACAGTAGAAAACTGACAGAATACTGTAAACCAACTATAATGGGAAAAAATAAGAATCATTATATATATATATAATGTATGGGCCCATTATATATATATATATAATGTATGGGCCCATATATATATATATATATATAAAGTCCAGCTACCTTGTTGGAAAAACCATGTGGAGAGGCCTTGAA
The DNA here is from genome assembly GCF_016906955.1 of Phacochoerus africanus. Lineage (NCBI taxonomy): Eukaryota > Metazoa > Chordata > Mammalia > Artiodactyla > Suidae > Phacochoerus > Phacochoerus africanus. The sequence goes on along the minus strand of NC_062545.1, from coordinate 187,130,583 downwards.
ATTACATAAAGAAGAAGAGAGAACCAGCTCAGCCTAGCCTTCCAACTGTCCCCACTGAGGTGCCAGACGTATGAATGAAGACTTCTAGAACCCCGGACCATCCATGCCACAAGTTAAATACCACCAAGTGATCCCAGTCAGTACTATGTGGAGCAAAAGAACCACCCAGACAAGCCCTTCTTGAATTTATGACCCCATATAATTTTTATGATTTTTGGATTTTTGATACAAAAGTGGCACATCTTTATTTATTTATTTATTTATTTTTTCTTCTCTAGGGCTGTACTCTCAGCATATGGAGGTTCCCAGGCTAGGGGTCTAATCAGAGCTACAGCCACCAGCCTATGCCAGAGCCACGGCAATGCCAGATCCGAGCCACATTTGTGACCCACACCACAGCTCACGTCAACACCGGATCCTTTACCCACTAAAGGGGACCAGGGATCGAACCTGCAACCTCATGGTTCCTAGTCAGATTCATTTCCTCAGCCCCACGACGGAAACTCCACATCTTTCTTCTAAATAGCTGCAAGAAATCTTAGAGTCTTATTTAAGCAGAAGGGAGTTTCCATTTTGTCTATACAATCCCAAGACATCACTGGGTCCTTTCAAGGGAAATTTGGGCAGGAGTGAGTAGGGAGATAAAGCTATTTTGTAGCATGATTTAACATTACTGAAGGCATCTTCATGTTTCCTATCTTCAAAGGCTGCCAGTGATTGGAAACTGGTAGATTAAATAAGGAAAGAGGAACCAGTACTTATTCTGCATATGCCCTGTGCAGATGTTTAAAATACATTAGCACAATCATCTAAACAACCCTATAGCACTAGAGTTACACTGAACAACTATCTCAAGGACACACCTCAAAAACCAGCACTTGAACTCAGATCTGTTTGATTCCAATTCCCATGAATGTGCCACTGCAATGTGTTGACTCCCAAACCATAAACTTTTAGGTATGCAAACAATTAAAATATGAGTTTTCACTTATGTATGGGATTCCCTTGCTCATAATACCTTTTTTGTCATTAGCATAAATAATGAACAGATATATAACACTAAATTAAATCAACAGTATTAAATTGGCTGCCAAACAGAATCATGTGAACTCTTCTAACCAAAATAATACAGTATTGAAAAATGGATATTTTGCCCAAGTACCCCTAGCAATTGGAAGAAATCATCTTTAAAGTTTGTTTGATTCTTGATTCCATGATTTCTTTCTTTTCTTTTTTTTTTTTTTTTGTCTTTTTGTCTGTTTGCCATTTCTTGGGCCGCTCCCACGGCATATGGAGGTTCCCAGGCTAGGGGTCTAACCAGAACTGTAGCCACCAACCTACGCCAGAGCCACAGCTTCGCAGGACCCGAGCCGTGTCTGCAACCTACACCACAGCTCACAGAAACGCCGGATCCTTAACCCACTGAGCAAGGCCAGGGATCCAACCTGCAACCTCATGGTTCCTAGTCGGATTGTTAACCACTGAGCCACGATGGGAACTCCTTGATTTCATGATTTCATCTACTCCTTTTTAAGAATTTTTGTTAAATATTGAATCTGCAATCACAGAACCTGTATGTGCTCCCAAGCTTTGCTCCCTTCTAGCTGTGTGACTTTTAACAAGTCACTTCATTCTCAGGCTTTTAGGTTCCTCTTTGATTAACTGAGGATAAGAGCACTTAGCCTGAAGGGTTAAAAAATAATCATATCATGTATTTTAAAACATTTTTAAACAGTAAAATCGTATACAACTATTTTATTACAGATGAACCACCTTATTACATGTTCTTATTCAGTGTAGATATTACATAAGACATTGTTTAACCTTGTTTTAATTTTACTGAATTAAAAACTACCACATTAGCTACTTTTCATGTACTATATGTGATTGGTAATTCTAACAGCAATCATCAAGTAGAATGTAATTATGTTCATTTTACAGTTGAGGAAGTAGGCTTAAAAAGTCAGGTAACTTGTCTAGGCCAAATGGCTAGTAAGTGGCAAAGCTGAGTTTGAAATTCCAAAATCAAAGCTACTATACTAGTCTGCCTCTCCCCCATTCCAACAAGCTAGTTTACAACCTGTTTATATATCATAAAAGCAGTTGACATCTTTCCTCTCACCTCAAGCGAAATCACCCTTTCCCCCACCAGACAAGTAGAAATCATCCTTATCCAAAAGCTTTACACATAATTCAGTATCCTTCCTCAAACTGCTACTTTGATGTTTAATGATTTTACTGACCTCACTGTTGTGTAATTCTTCTATGTTCTAAACTCAATCTTGGACACTTTTTTTTTTTTTTTTTTTTGCTTTTTAGGGCTGCATTTGCAGCATATGGAGGTTCCCAGGCTAGGGGTCAAATCAGAGCTACGGCTGCTGGCCCACACCACAGCCACAGCAACAAGGGATCCAAGCCATGTCTATGACCTACACCACAGCTCACCGCAATGCCAGATCCTTAACCCACTGAGCGAGGCCATGGATCATGGTTCCTAGTCAAATTTGTTTCCACTGTGCCATAATGGGAAATTTTTAATTGCAAATTCATCGTTTAAAAACACTTGATAGGTAGTATTTTTTAAACACATCCAGAGATAATCACAAGTAACACTTTAAAATTTCTTCCATTTTTTTAATCTATGCATATTTTTTATTTTAACCATAACTGTAAATGCCAAGTAATGTATACAAAAATTTTAAAAACAATATCCTACTTATTAATATATGTTTTCTGACTTTAAGATTAACTCATGAAGTGGAAAGACTATTATATATTTAAAAAGACAAAACAAACAAATGTGATAAGTTAGCTTTAGTTGGGTTTTCATGCAAAAAAAAAGTTATAAAAGATATTTTGAGGAGTTCCTGTTGTTGCTCAGTAGTTAACAAATCCGACTAGGAACCATGAAGTTTCGGGTCCAATCCCTGGCCTTGCTCAGTGGGTTAAGGATCTGGTGTTGCCGTGAGCTGTGGTGTGGGTCACAGAAGCGGCTTGGATCCCACGTTGCTATGGCTCTGGCGTAGGCCGGCGGCTATAGCTTCGATTTGACACCTAGCCTGGGAACCTCCCTATGCCGCAGGAGTGGCCCAAGAAATGGCAAAAAAGACAAAAAAAAACAAAAAGATATTTTGAGTATGAATTGTGGTTATTTGAATATGGACTGAGCATTGGATGTATTAGAGAACTGTTAATTTTTGAATGTGTAATAATAGATACAGTTACAATATGTAATTATATAAAATAACTTTATTTTTCAGAAACACATGTTGAAGTTATTGGAGTAAAAATCATGATGTCTATAACATACTTTTAAGTGATTCAGCAAAAATATATGTAGATAAAGACAGTATGGAAAAATGCCAGCCACTGTTGAGGCGTTCTTGTTGAGGCTCAGCAGAAACGAATCTGACTAGCATCTATGAGGATGCAGGGGGGGTTTTGTTTTTTTGGTTTTTTTGGTTTTTTTGTTTTGTCTTTTTGCCTTTTCTAGGGCCGCTCCCTCGACATATGGAGGTTCCCAGGCTAGGGGTCCAATCGGAGCTGTAGCTGCTGGCCTGTACCATAGACATAGCAATGCCGGATCCAAGCTGCGTCTTCGACCTACACCACAGCTCACAGCAAGGTCAGATCCTTAACCCACTGAGCAAGGTGAGGGATCGAACCCACAACCTCATGATTTCTAGTCGGATTTGTTGACCACTGAGCCACGACGGGAACTATGTTAACTTTTTTTTTTTTTTTTTTTTTTTGCAGATTTGATCCCTGGCCTCACTCAGTTGGTTAAGGATCTGGTGTTGCTGTGAGCTGTGGTGTAGGTCACAGATGCAGCTCGGCTCCTCTGTTGTTCTGGCTGTGGTATAGGCCAGCAGCTACAGCTCCAATTAATTAGACCCCTAGTCTGGAAACCTCCATATGCCCTGGGTGCGGCCCTAAAAAAAGACAAAAAAACACACGAAGACCGTTGAGTCTAAAACCTAGGTGTACTGGTATACATTGCACTGTTGTTCAACTTTCTGTATGTTTCAAATTTTTCACAATAAAATACTGGGGAAAAAAAAATCCAAAAGGAACATATGTTTTTTGTAGAAAATTTTCAGAAAACAGAAAAATGTAAGGGCAAAAATCCATGTGGTTTTAAGCTTTTTGTATCCTTTGCGAAAACCTCCTTTACTTGTAAATGCTTGAAGAATTCATGAAAATAACCCTTGCAGTCTATCTCTAATCGTTACTCCCAGGTCTTCCCAGTTATCTCCTCATTTTGGGGTTCTCTCAACAGTTTCACAGTACTCTTGAAGAGTGGATGCTATGCTTTTACCAATAAGAGACCTAAATAATGTGTGAGGTAATATAAGATTAATTTGTAGTTCTCTAGTCCTCACATGACAAGTTTTATTTGCTTAGTAAATTAGATCAATTGATTGATATTAGCTATTCAATGAGGTCTAAATAAAAAATGTGGCCAGGAGTTCCCTGGTGGCCTAGCAGTTAAAGGATCTGGCCTTGTCACTGCCATGGTTTGGGGTCACTGCTGTGGTGCAGGTTCAATCCATGGCCTGGGAACTTCTTCATTCTGGGGGCATAGCCAAAAAAAAAAAAACGAAAAAAATAAAATAAAAAAAACAATGTGGTCAGCATGCAGGTTGCTTAGCAGCACATAAAGAAAAAAAAGTCACTGTCTTTTACCACTACTGCCTGTACAAGCTTTACCCTAACTAGCCAAGTTGCACAAATTAACCTTGGCCAGAGGAAACAGGCAAGAGAACGTGGATATTTCAGCATAAACCATCACCACTCCTGCCCAAATAATTCTTAAAAGTATGACCTAGTGAGGGCAGATCAGTAGCAACAAATCAAACCAGGTCAGCAGTGTTTGCAATATGCACAGCATCGTGTTAGGTGTTTGACTATAAAACATGAGTTTAAAGTTGTGTGTCCTCAAGAACGGTGCCTGATTTTTAAACCATGCTTCTGAGACAGGATGACTGGAGCTTACCTTCTCTCATAAAAACAGCAAAATTACAACGAAATGCTGAACAACCTTCAACCAAATGGACTGGAAACCTTCAAAAACAATATCCTACTCCAGAAGACAAAGAAGAGGCCACATCAAGAGGTAGGAGGGGCGATTACACAATATAAGCAACCCCATACCTGCTGGGTGGGCAGACCACAGATTGGAAAGTAACTGTGTCATAGAGACTCACCTACAAGAGTGAGAGTTCTGAGCCCCATGTCAGGTCCCCACACCCAGGGATCTGGCATCGGGAGAAAGAGCCCCTGGAGCATCTGGCATTGAAGGTCAGTGGGGCTTGTGTGCAGGAGCTCCACAGGACTGGGGGAAATGGAGACCCCATTCTTGAAAGGTGAACACAGGCTTTCATGTGCACTGGGTCCCAGGGCAAAGCAGAGACTCCATAGGTATCTGGGTCAGACCTAACTGCAGTTATTGGAGGATCTCCTGGGAAAGCAGGGGTTGACTGTGGCTCATTGTGGGGGGAGGACATTGGAGGCAAAGGTCTCAGGAATATTCATCAGCATGTGTTCCTTTAGAGGTGGCCATTTTGGGAAAATCTGGTCCCATCCATCAATGCTGAGAAGCACCAGGCCAAACAATAATACAGGGAGGATCACAGCCCCACCCATCAGTAAACAGACTGCCTAAAGACACCCCAGGCACACAGCTGCCTCTAATCTTACGCAAAGCCCAACCCACCAGAGGGATTCGAATCAGCCTCACCTACCCACCACCTGCTGGCACCAGTCCCTCCCATCAGGAAGCCTGCAGCAAGGCCCCCATGCCAACTTCAGCCACAAAGGGGGCAGACACCAGAAGTAAGAGAGGTTACAACTCTATTGTCTTCAAAAAGGAGACCATACCAAAAACCTATAAAAATGAAAAGGCAGAGAACTATAACTCAGATAAGGGAGGAAGAAAAAACCCCAGAAAAACAGCTAAGTGATCTGGAGATTATCAGCCTCCAGGAAAAAGACTTTAGACTGATGATAGCAAAGATGATGCAAGACATTAGAAATAAATTGGAGGCAAAGATTGATAATTTACAGAAAACAGTGAGCAAAGAAATACAAGAGTTAAAACTTAAGCAGAAATGCAAAATACAATAACAAATAAAAAGCTAATTAGAAGCAACCAACAGCAGAATACAGGAGGCAGAAGAATAAATAAGAAGCAAGGTGGAGGACAGACTAGTGGAAATCACTGATGCAGAACAGCAAAGAGAAAAAAGTTTGAAAAGAAATGTAGACAGTCTAAGAGAACTCTGGGACAATGTTAAACACACCAACATCTGTATTATAGGGGTGCCAGAAGGAGAAGAGAGAGAGAAAGAGACAGAAAAAAATATTTGAAGGGATAAACCACGCTTCTATTTGCTTGGTCATATCCAGCTCCTCGTGATAAGTCTTAGACCCCAGCCAGTCATTGCCCAGTGTTTTTCCTCCGCATAGAATGAGAACCCTATAATTAACATTTCCCTAGGCTTTGTTCCATTAATTTCTGACCACCATCTCCAATTTACCAATTTCCTTTGATTCAGGGGTCAACGATTTTTAAAAGCCATCTTTTGGTACTTCCATATATTGTTTTGGAAACTTTATATTTATGAGAAAAGGTAAACAGACTGCAAGCTCCATTACAAATCACTGTTGTGTGAAGGCTGTAGAATAATTCCTCTGGATGCAGATTGTCATGACACACAGCTCTGGATGTCAGCCCTCTGGGCTTCCTCAGGGACCTTAGTCCATCGGCAATGCCCTTTCTAAATCTTCAAACTTTCCCTCTCCATCAACCATTAGTGCATTGAGATCTCTCCACTTAAATGAGGAAGATAGTAGTTCCTTCAAACTTCAGACCTTCCCATCCCCTTACAAAGCCAGGTCTTTGATTGATTAGTGGTTTGACTGAGATGCAACTTACTTGGAGTTCTCTTGTGGTACAGCAGGTTAAGAGTCTGGCATTGTCATTGCAGCTGCTTGGGTCATAGTACAGTTTTGGTCCCTGGCTCAGAACTTCCACATGCTATGGGCACAGCCGAATATAAAACAAGATGCAACTTACTGTATTCTCACTACCCATTCCCTCACTCCTTTTATTCTGATAACCCACTTCTGCACCCACAACTGGATTCTAAAACACTTTTCATAGAAGTCACCAGCGATCTCCCTATGCTACCTCCTCTCTGATTACTTCTTGCAAGGCTTCCCTTTTCCTTGACCTCTGTGACCTCACCCATATGGCTCTTCTCCTGTCTCTTTTTCTTCTTTGTAACCGCCTTGAAGCTCCTTCTCAGAGTTTCATTTCTCTATCACTTTTGTGTTGATGTTCCTTGGGGTTCCAGTCTCATCCCTTTATTTTCTGACTTTGCAGTCCCTTCCTGGTCTTAAAATCTGTATTCCCAAGTGAAGACCAAGGGGCTGCACTCTTGCAACCCCTACCACTGAGGAAAAGTCTTAAGGGAAGAGTGAACATTACAGTTCAAACCCCAAGGAAGTCTGCTGGCAGACTTCCTTCTTCCTTGGGGGAGGTCAGGTTTAGTCTTATAAGCCCATCAACTAATTGAATGAGGCTCACCCACATCATGGATAGTAATCTGCTTTACCCAAAGTCAGCCAATTAAAATGTTAATTTCATCTAAAAAGTACTTTCACAGAAATATCTAGATTAACATTTGACCAAATATCTGGGCACTATGGCCTAGTTAAGTTGACACATAAGATTAAACATCACTGTATCTTCTGGAGGCAACATATACTGTATTTGGAGTCTGGAGGCAACATATACTGTATTTGGGTCTGCTACTCTAACTCATTTACTGGACAACCAGTAAGCCACTAATTTTGTGTAGGGCCAAGATCAAGAACGAACTCTGTAGCAGGTCTAGGGCTTGTGTGCACTGTCATCAATTGCAGCAGATCCAGCAACGAAGATGAGAATACTGTATAAAACCATTGGCAAGTCTCAATAAGAGAATCATAATGCAGATTTTGGAGTTCCTGTTGTGGCACAGAGAAAACGAATCTGACTAGGAACAATGAGGTTGCAGGTTCGATCCCTGGCCTCGCTCAGTGAGTTAAGGATCTGGCGTTGGTATAGCTTGCAGACGTGGCTCAGATATAGTGCTACCGTGGCTGTGGTGTAGGCTGGCAGCTATAGCACAGATTAGACCCTAGCCTGGTTAAAAAAAAAAAAGACATAATGCAGATTTTTTGGTTTGGGGATATACTGGCCATTGTCTTCCAATCAAGTTCAAGTACTTGACCAAAGGACACGAACCATCCAGGTGGCCTGAACTGCCCATTATGAATTGGGTGTAATCTGACCCATCAAACATACATTTGGGTGATAGGAAAGGATGTTCATCATCGAAAAGACATTGTTTATGCAAGATCTAGCTTACACAGGTTCTGAAGACACAAATGAGTTACCTATATAAGTGGCTAAGACTTACACACCATAGACTCCAGCACCACCTCTCCTTCATTTATATCTATGGTCTCTTAAGAAATTCTACTTGATCAAGGAAAGAAAATTTTGAGCCTGGTTTAGAGATGCATCTACACAACATGTGGGTACCAGATGAAAGTAAACTGCTACAGAATTACAACCCCATTTAGGCTGGCCCTGGAGAACTACGGGGAGGATAAATTTTCCCAATGGGCAGATAGTCAAGCCATACATCTCGTATGCACTTTTCCTAGAAGGAGAGATGGCCATATATTCATGCCTATACAAATTCATGGGATGGGGATCAAGGATTTAGAAAGTATAAGATTAGAGAACTGATAAGGAGGTTTGGGGAAGAGGCATATGGATATGCTCACTTAATAATGGATATAGAATTTAAGAATTTACTTCTTTTTTATAGGAATGCTTATCTAGGGCAAAAGAATGCAGTTATCTAAAATTAGGTAGGCAAGATGGGCCACTATGGGTATACCAATATATTTCCTCAGCCAACCTACAATTTGTTCAATGAATTCATAAGTAAAATGGTCATCGGAGAAGAGATGGAGGTTATGTAAGGGTTCAAGCACATGGACTTCTCAGCAGGATTAATCAATCTACCACCACTGCTAAGTGCTCAGACTACCAACAGCAGAAGCCTACACTGAACACATGTATAGCACCAAAGCTTGGGGGGAACAGCAGTCATCAGATGCCAGGTTGATTTTATTAAACACCTTCTATCACAAAGGGAGTAGTGATTGGTCCTCCCAGAATAGACACTCCTTCTAGATATGGATTTGCTTTCCCTGCATGCAAAGCTTCTGCCATCACCACCATCTGTGTACTTGCTGAATGCCTATTCACTGTCTCAGAATCCCACACAACACTGTTCTGACAAAGAAACTCATTTCACAGAAAAAAAAATTGAGGCAAAGGATTCACTAGAAGTAGCTGACATCATATTGAAATGGCTATCAAAGACCCAGTTTTGGTAGCAAATGAGAGACAGGAGCAATACCTTGCAACATTAAGCTGCTCTTCTACAAGAAGCAGTATATATTCTGCATCAACTACCAATAAATATGGCTCTTTTTTTTTTTAACTCCACAGACAGAGTTTATAGGTACAGAAACCTAGAGGAGGAAGTAAAAGTAGCTCTTCTCATTATTCTACCTCACCATCTGCTTCTAAAAATTTTGCCTGATCTCTGTGGCTTTAGTGATCTTAATTCCCAAGAGATGAAGGCTTCTACCAGGAGACACAATATGGTTCTATTTGAACTGAGATCTGAAATTTGAGGCTTCCAATTGGCTGTTTTGTGTTTTCTCAAGCCAGACAAGAAGAGGGATATATTCTATTGACTGGGGTAATGGATCTCTACTACCAGTGGGGATCTGACTTTTGGTTCTTTTATAACTAGGATGACCAACTTGTACCAATTTGCCTAAGCTTTTCCTAGTTTTATCACTCAAAGTCTTGCATCCTAGGAAACCCCCAAGTCCCAAGCAAACTAGGACAGCTGGTCACCTTAATTAAGTTCTCTGAGACACTGAAAGCATTCATCAAATTTGCTCTAGAACGGATCTTATTTACGTCAGGTTAAATCCATCCCTGCCCTCCCAAAATATAGCCTGATGACACCCAAATTTGTTTTGCACCCCAGGGACAAATGTTTGACAATGACATTGGCTTGTCCCTTCATTCTATCACTTCTCCTCACAAATATTCTCTTCAATGCTTTACATGCCTTTGGGGACAGTTATGCTTTCTTGGCAAGTTGAAGGGAAAATGCTGGATGTCATCCTCATGTATACTCTTTACTCGTATTTTCCCAGACATGAAGGGGTGCTATGATCTTTTATCTCTTTTTGTGACTTCTCATTAATATAATTTTCCTAGCACTGTGGAAATTTTATGTTAGATCTACAAGAGATCATAGAAATCATCTAATCCAACCCATATATATCATTTAATTGCAATGCTCTTTTATTTAAACTTCATTATTTTTGTTTTCGTTTATGATTTGTCATGCTCACCAAGCATTCATTTTCCTTAACCGAACAAAATTTTTACTTACACATTTAATCCAGTGGGTGATTCATTTTTTGCTCATATGATTGTGAGGTCTGATTTTCCAAACCTAGAAAAAGACCAGTGTTCTTTAGTGTCTCATCAGAAATCACTACTCAATGGGGGTTTGTTGGTAGGGACCCTGGTCTTCTAAGTATTGAACATCAGTCTCATTTTCTATTGTGTCTGGGTAATGACACCAGCGATTGTCAAAAGATCTGTTTGCAGATGAACTTGACTTACAGCACCAATCACAGAGTAGAACTCAAGATTAAGATTTATTTCATTTCAGGTCAGAACCAACTGAAGTAAAACAATATCCTCCCACAAAACCTCCATTGGTACTACTCTCAACCAAATAATGGGGTAAATAAATCACTAGTCTTGTGTTATGTTCTTATGAATCAGTTTTTCCAATTTTTCAAAGATGAAAATAAAGAGCAGGATTTGCAGAAACAATGAATTGTGAATTTAAATATTAACCAAGAAATATTCATCATGCTTAGAAACTCATGTCAGGTTTTATCAGAATCCACCTCCTGTGAAAGTGCCAGAAGAGAAAGGAGATTTATACTGTCAACTAAAGGCCAAAAAAGGACTTTTTTAACCTTTTTTTTTCATCTTTGACTTTAAAATTAATTTTTTATAACTGTATTTTCTTCTACTGAGTGCAATGCAACTGTCATGAGAGATCTGAATTCCCATCAGTTCAGGAGATTAAAAAGAAACCAAATTATAGGAGCATAAAGGTCAACAGCAACAAACTCCTTTCAGCTTCTAGCCTGACAATAGAGGATATAATAGCTAGACTAGTGAAAAGCTCAGATCCAAGCACTGACACTCCACTGAAAAGTTGCATGAATACTTTTGTCAAAAGTTATTTAGCATTGAGAAAAGAGAAAGAACAGGTATCTCTGAAAAAGAAAAAATAATGTTTTGATTGAAGGAAGTACAAATCAACAGCTAAAACATCACAGAAAGCATCAGGTTTGAATGATTCCTCAACTTTTTTCCAGTTTCTTTTCATCAGTTTGGTAGTTAATCTTGTCCCATCAGTTGTAAGAGTCTATTGTAGGTGGCAAGCAATTTCAAATGGCTTCAGAGCAGAAGTCAAATCTAGGCAAGAACAGCAAGATTCTTTAGTGAGAAGTCAGAGAGATTTGAGGTAGTGTCCCATAGATCCTCACAGACAAGAGACCTTCTAAGGATTTTTAAGAGTCTATCTGCAGACTTTCTCTGTTTAAGCAGTGGGGCTTCTAAACACCTAAGGCCATTGTCCAACAGCAGCTTCACAGAGAGTCCAAGGTTAAGAAAAGTTTATTTGAAAGAGATTTGTGGGCCTGGCTTTTATGTAATGGAATGGATAATAAATTGACACTCAGGAAGTCCACAAAGTTTTTAAAGTAATTCTACCAGCATGACCTGAAAAAAAGAGACACACAGTGCCTGCCATGCCTTTACCAGCATCTCTCAAAATGTAGTCCACAAATTATTTGGACTACACACATCAGACCACCTGGTATGACTTTGGGATGAGGAGGGGTAGAGAGAGGCATATTTGGGACTTAACATTTTTAATAGGTAGTACTTATGAATGTGAAATGTTGACATCCTACTTACTGATTCCAAAATATATTATTCATATGGCACTGCCTTCCATTCCCTCATGTTGGAATACCATCGCCTTCCATTTCTCACATAATAGCCGTAGTTTAAATTTTACACATTCTGGAAACTTTGCCATTTGCAGCAACATGCATGGACTTGGAGGGTATTATGCTAAGTGAAGTAAGTCAGAGAGAAAAAGACAAATATTGTATGATATCACATATATGGAATTTTAAAAATATAATAAACTCATCAATAAGACAAAAAAGAAGCAGATTCACAGATACAGAGAACAAACTAGTGGTTATAAATGGGGAGAGAGAAGAGGTAAAAGACAATATAGGGGTAGTAGGGAAAAAAAGGTTATTATGGGACCATAGAAAATCTTCTTGTGAAACTTGAAAACTTTAAAGCACTCTAAATTTAAAGACTTTCATTCAATAAAAACATATTAGTTAAATACTTTTTTTAATGTTTTAATAAATAATTTTACACTTTATGTCTTTTCAATAAACAAGGTGGATCAATTGGTCAGGGAAAATGTGATGCCTATCTTACATTATGTACACATACAAAAAATTTGATTTCAAACAGATTGTAGCCCTAACTATGAAAATTATTCATGTGCTTTTAGAAGAAAACATAGGAGAATATCTTCATAATCTTAAAGTAGACAAACATTTCTTAAGAGAAAAATGTATGAACATAAAAGATTAAAAATTGCACCTCTTTAAAATGAAGAACTTGCTTTCACCAGAAACACCATTAAGAGAGTGAAATGCAAGGTAGAGTTGGGAGAAGATATTTAAAAGACATATATTCAACAAAGTAATTGTCTCCAAAATATATAAAAGCTCCTACAATTCTAAAAGGCAGACATCCTTGGATTTCCCGTCATGGCACAGCAGAAATGAATCCGACTAGGTTTGGGGTTGTGGGTTCGATTCCCTGGCCTCGCTCAGTGGGTTAAGGATCCAGTGTTACCATGAGCTGTGGTGTAGGTCATAGATGCGGCTTGGATCTGGCAATGCTGTGCCTGTGGCTGTGGCCAGCAGCTATAGCTCTGATTAGACCCCTAGCCTGGGAACCTCAATATGCTTCAGGTGTAGCCTAAAAAGATAAAAAGGCAAATAATAAAATAAAATAAAGGGCAGATATCCTATTTTTAATGGGCAAAATGCCTTAATAGGCACTTTACAAATGAGGTTATCCAAATAGCCAGTAAGCACATAGAAAAATGTCTAATAAGACGAATTATCAGAAAACTGTAAACTAAAGCTACATTGAGTGGCAAATAAGAATTAAAGATGTTCAACGTGGAGATCCCTCTGTGGCACAATGGGTTAAGAATCCAACCGTAGCAGCTCCAGTCACTGCTGAAGTACCAGTTCAATCCCTAGCCCAGAACAGAGGGTTAAGGATCCAGTGTTGCTGCAGCTGTGACATGGGTCACAGTTATGGCTTAGATTCAATCCCTGGCCCGGGAACCTCTGTATGCCATGGTTGTGGCCAGGAAAAAAAAAAAAAAAGACATTCAATGTTACTAAGTCATTAGGAAATTGCAAAGTTAAAATGTAATTAGGGAGTTCCCATTTTGGCTCAGCAGGTTACAAACCTATTATCCATGAGGATGTGGGTTCAATCCCTGGCCTCAGTGGGTTAAGGATCTGGCTTGCTGTGAGTTGTGGTGTAGTGCAGACATGGCTCAGATCCCGTGTTGCTGTGGCTGTGGCATAGGCCAGCAGCTGCAGCTCCAATTTGACCCCTAGCCTGGGAATTTGCATATGCTGCAGATATGGCCCTAAAAAAGCATACAACAACAAAAACAATGACAAAAAAGACATAATTAGACCCTACTTCATACCTACCAAGATTGCTAAAATTAAACATTCTGATAATACCAAGTGCTGAAAAGAATGCTGAGTGACTGAAACTCTCATACGTTGCTGGTGAGAGTGCAAAATGGTACACCACGTTGGAAAACATTTTCGTATAAAATTAAACATATACTTACCATACACATTAATTTGCTAGGAATTCCATAATAAAATCCTACATATTGATTGGCTTAAACAACAGAAATTAATTTTCTCACAATCTAGAGGCTAGAAGCCCAACATCAAAATGTCAGCAAGTTGGATTTCTTCTAAGGACTCTCCTTGGATTGCAAGGGGCCACCTGCTTACTGTGTCCTGACCTGTTCTTTCCTCTGTGTGTTTGTTCCCTAATCTCTTCATATAAGGACACCAGTCATACTGGATTAGGGCCCATTCCAATGACCCAATTTTAACTGAAGTACATCCTCACGAGCTTTCATACTAAACATAAGTTTCAGATTTAAAAAACAAACAGGAGTTCCCTGGTGATATAGCAGGTTAATGATCCAGCTTTGTCACTGCTGTGGCATAGTTGCTGTGGTGCAGGTTTGATCCCTGGCCCAGGAATGTCCTCATGCCACAGGTGCAGATAAACAAATGAACAAGTAAGTAAATATTTTCAAAAAAAAAAAAAAGAAGGAAAAGGAATAATCATTACCACTACACATCTTCTAGACTGAATAAAGACTGGCAATACTAAATGTTGGCAAGGATGCAAAGTAACTGAAAGAACTGCTCTACCTTGATGATGAAAGTATAAATTGGTACAAACACTTTAGGAAATCTACAGTACTTAAAGATAAACATTCCTACTCTGCAACCCAGATATTCCACTCCAGTAAGTACACTCAGCAGAAATGAGTGCATATATCTACCAAAAGCATGCACAAGAAACTTCATAGGAAAAGCTAGAAACAAACCATATGTCTATTAGCAGCAGAATGAATTAAAATCTAGAGTATTCACATAATGAAATACTATACAGCAAGAAAAAACACACTACTGTTACTTGAGACCATATGAATAAACCTCATAGATATGACATTGATTAAAGAAGCTGGACACAACAGAGTACAGACTATATCATTCCATTTATATGAAGTTCAAGAACAGGTGAAACAAATTTAAAATGATACTTGTTGAATAGTGTTATCTTGTGGAGTGGGGCAGCATTGACCAGAAGGGACATAAAGAAGCTTTCTAGTAAAAGCTGGGAATGTTCTACTATCTTTTTTCCCCTAGTTTTATTGAGGCAGAATGTCCTGTATTGATCCAAAAGGTAGTTACACTGGTTTATACATATATAAAATTTCACTGAGCTGTGTTGCTAAGATTGGTGTTTTCCTGTAGGTTATACTTCAACTGGGGGGGGGGGAGATTAAAACAAAACAACTGTACCCCCCCCCCACAAAAAAACCACAAACCATACTGAAAAAAACAAAACAAAACAAAAACAAAACTATACCCATCTTTCCGAAGGGGGAAGTAGATGAGAAAGATTGGCCTTGTATTGATAATTGTTGAAGCTGGGTGATCCACACAGAGGCTCATTATGTTCTTCCCAATTTTTTTCCACTAAAGAGAAATCTTTTATCCATTCTTATGGGCCCATCAAAGCCACTTCTTCTAGGAAGCTACAAGATATTCTTTCTTCTTTTGAACTTCCAAAGTGTTTTGCTTGATCAGTAGAAACTCTCTTTACCAGCTTCCACTTAATTTATTCTCCAAACTCAGTGGAGAGTTCCATTCTCTCTGTACTATGCACTGCCTAGTAACACCTGTGCCTATAGACTACACACTAGCACATCCAAGGACATCAATGTCCATGACTGAGTATGCTTACCAAGGGTCAGTTATGTTTTCTCACAAACCTATTTGTGTCAGATTTCTATTACTGCATTTACATAATTTAATCAAATACTGGGTGCAAAAAGTTGTTTATTAAAACTATGCTCATTGCAAATAGCTAGAAACTTTAATGTCAAATTAGGTGTGTGTGTAACTGGATTATATTTAAAAAAAAAACACTAAATTGTACAGGGGTGAATTGTACAGAGTGAATTTTATGGTACATGAATTATATCTTAATAAAGCTGTTACAAAAAAGGAGTTAGTGAGATGACTGCAAAAGATTTCAAGGACTTTAAAAAAAATCTAAAAGACCTTGCAGGGAGTTTCCTTATGGTGCAATAGGTTAAGTGCCCTGCATTGTCACTGCAGCAGCTCAAGTCGCTGCTGTGGCATGGGTTTAGTCCTGGCCCAGGAAGTTCCACATGCCGCGGGTACAGCCAAAAATAAATAAACAAATAAATTAAATAGATTTTTAAAAAATCTTCAAAAAATAACAAATAAATAAAAGACCTTTGCAATTATGTTGCAAATGTCTTAAATTTCTTATTTACCTTTTAGGAAAATATAAAGGAAATCATAGACAACACTTTTGAGTGTGGTTTATGCAAGAAAAACAATAGGGAACTTTAATCAGCAAACTTATACTCAAATCTTTACCCTGAATCTAACCATTGGAAAATAAAATGCACATGGTTTTAGGCTAAAATAAAATGCTTAAAAGATTAATAAACTTCTGTGGAGTCCCCGTCATGACTCTGGTTAACGAATCTGACTAGGAACCATGAAGTTTTGGGTCCCATCCCTGCCCTTGCTCAGTAGGTTAAAGGATCTGGCGTCACCGTGAGCCGTGGTGTAAGTCGCAGAAGATGTGGCTTGGATCCCAAATTGCTGTGGCTGTGGCATAGGCCAGCAGCTACAGCTCCAATTCGACCCCTAGCCTGGGAACCTCCCCCTGCCTCGGGTGCAGCCTTAAAAGGACAAAAAGACAAAAAAAAATATTCATAGACTTCTGTTCAATTTTTGTTGATTCCATATGTATTAAATATACTCTGTATGTGTGTCTTATTGCAATATAATTCATAAACCATACAATTCACCCATTTAAAGTAATCAAGCCAATGGTGTTTAGTATACTGAGGTGTATAACCATCACTACAATCAATTTTAAGTTATTTTCAACATCCCCAAAAGAAATCCCATACATATTAGCAGTAAATTCCCATTTCTACCCAAGCCCTCCAGCTCCTGGAAACTACTAGCCTACTTTCTGTCTCTGTTTATTTGCCTATTCTGTACATTTTATATAAATAGAAGCATGTAAAATGTGATTTTTGTGACTGGCTTCTTTCACTAAGCATAACATTTTCAAAGTTCATACATGTTATACCATTAATCAGTATGTTATCCCTTTTTTGCCTGAATAATATTTCATCTTATAAATATACCATATTTTATTTATCCACTTAACTGATGAACATTTTAGTTGTTTCTAGTTATTACGAATAATGCTGCTATGAACACTTGTGTACAAATTTTGTATAAATATGTGTTTCATTTCTCTGGGGTATATAAGTAGGAGTGGCCTTGCTAGGTCATATGGTAATTGTTTAATTTTTAGAGGAACTGTCAAGACTGTTTTCTGCAACAGCTGCACTATTTTATGTTCCTACTATCTGTAGATGAAGTTTCCAATTTCTCCACATACTCACCAACACTTGCAATTATCTGCTTTTTTTTTTGGCCATGCCCATGGTATGTGGGAGTTCCTAGATTGAGGATCAAACCCATACCACAGCTGTAACCAGAGCCACAGCAGTAACAATGCCAGATCCTTAACCCACTGAGCCATCAGGGAACTTCCTCCTTGTAGTTTTTATTCTTATTTACTGATAATTACCAACATCGAGCATCTTTTCATATACCTGTCGGCCATTTGTATGCCTTCTTTGGAGAAAAGTCTATTCAAGCCCTTGTGCATTTTTAATTTTTCTATTGAGTTTATGACTCAGAGACTTGGTATCATTTAAATGTTTATACTATCCAAAGAGACCTATCAAATCAATTCTATCTCCATCAAAATCTCCATGGCATTTTTTTTTACCAAAGTATAAAAAAAAATCCTAAAATTCGTATGGAACCGTAAAAGATGTCAAATAGTTAAAGCAATCTTGAGAAAGAAGAACAAAGATGAAGGTATTATACTTCCTGATTACAAAATATACTACAAAACCAAAGTAATTAAAATGGTATGGCACTGGCATAAATACAGATATGCAGACCAATGGAAGAGAGTAAAAATGCCAGATCATATGCATATATGATCAACTGATCTTTGACAAGAATGGTAAGAATACACAACAGAGAAAAGACAATCTCTTCGATAAATATTGCTGGGAAAATTGGATATCCATACACACAAAAAATGAAATTGGACCCCCACTTTACAGCATACACAGAAATCAACTCAAAATGATTTCAAGACTTAAATGTAAGGCCAGAGATTATAAAATTCCCAGGGGAAAAAAAATGCGTAGAGAAAAATCTCCTTGAAACTGGTCTTAATAATGATTTCTTGGATAGGACTCCAAAAGCACAGACAACAAAAGCAAAAATAGACAAGTGGGATTACATCAAACAAAAAAGCTTCTACACAGCAAAGGAAACCATCAAGAGACTGCAAACGCAACTTATAAAATAGGAGATAATATTTTCAAGCCTCATATCTGATAAGGGGTTCATTTTTCTGGTCACACCCACAATAGGTAGAAGTCCCAGACCAGGGATCCAACCTGTGCGACAGCAGTGACCTGAGCCACTGCAGTGACAATGCCAGATCATTAACCCACTGAGCCACCAGGGAACACCAAGGGGTTCATTTTCAAATATCCTTTTGAAGTTTCATTTGAGCCCTGTAATAAAAAGTCACAGACCCATCAAGTGTCTCCCCCTTGTAAGTTGTGCAAATGCATCTGGGACAACACGGAGGCCATAGAGCATGGACTCAACATTCCACTGACTGCTCAGCATCATGTTCCTGCTGAGTCAAGTCTCCTGGCACCCAGGGTGCCCAGAGCTCTGACTTGGGCTGAGATGCAAGGGCTACAAGCACAATGGGAAAGGAGAAAAATAACAGAGGGAGCCGTTGACTTTGAGGTATGAAATAAAAAGGAATCCATAACACTGTGCTCTGGTTCACAGGCACCTCAGTGTGTTCCAGAACTGCCATTCCAAATATTAAACAGGAACCTTTGTTCGGAGATTGGCTCAGATGTGCCTATTAAATCTCAGCTTGAAGTCTCTCTGCCTATTCCTCTCTCAGAAGTCTCATAATGCATGGCCCAGGGCCCATAGCCCTGTGCCGTGGTTCTTTATCATATTGAAGAATGATGCTGAACAACAACAATATTGCCTGAGAGTGGTAGTGTGGTTGGACAGATTAATGGAAGATTTGTATTTTAGTTTGTGACTGTGGTCACTGCTTGCCTCTCTGCCTCTCAACGATTTCAGTTCAAATTAAGCAGTACTTCTCAGACTGTGTGTGCCAACATGCTGTACGTGCAGCTGCTGCCTTCCATCCATCATAGCCCAACTTAGCCCACTCTAAGTTCCAGGTCAGCATTTCCTGATTTCATTCCTTGTCCCCGTCATGCTTCGAGCTGCCCTACTTAGAGCCATTCATCACCCAGCAATTGTTGCTGTTAGCTGTGTTTCTCACATGACTGGTCCTGCGAAGTGTACCAGATGGGAAGGCCGGAGGCTGGTCAAAAGCCAGGATGTTGCCCGGGATTTGTAAGTGATCATAAGTATCATAGATAAACGCTGCAAGTAAAATCTGTGCTGAAGTTGAAAGCAAAATCCAAGGACATCAAAGGCCTAGCTCTTTCTCTACAAGGTTAGAAAGCATCCTTGATGCCATGCTTGGGCTGCAATATGGACTAGTGCTTAAGAGCACAGGCTTTTGAGTCAGACTGCAGGGGTCTGCCACAAACTGGAGAGGTTACCTTAGCTCTACTCTGGTACATACATAACCTTAGTTAGAGTTATTGCAAGAACTGAATGAGTGAATTTATGCAGCGCAATTAGAATATTGTCCATCGGAGTTCCCATCGTGGTACAGTGGTTAACGAATCCGACTAGGAACCATGAGGTTGCGGGTTTGGTCCCTGCCCTTGCTCAGTGGGTTAACGATCCGGCGTTGCCGTGAGCTGTGGTGTAGGTTGCAGACGCAGCTCGGATCCCGCGTTGCTGTGGCTCTGGCGTAGGCCGGTGGCTACAGCTCTGATTAGACCCCTAGCCTGGGAACCTCCATATGCCGTGGGAGCGGCCCAAGAAATGGCAAAAAGACAAAAAAAAAAAAAAAGAATATTGTCCATCACATTAAGAATCCTATAAGGGTTTGTTATTGCTATTTTTCTGCTTAGTAGGTTTAGCTTGACTACTTCAGGTCAGTTATCTATTCTTTCAGTCAATATTTAGTACATGCCTGTAATGTTCCAGGCACTGTGTGGAGAGTTATCCATTTCCTTTACAGTAAGCCTTGGCATGGTCATTTGGGAACACTTTTGCACTCACAGCTATGCTATTTACTATGGAAGCCCCCCAGAGAAGAAATGGTTGACCAGCACACCTAGGCAGATGGATCCCAGGCAGCCTCTCCTGATTCCCATGCTCCTAGAGAGCTTAGGAAAAATAGAGACAGAGGACGTGGAAGACACAGTATCAACCTGACCTTCCCCCAACACCCCATTCATCTTGGAACTTTGACATATTCTCAAGTAGAGGAGAAGTTTTGAGGGAGGACAGGGGCAGATGAAGGGGGAGATGCAGAGGAATCCTGCAAATGGCTAAGGTCCTCTTTCTAGCCAGTGTGGCAAGATGAAGCTTCAAAATAGAATGAAATTGATTTAGAGAAAATTACTAGGGTAAAGCATATGAAATTGCTGATATTTCACACAGGTAAGGAGGAGCCGTAGGAAAAGCACAAGTGATGGTGCAGGTACCCAGGGCTTCCAGCAGCTGCAGAGCTGTCCTCATTAGGCCCAGTGAAAAAAGGACATGGGAAAGACTGGTTTGGAAAACGGGAGAGAAGACAGTGTAGTCAGCCACCTTGTGGATAGTGCCTTTCAGTGAAACACACAGCCAACTCTAAGAGACCTGCCATGGAAGGAGCTGGGAGGAATACTCTGATCTTACTCTTGTCCTTTCCTCCAATGTCCTGATGGGGCTTTGCTTTGTCTCAATCTAACGGGAAGCCAGAGGGCAAAGAAACCAGTTAGTATTCTCCCTAAAGACACTGGAGCTGAGAAGGGCGGAGAAGAGTAAAAGGAAAATCTGGGGAGTTCCTGTGGTGGCGCAGCAAAAACGAATCTGACTAGGAACCATGAGGTTGCCGGTTTGATCCCTGGCCTCGCTCAGTGGGTTAAGGATCCGTGAGCTGTGCTGTAGGTCACAGATGAGGCTCAGATCCTGTGTTGCTGTGGCTGTGGTGTAGGCCGGTGGCCCTAGATCTGATTGGACCTCTAGCCTGGGAACCTCCATATGCCATGGGTGTGGCCCTAAAAAGACAACCAACAACAACAACAAAATGGAGGAATAGAAAAGAGATTTCCAACTTAAAGATGTTCATCACATCACTGTTTATGATAACATAAGATGAGAAATAGCCTGAAGGTCCCAAATTTAGGGCAATTTTCGAAATTTAAGATGTGTATACCAAGTGCAGTGTTATGCAACCATTAAAAGTATTAATGCACAAAAAGCTCACAAGGGGGGGTTCCCATTATGGCTTAGTGAGTTAGGAACCTGACATAGTGTGCATGAGAATTCGGGTTCCATGGCCGGCAGCTGTAGCGATTCGACCCCTAGCCAGGGAACTTTCATATCCCACAGGTGCAGCTCTAAAAAGAAAACAAAAAAAGTCTCACAAGGCAATCTGTATAATGTGCTTTACTTTGTAAAAACTACATCTGAACACAGTTTAATACTTGTATATATACATATACAATATATGCATACACATTCATAGAAAAAAAATGGCTTAAAGTATATGCATCAAGATGGTGGTTATCACAGGGAGAGTAGAATTATAGATTTATGCAAGTTTTTTTAAGCAAGGAAAGTTTAATATAAAAAATTATTAACTGTAGCAGGGAATTGGAGTAACAAGGATTCATCTAGTAAGGAACAAAGAGAACTCTAAAGAATATCAGAAGGGCAGATATAAGCAGCAGCCACAACCCCAAAGTCTGACCCAAGGACCCCACCCCCAACCATACCTTCCCCCTTGCATGTGGCCACAGGCTGGCAGGGAAGTTACTGTGCTGTCAACACTTGCTTCAAACAGGTTCTCTTGTGTTCTGGGGAAACCAGAAGCATTCTGTTGCCAAACCACTGGAGGGGCTGAGTGGGGCTGCTGAGGGAAGCTCCTGACCGCAAGAGTTTGCCAAGCCAGTACACTAGAACAAAGGAGGAAAATCTCTTCCATCTACAATGAAACTCCAGCTCCCTGTACTGATAAAGTTTAACACACATGTTAGCTGGCAAAAGAAAATATATACCTCTATTCTTGCATAACAGGGAATGAAGTATGGAGTTAAGCCTGAAAGGCAATAAATTGATAATGGGCACAGTGCCCTTACTACCTAAGGGCACTAGATATGCATATGGTTTTATAACCATACAGATATGTATATGGTTTTATAACCTGCTATTTTCCTGTGATAGATACGTGGACATCATTCCTTGCCCATAAATATAGATCTACATCAACATTTTTCATTGCTGAATAGTATACATACACTTTGTTTTATGTAATAATTTCCTATTGGTAAATATTTAAATTGTATCCTATTTTTTATATTATGAATAACACTATGTTGAACTTTTTTTTTTTTGGCTGCACCCACAGCATATGGACGTTCCCAGGCCAGGGATCAGATCCGAGCCACTGCGACCCAAGCCACTGCAGAGGAAACAATGGATCCTTAACCTGTTGTGCCATGGAGGAAACTCCTATTGAATTCTTTAAATAATTATTTTTTCATAATAAATTACTAGAAGTAGAATCATTGGATTAACAGTTGTGTGTTAAATTATAAGGGTCACTGATGGGTGCACTATTTATTTGATTTAGTAAAATGTGCATTTTCCTTTTATGTATTTTTTGAGAATGTGTGAAAAAGACATAACTCAGACACCTGATCTGGAACCCAAGTTAAATAAGGTCAGATACCATTGTGGTTCTGGGGTGAATTTCTCTGAGAGCCACATATCCTGGCCAAGAAAGCTAATTGTTAAAGATGGCACCAGAGTTCCTGTCATGGCTCATCAGGCTACGAACCCCACTAGTATCCATGAGGATGTGGGTTCGATCCCTGGCCTCACTCAGTGGGTTAAGGATCCAGAATTGCCATGAGCTGTGGTGTAGGTCGAAGTCAAGGCTCAGATCTGGCATTGCTATGGCTGTGGTGTAAGCTGGCAGCTGCAGCTCCAATTTGACCCCTAGCCCAGGAACTTCCATATATTCTGCAGGTGTGGCACCTACTTTGGCTTTTCCCTAAAAGAACATACCAAAAATCTTGTAATTAATAAATTTTATTTTTAGAGCAGTTTTTATTTAGGTTCACAGAAAAAGTAAACAAAGGTACCCCCTGTCCATACACATGCACAGCCTCTTCCACTAACATTGTCCAGAGTGGGACAATTTTACAATCAATGAACCTACATTGATACATCATTATCACTCAAAGTTCATAATTTACATTAGAGTTCACTCTTCATATTGTACAGTGTATGAGTTTTGACAAATGTATATTGACATATAACCACCGTTATAGTATCACACAGAATAGTTTTAGTTTCTTAAAAATCCTCTGTGCTCTGTTCAACCCTCTCTATCTGCTAACCACTAATCATTTTACTTTCTCCACACTTTTGCCTTTTCCAGAATGACATATAGTTGGAACCCACAATGCGTAGCCTTTTCAGATTGGCTTCTTTTCCTTGGTAAAATGCATATTTAAGTGTCCTCCATGTCCTTTCATGACTTGATAGCTTATTTCTTTTTAATATTTATTTGTCTGGTTGTACCACTTTATTTACCCATCTTTGTGCTTCCAAGTTTTACAGATTATGAGTAAAGTTGCTATAAAACATCCTTATGTAGGTTTTTGTGTAGACATGCATTTTCAATTCATTTGGGTAAATAAATACTAAGGAGTACAACTGTTGGATCATATGGTAAAAGTATATTTTGTTTTGCAGAAAACTGTCGAGATGTCTCCCAAAATGACTGAACCATTTTGCATTCCCACCAGCAATGAATGAAAGTTCCTATTGCTCCACATCCTCACCAAAATTTGGTGTTGTCAGTGTTTTGGATTTTGGCCGCTCTAACAGGTGTGTAGTGGTAACTCACTCTTGTTTTAATTTGCAGTTCTCTAATGATGACGAACTTCTTTTCAAGTGCTTAGTTACCATCTATATATCTTCTTTAGTGAGAGGTCTGTTAAGAGTTTTTCCCATTTTTTAAAATCAGGTTGTTTTTCTTATTGTTGAGTTTTAAGAGTTCCTTGTATGTTTTGGATAACAGTCCTTTGTAGATGTATCTTTTGCAAATATTTCCTCCTAGTGTGTGGCTTGTCTTCTTATTCTCTTCATAGTGTCTTTCATGGAACAAAGGTTTGTTTTTTTTTTTTAATAAAATCTAGTTTATTAGCTATTTCCTTCATGGATTATGCCTTTGATGTTGTATCTAAAGAGTCATCATCACCCAAGATCACCCAGGTTTTCTCCAATGTTGTCTGCTAAGAATTTCACGTTTAAGTCTGATCCATTTTTTGTTCATTTTTGTAAAGAATGTAAAGTGTGGGGGAGTTCCCTTTGTGGCGCAGTGGTAATGAACCCAAATAGTATCCTTGAGGACTTAGGTTCGATCCCTGGCCTGGCTCACTGAGTTAAGGGTCCAGTGTTGCGACAGGCTGCGATATAGGCTGGCAGCTGCAACTCCGATTTGACCCTTAGCCTGGGAACTTCCATACGCTCATGTGCAGCAAGTACAGCCATAAAAAGAAAAAAAAAAAAAGTAAGGTCTGTTATCTAGATTCTTTTTTTTTTCTTTTTTTTGCATGTAGATGTCTAGTTTGTTCAGCAACATTTGTGGAAAAGACTGTCTTTGCTCCATTGTCAAAGATCAGTTGATTATGCACTTGTGGATATATTTCTGGGTCTCTGTTCTGCTCCATTGATCTATTTGCCTATTCTTTTAACAACATACACTATCTTTTTTTTTTTTTTTTTTTTTGCTTTTTAGGGCCACACCCACAGCATATGGAGGTTCCCAGGTTAGGGATCAAATGGAGCTGGAGCTGATGGCCTACGCCACAGCCACAGCAATGCAGGATCCGAGCTATGTCTGCAACCTACATCACAGCCCACCGCAACACCAGATCCTTAACCCACTGAGCGAGGCCAGGGACTGAACCCTCAACCTCATGGTTCTTAGTCGGATTTGTTTCTACCGTGCCACGATGGGAACTCCAAGATACACTATCTTGATTACTATAGCTTTATAATACATCTTACGAGTTGAGTAGTGTCAATCCTCCAACTTCATTTTTCTCTTTCAATATTATGTCGGCTACTCTGGGTCTTTTGCCTCTCCATATAAACGGTAGAATCAGCTTGTCTATATCCACAAATAACTTGCTGGGATTTTGTTTAAAATCGCATTGAATCTATAGGTCAAGTTGGGAAGAACTGACCTCTTGACAATACTGAGTCTTCCAATCCATGAATATGAAATATTTTCATTTATTTAGTTCTTCTTTGATATTTTGTACAATTTTGTACTTTTTCTTGTAAAGGTCTTGTACACATTTTGTTAGAGTTATACCCAAGTATTTTATTTTGGTGAATGCTTCTGTAAATGATAATGTGTTTTAAATTTCAAATTATAGTTGTTTATTATTCATATGTAGGAGAGTGATTGACTTTCATACATTAACCCTGGATCCTGCAGCTTTGCTGTAATTGCTTATTAGTTCCAGGAGTTTTCTTCTTGCTTAAATTTTCCAGCAGAAGAAAATAGGGTTGTTTTACTCCTGTTCCCCGGTAAAGCCCCCCTCCTAACTTTATTCACTATTTTAGATCATCTGAATAATCCTACTCAACCTTTGAATCTCATTAAATATCTCCTTTTTATAGGATTCTTCCCCAGCTCCTAGATCAGTATAAGAACCCCTGGTTTTATGTTCTTTTAGATCCTTATTCTTATTATAATATTAATGTTTTACTTTGGTTATTAACTAAAATTCTGTCTGCAGTGTAAAGTTCATTGAAGTCAAGGTCCTTGTCTGCCCTGTTTAACACTGCTATATAGCATGGACTCTCAATGAATGCTTGCTGAATGAATGAATGATTGTACCTCCCTTCTAATTACCACTAAAAAACCCAGAATCATCCCATGTCTGTCACTCAGAATCAAATCAGGAAACTGAAATCACTAGGAGTATTTAAAGCAGAGGAATTTACTACAGTGAATTACTAATAGAGGAGATGGAAGAGGCTGAGAAGAATACCAGGGAATGGAATGCAAAGAATGTTGCCTGCCACATAGAAAAACAAAGGATGTTGTGACAATTAAACTATCAGCCACTGCAGCTGCTCCCAGTTGCGCAGCCTGAGGGGATTTAGGAGAGAGAAAGGCAGGAGGATACTTGCCATAAATAGTTAAGGTGCACACCAAAAGAATGACTTCAGTGAGCCCAGACGCTTGCATCTTCCCATACAAAGAAAAGCACTAAATTCATTAACATGAGATGTACAGTTTTCTTTCATAAACAGTAATCTTTTGATATTCTAACTACCTGGTTTTTGTTGCAACTCCTAAATATCCTGGCTTTTCCCTTAGTTCTTTGGAGCAGTCTCTCAGAGCTATCTGACATGCTGTCTTCAGGCTTAAGTGCATGGTAAGTCCACTGAATGAAATATAATTCTCAATTTTTAGGTTGTGCATTTTTTTTTTCAGTCGATGGGAAGGTGTCACAGATATTAGCAACAGCAGGAAGCTCTTACAACACTCAGCTGGTAGTGACAAGAGGAAGAACTGATATTACAGAACCCAGGGCCCTCAGTAATGTGGGTCAGTGCGACTCAGCTGGGTCCTCTGTGCAGTCTCTGGAGATGAATTTACTTCCACAATCATTCAGGTTATTGGCAGAATTCAGCTCCATGCAGGTCTAGGACTGATGTCCATGTTTTCTGAGTATCAAACAAGAGTGATTCTCAACCTCCAGAGGCTGCCCACATTCCTTGTCTCATGCCCCTCTTCCTCCATCTTCAAAGCCAAAAATGGCAGACCAAGGCTTTCTCATGCTTTAACTCTCTCGGACTCCTGCTGACTCATCTCTCCTATTCCCCAATCAAAGATGGTTCTCTGTTTGTAAGTGATCATGTGATTAGAATGAATCTCCTTTGGTAATCCAGGACAACCTCCCCATGGCAGGTCCATAATGTTAATCGTATCTACAAAGCCCCTTTTGCCATGTCACATTTGATACTTTCACAGGTTCTAGGGGTTAGGACATGAACATCTTTGGGTGCCATTATTCTGCCTCTCATTGGCCAAACACAGC
Source organism: Phacochoerus africanus (assembly GCF_016906955.1). NCBI lineage: Eukaryota > Metazoa > Chordata > Mammalia > Artiodactyla > Suidae > Phacochoerus > Phacochoerus africanus. The sequence continues at coordinate 187,103,077 of NC_062545.1, read as the reverse complement.
CAGAATCTAACTGATATAAGGGCCTAGGGAATAGGCCTACAGAGCAGAAGAATGAGGAACAGATCTGAGAGCAAACAAGCTTAAGATCACCACATTCTAAGATAACAACACTTTTTCTTCTCAAACTGGGACTGGCTTAACAGAATTGGCCAGCTTTCTAATTGCTGTCAAAAATAATGAATTAGGCCCATTTACCACTAAAAAAAAAAAGACTGATAACACACTCTGCAATGAGATTAATTCAAATATAATGCAGTTGTTAACTGGTTTCTATTATCCTTCCAGCTCTGTTTCTCAAGTCAGAGTCAGTTAAAATTCTTATCTTCCACAGAGAAAAATGGAAGTGAGGACTAGGTTACGCAGGGAAACAGCAGACAATACCAGCCTTAAGAAGTACAGAGGTTGGGAATTCCTGCTGTGGCTCAGCAGGTTAAGAACCCAACACATGTCCATGAGGATGTGGGTTTGATCCCTGGCCTGGCTCAATAGCTTAAGGATCCAGCATTGCCATGAGCTGCACTGTAGGCCGAAAATTCGCCTCAGATCCCGCGCTGCTGTGGCTGTGGTGTAGGCTGGCAGCTGTAGCTCTGATTCGACCTTTAGCCCCGGAACCTCCATATGCCATAGGTGTGGCCTAAGAATTTTTTTTTTCAAGAAGTACAGAGGTTGAAAGTGAGTGTGTGAGTGGATAGTATGTTATTGGCTCAATCTCCTCTGAATTAGGCCATCAAGATAAGTGCTAATCAACCCAGAGATTCCTGGAATCTTTGCTGCTATTCCAGAAGACTCAGCCTGACACAGGACCCAGAATTATCTCCAGCAATAGTTACATCAATAAACTCTCACCAGGTGATATTAAACTTCAGCATAGATTGAATTACACTCCTAGAACTCTTGGCTACCTTGTTCTGCATTGCTTGTCCACAATCATTTAATCAACCACACTGTAACAAGATGCTGCATTTTATATGGCTTAAGTCTCTGAACCCTACAAATCAGAGAAGGGATATTTACAGTGTTTTAAAAGTTAAATTATCATTTTTGGTAAACATCTTCCAACACTATCTTGCTTCTCATTAACAACCCTGCATGGCAACAATATCTAAAAGGGAACTTTGAAAGTTTAGCACTTTAAGATTTATCCTGGCTGCTCAAGCTTAGGTTCTTGTCTAAATTTTTTTTAAATTTTTATTTCAAAATTTACATATAGCCAAATTTACTCTCTTTGGTGTACAGTTCTATGAGTTTTAACGAATAAATAAAGTGTGAAACCACTGCCACAATCTAGACACAGGACAATTCCATCATCCCAAAAAAACCCTTTAGGCCACTTCTTTGAAATCACCCTCTCCTAACCCTGGCAAAGACTGCTGTGTTCTCTGTCTCTTTTCAAGAATGTTGTATAAATGAAATGGCACAGCATATAGCCTTTTGACTCTAGTTTCTTTCACGAAGCGTTTTGAGATTTTGAGATTTATTCATGTTATTGTGTGTATCAATAGTTCATTCCTTTTTTTTATCACTGAGTCCTATTCCACTGATGGAGTCTTAGTTTCCTATAGCTGTTATAACTAATGTCCATAGATTTGGTGGCTTAAAGCAACAGAAATATATTCTCTTACATTTTAGAGGCCAGAAGTTGACATCAGTATCTCTGGGCCAAAATCAAGTGTTGGCAAAGCCTCTGGAGGCTGCAGTGGAGAATCTTTTCTGTACCTCTTCCAGCCTCAGGTGGCAGCCAGCAATACGTGACCTATGGCCACATCTCTCTAAACTCTGCTTTTGGTTTTGTTTGGTTTAGTTCTGGTTCTGGGCTTGAACCCAAGCCACGGCAGTGACAATCCTAGATCCTTAACCAGAGGCACAACCAGGGAACCACTCTAATCTCTGCCTTTGTGTTCGCAGTAACTTCTTCGGTGTCTGGAGTCACATTTCTCTTTACTTTCCTCTTATAAGGATACATGTGAATCTCCTCTTCTCAAGATAATTAATCACATGTGCGGTCTTTTTTCTTTGGCACATAGAGTAGCATTCACAGGTCCCAGGTTTTAAGATATGGATATCCTCCAGAATGCCATTATTCAGCCTTCCACATATGGATACGCTACAGATTATTTATCCAATTCACCTGACATTTGGGTCATTTCCAGTGGGGGGCAATTATGAATAAAGGTGCAATAAAAGCATGAAGGCTTTTGTGGGACCATAGGTTTTTATTTTTCTTGGGTAAATAGCTAAGAGTGGGATTGCTGGGTAAATAACAATATTTGTTCAATTTTAAAAGAAACTGTCCAGCTGTTTCCAAAGTGGTTGTGGCATTTTGCATTCCTACCAGCAGTGTGTGAGAGTTCTAACTCTGCCATATCCTTGGGCACACCTGGTATTGTCAGTTTCTCTGATTTTAGCCATTCTAGATGTATAGTGGTATTTCCTTATGGTTTTAATTTGTACTTCCCTATTCAGAGATGCTGAGCATTTTTAATGTGTTGAAACTTTAATGTTACATCATTTCATGCCCTCTCTCAGTTGGCTACATTTTTACTCAGCTCTTAAATATGCTTTAGTAATGATTTAGAAACAATTAACCACTTAATGGGCAAAAATCTTAGAAGGATTACCTGCGCATGAAATTAAAACTACTGAGTAACTTTCAGTGTAGAGGATTTCTAACTATCAAAATGACTCAACACAGTATTCATGAAACATTCACAAGGTGTATGATTAGAATGAGATGAGTCAGATTGTCTGTGATAGACATGTCTTCCTTTTCATCTCTATAAAGCAATTTGGATTAAGAATCTATATGCACTGTAATGATTCAGGGAGTGTTCCCTTCAAAAATGTGGATGTAATATGATACATCTACCTCAGGAAGTCCATATAATTAGGTCTTCAGGGCATGCATGGATGTGGAGTCTTACAAACTAAATTTGCTTAGAAGCAAGTTTCTTAACCATGGAAATACTTTCTCTGAAACTGCCAGAAACTCCAAATATCAGGGTCTGCGGAGGCACCACATTATACACCTATATTTATGCCTATAGTAAGACTTATGATCTCATAAGATAATAATAAGAGCCATCTGAATGCAAATCCACCTTCTTTCAAAATCCTGAACTCTCATTGACTGGTTCATGCATAAAATATGCCTTCATGATTCCAATAGTTTCAGGATAAATTAAATAAAAGAGATAAGGCAACTACTTTAGGAGGCTTGGAAGACAGGGGAAGCGAAAATCTTAGTACAAAGGACTCAAGTGTAGAATTTTATTCTTTCTTTAAAAAACATTAGAATATTTTAGTTAGCAAATGTGGTAGCAGAAATGGTGTCTCAGGACCTCCTCTTACATATATTTATAAAAATTATCATTATAGTACCTATCTCTTCTTGCACATTTACACTGTTATACCAGATACTATTATAAGCACTTGGCATCAATTATACATTTAATCCTTACAACAACCCCAAGAATATGTACTATTTTCACTCCTATTTTACAGATAAGGAAACTGAAACATGAAGACATTGAGTAACTTGCCCAAGGTCTCAGTGTAGTGTAAGCAGTCAGCTGGAGACGGACAGGCTCCACATTAGGTGACAGCTGCTGTCCAGGAGCTGATACTGTGGCTGATGACCAACCAGCCTTGTGAGCAGCCTGACCTATAGAGCTTTTTGAAATTATGATTCCCAGGCCCCTGCTCCAGGGTTCCAGGTGATCGGTCTACAATCTGCACTGCTTTTATAGTTTCCCCAGGTCTTTCTGAATATTAACTGGTTTAACAACATTAAGTTGGTCTCCACTAGTAATTTAGCAACACTTTTGCTGGCCCCAAACCACCCTGCAGAGAGATCAGACTCTCCAAGGATCCTTAGTAAGTTCTTCTTCATGGTGATGAGGGGTTAAGACAACACATATTTCAGATCTTAGGCATGTAACTTGTCAGAGGTAGGTTACTATTCTTTAAAATCTATACATAGAACTTCCATATGACCTCACAATCCCACTCTTGGGCATATATCTGGACAAAACTCTGCTTAAAAGAGACACATGCACCCGCATGTTCATTGCAGCACTATTCACAATAGCCAGGACATGGAAGCAACCCAAATGTCCATCGACAGAGGATTGGATTCGGAAGATGTGGTATATATACACAATGGAATACTACTCAGCCATAAAAAAGAATGACATAATGCCATTTGCAGCCACATGGATGGAACTAGAGCCTCTCATACTGAGTGAAATGAGTCAGAAAGACAAAGACAAATGCCATATGATATCACTCATAACTGGAATCTAATATCCAGCACAAATGAACATCTCCTCAGAAAAGAAAATCATGGACTTGGAGAATAGACTTGTGGCTGCCTGATGGGAGAGGGAGGGAGTGGGAGGGATCGGGTGCTTGGGCTTATCAGACACAACTTAGATTTACAAGGAGATCCTATTGAGTAGCATTGATAACTATGTCTAGATACTCATATTGCAACAGAACAAAGGGTGGGGGGGAAAATGTATACATGTAAGGATAACTTGATCCCCTTGCTGTACAGTGGGAAAAAAATAAATAAATAAATAAGAAAAAAATTTAAAAAAAAATAATAAAATGTTTCAGGTATAGTGAATAAAAATCAGGATTCATCTTTTACTTACATATCATACTTCTTGTACCTGACCTCTTCTTCCATTAAAATTTGTTTTTTGTCCACATTATACATTTATATTTATGCCTATGGTAAGACTTGTAATCTCATTATTTACTCTCATGGTTTCCCCCATATGCTGGTGATAACCAAATTAATTGATTGATTGATTTAATCTCTTTAGGGCTGCATCCACGGCATTTGGAAGTTCCCAGGCTAGGGCTGAATTGGAGCTGTAGCCGCCAGCCTACACCACAGCCACAACACCAGATCCAAGCCACATCTGTAACTTGCACCAGAGCACATGGCAATGCTGGATCCTTAACCCACTGAGCAAGTCCAGGAATCAAACATGGATACTAGTCAGGTTTGTTACTGCTGGGCCACCATGGGAACTCCCCAAATTTATATTTCCACCCCAGACCTTGCACTCCTGGCCTGAATATCCAATGACATGTTGGATATTTATTCCTGGAAGAGCCACATATTGGATGTTTCTTCCTGGAAGAGCCTTTGATTGAACATGTTTGAAACCAATCTCCATACACCTCACCCCAACCAAACCCATTGCTTCTCTTACCTTCCTTTTCTTGGCAATTAGCCTCACCATCCACTCAGGAACACAACTTGGAAGACATTTGAACTCTACTCTTTCCCACTCTTTCCATGACCCAACAGTAATGTGCTTCCCACCTCTCAGGGCCTCTCTATTCCCACTGCCACCGCATCAGTTTGCGTCACTACCACCTTTCATCTGGACATTGCAGTAGTCTCCCAGATCCCTTTCTCTGGGCTACACAACTGCCTGAGCACTGCTTTCTTTCTTTACTGTCTTTTTGTTGGAAAAAGTGTACACTTTTGAATCCAAGTTTAGCTTTTTTTTTAAGGTTATATGTCAAATAGACAGCTGAGTATTGAGAATAATATAACCAACTGTGTTCTGACTAACAGTTTTATCAAAGTCTTAACATCGCCATATCTGCCATTTTACTTAAAGAAATGAAGATTGAGATGTAGATATGGTTGTAAATATAGATATTGAAGCCCACCTTGACTAGCCTGTTCCCCATTCCCAAGTTCCTCCTTCCCCAGCATATTTTCCTGAATTTGCTATTATGAGTCTCATGTATGTTTTATGCTTTCTCTAGAAATTTATGAATCAACCGTTTTTTTTGTTGGTGGTGGTGGTGATGGTTTTTTTGTTTGTTTGTTTTTTAGGGCTGCACCAGAGGCATCCAGAAGTTTCCAGGCTAGGGGTCAAATCAGAGCTACAGCAGCTGGCCTACATCACAGATGTAGCAACGCAGGATCCGAGCCGCGTCTGTGGCCTACACCACAGCTTACAGCTGAATCAACAAACAATTTAAACATTGCTTTGTAAGATTTAAAATTTTACTAAAACAACATCTACTGGATCTGCAACGTGCTGGCCTCACTCACTTACTTTTTTCCTCCTATTGACACATTGCACTAATTCAATGACATTAACTTCCATAAGGTATTTTGCCAAGTGACTCTACCACGATTAATTTATATATTCTCTGTCAAAGGATATTTAGGAATTTTTTTTTTTTTTTTTTGCTAATGCAAAGAGTTCCACATTGCTCTCTTTGAACAGATGTTTCAGAGTTTCTTTAAATTATATTCTCAGAAGTGGCATTACTTTCCTGGTCTCCTAAGCCAGGGAGACAAATAATTCCCTGCTTCCCTTTCTCTATAGACAGTATACTGCTGTCAGAGTAATTTTTCTGAAATACAAATATGATCCTATGACTCCCCTGCCTAATAACCCCTCATGGAACAAACCCACCATTCCTCAGTGAGACTCAAGGACCTTGTGCTCATCCCTGCTCCTTCATCAGCCCCCCCTGCACCTCGTCCCAAACCCTGCCCATGCTAGGCTTTCTCACAATTGCTCCCTGCTTCCTCACAAGCTGGGTTCGTCCTACATCACATGCATTTACATATTTTTCTCTTTCCAGGATGGCCCTATCCTCAACTCATCCTTTCCATCCTTCCTATCAGGAAATAGCTAATTGTTTTTCAAGGGTCATCTACTCACTAAAATCTTCCCTCACCTGCCAGAGATCACCAGTTTGCTTTTTGTTTGTTTTTGTCTTTTTAGGGCCACACCCTCCACAGCATATGGAAGTTCCTAGGCCAGGGGTCAAATTGGAGTTGGCAGTTGCTGGCCTACACCACAGCCATAGCAATGTGGGATCTGGACTACATCTGTGATCTATACCACAGTTGATGGCAACGCTGGATCCTCAACCCACTGAGCGAGGCCAGGGATCAAACCCACATCCTTATGGATACTAGTCAGGTTCATTACTGCTGAGCCACAACAGGAACTCCCTAGAGATCACCAGTTTGAATCCCACCCCCACTACTTACTAACATGGGCAAATCTTTAATCATCTCTGAGCTCAATTTTCTCATATACCAGCAAAATGAAAATAATAATAATGCCTACAATATATGCCTACCAGCAGGGTTAAATGTGATTATTGATATTGATTATTGAATTTGATCCTTAATATAGAGTGTTTCATTCAATGCTTAACAGTAAATGTTATCTCTTGTTCATTTTTCTACTAAAGATTTTATTACAATTATTTCTTTTTGGAGTTCTCGTCATGGCTCAGTGGTAATGAACCAGACTAGGAACCATGAGGATGCAGGTTCCACCCCCGGCCTCGCTCAGAGGGTTAGGGATCGAGCATTGCTATGAGCTGTGGTGTAGGTTGCAGACATGGCTTGGACCCTGCGTTGTTATGGCTGTGGCTGTGGCTGGCAGCTGTAGTTCTGATTAGACCGCTAGTCTGGAAACTTCCATTGGCTGTGGGTGCAGCTCTAAAAACCAAAAAAAAAAAAAAAAAAGAAGAAGAAGAATTGGTTGTTTTTTTGTTTGTTTGTTTCCGGGGTTTTTTTTTTTTTTTTGCTGTTAGTTATTTCTTCACATTTCTCACCCCCTCTACTAACACTCTGAGGTCATGTCTAATTCATTTTTTTTTTCTTTTTAATACTGCACCTCTGGCATATGTAAGTTCCCAGGCTAGGGGTAGAATTGGAGCTGCAGCTGCTGGCCACAGCCACAGCCAAGCCAGATCCTAGCTATGTCTGGGACCTACACCATAGCTCACAGCAATGCCGGATCCTTTAACCCACTGAATGAGGCCAGGGATCAAACAAGCATGCTCATGGATACTAATCAGATTCTTAACCAGCTAAGCCACAACTGAAACTCCTAATTCACTTTTATATCACCAGCACAGAGCCTGGCATAGAAAAGGCACATAATAAATATTAAGTGAATAAATGAATGATTTTTGGGGCTTTCAGAACTACTAGTTTAAAAAAAATAAAAAAGAGGCATCCTTGTTGTGGCTCAGTGGGTTAAGAACCCAACTAGTATCCATGAGGATTTGGGTTAGACCTCTGGCCTTGCTTAGTGGGTTATAGACCCAGCGTTGCTGTGAGCTGAGGTGTAGGTCTTGGATGCATCTTGGATCCTGTGTTGCTGTGGCTGTGGTGTAGGCTGGCTGCTATAGCTCCAATTCGACTCCTAGCCTGGGAACTTACATTTGCCACAGTCTTGGACCTAAAAGGCAAAAAAAATAAGTAAAAAATTTAAAAATAAAGATTTAATGCTTTGTCACATGGTATCATAGTTCCATAGACAAGCGCAATCTCTAGTGACATTATTTTTCTTTCGCTCTTTACCATCAGAGTTTCCTGCTTCATTTCTTTAGGTTGGTAATGATTTATACAAGACAAGCAGTAAAGAGTATTAAAAGAGTTTATTTTGCCACATTGTTGATGCCCAGGGAAAGTGTTTGCTTTAAAAAAAAAAAAAAAAAGCATCACAGTTCCTTTAGTTTTGTTGCTTCCTTACAATCTTGTTGAGGCATAAATTAGTATTGAGAATTTCAATGAAAAAGGCAGTGATAATTCCTGAAATCTGAAGATAATTCATGTAGATTCACTAATAGGAAATGCAAATATAAGTGCTTCTACCTGGAAAGGAAAGTTCTCATTGGGCATCATCAGGTTAAGAAACTAACATAGTCTCCGTTCTTAACCTGCTGAACCACAATGAGAACTCCCCTAAAATTCACATTGAACTGGATGTCCTGTATTTTTATTTGCTAAATCTAGGAACGCTAAACAGAGGGAGATTTCTTAATTCCAAGGATGGTGACTCCTTCTCCAGCCCCAGAAAGTTCCCAGTTCTCAATCAGTCGTGATCTTCTTACTCCCCTTGGCTAATTATTGCTCTGATGCTGGCTTAATATCCAGTTATGATAAATGAGATGAAAGGGAAATTGACAGAGAAGAAAAGCCTTATGAGAAAGTCCTATAATTTCCCCTGTTTTGTTTTCTGCTGTGAAAACAAAAATCAGAAATACCATAGTAATCTTTTCACCAGGAGGCAACCCAAAGATGCTGGGCATCCCTTAGGCCTTTGCCGGGGAGTTCCCAATGTCATCTCTTTTCTAACTATGTATCTACATGACACCAGATTTCTTTCACATACTTTAATCAGAGGACCATGGCCCAACAGATTGACTGCAGGAGATATGAGAATCTAGTGATTCTTTTTTTTTTTTTTGTGGCTTTTCAGGGCCGTACCCATGTCATATGGAGGTTCCTAGGCTAGAGGTCCAATCAGAGCTGTAGCCACTGGCATACGCCACAGCCACAGCAGCTTGGGATCTGAGCCTCATCTGCAACCTACACCACAGCTCATGGCAATGCCGGATACTTAACCCACTGAGTGAGGCCAGGGATTGAACCCACCAGGGCCAGGGTTCCTAGTCAGCTTCGTTTCCGCTGTGCCACGATTATTATTTACTAAGCTAAAGATTTAAGAGATTTCCAAAAAAAAGCTAATTTTCTCACTGATTTTTTTCTTTTTGTTTTGAAAATATAGTTATTTTTCATAAAAATATGCTATTTGTAATTGGCTTATTATTTTCAAATGAATCAGTAAATACTTTTTAAAATTTATGATTTAACACAGTCAATATCAATTGATAGAACCTACATAAATAAAACTTTGACTCAATAAATTTTAACAATAATGGTGACAATGTGAAAAAGTTCTGGGTCCAAAAGCCTGAGATTCATTGACCCAGCCAAGGTCCTGACAACTTAATCTATTCAACAGATGTCAGTAGCCAAAATCCTCCAGATTTCTTGTAATGAGAAAAATTAACCCCTATTTTTTAACTCCTCTGATAAGGTTTTCTTTTAGTGGCAGCTCATTGAAACCTCAAATGACTCATGAGCTAACTCAACAATAAATAGTCATTGATGAGGCTTTATTTCAAAATGATCAGTGGAAAAGATAGTTTTAATCACTCGTGGTTATTGACTAGTAATAGAATGACAAGGTCATAACCATAGGAAATATGATTTACGGAAAGAACAGAATAAATAGAAATCTTTATAGAGTTCCCATTGTGCCCCAGCAGGTTAACAATCCCGACTAGGATCCATGAGGATGTGGGTTCGATCCCCTGGCCTTGCTCAGTGGGTCATGGATCCAGTATTGCTGTGAGCTATGGTATAGGTCAAAGACGAGGGGTGGATCCCAAGTTGCTGTGGCTGTGGCGGAGACTGCCACCTGCAGCTCTGGATTCAGCCTCTAACCTGGGAACATCCATATACTGCACATGTGGCCCTAAAAAGCAAACAACAACAACAACAACAAAACCCATCTTCACAAGGCACGAAAGGGTAACTTTGGGAAATTTGCCTCCCAAATTTCACTGATAGTCACCCTACCTCTGGAGAGGTATTTTCACAATAAATATTCAGTACTTCTATTGAATACATGGTATGAAATACAGAAAAATTAAGAGCAAATTACCTGTTCCCCTCTTTGAGGAAAGTATCCTAGGAACTTGTTTGGAAATAAGCGATATTTGAAGAGTGCACTAATTATTGTCTCTGGTCTACTGTTCTAACCTGCAGATCCTGGACTTGAGCTGCAACATTTCCAGACTCCAGCCAACCCTGCTTGCTTCAGACTGGATACCCAGTCCAAATTGGCAAGTGCCAAATCCTATCTATCCTGTTACTGAATTCATTGGGTTTTGTATACTGATAAACTCCTTGGTTGGTTCAAGTCTAAAGTCAAGAGGAGATTTTATCAGCAGCTAAGGGCCTCTGTTTAACCCTGAACAGGTTTTTCCTCAAACTGCAGAGCTGTCCCTACACTTCTGCTAAAAGTATATAGTTACATCACTCCCTAGATCTTCTCGAATTGTTGAGTTTATTATGCAGTGTTTAATATATTGTACCCTTAAAGTTGTATGTCCATTTATCTTTATTTTGAAAATCTGAACATATGGCCAGCCTATATTTGATCTCAGTGTTTGGTGGCGAAATGTAAATGCCAATAAAATAGCATACTGGTTGAAAAAAAAAAAAGGAACAAAGTATATATTCTATAGTTCCTACCTAAGGAGTTTACCTTGAAAGCTAAGATCCTATTTAGATTCTTTGACCTTGAAGCTTAATTACATAGTATCTTTGTGCTCTTTTTTTCCATTGCATTTGACTTTCTGACCTCTTCATTTCTAACACATCATAATTACCTTATTCTTGTAAAACACCTGTGACTTCTCTTAAGCTCTTAACATTTACACCTGCACCTTTGTTTGCTGAGCATCCATTCACACAGAATTGGCAATGAGGCTTAAGTGGTACTCCAAAGAGTTGTATAAAATGCTCTTGATCCTTCCTCATTTTAAGAACAAAGGCATAACTTCCTGTTACCTCAAAAACAGAAAAGAAAAAAAGCAAAAAATTTTGGTGTACTTTCAGTTAGCAGTATTAAAGGTAATATAAGATATAAATCTGATGCTGATTTTCATGAAACTACTCACTGGAATATTTGGGCATGGAAAAGAGGAAAAAAGGCTTGCATTCGGGTTGCTCTGCTCTTTAAAACAAACACCTAACAGTGTGAAATTCTGCCTTAGGCCATTAAACTAATGAGAGAACCCACTGTCAATATATTTTTAAAGCTCCATGTTTGTTCTGGAAAGCACATACAACTACTACATTCAAAGCCTATAGATGCTTACAGGTAGCAAATCTGGCATTAAATGAAAAGTTGTCAATTAGCTTTCTCTATTCAGAGAGCTCTCAAGGACTAGCTAAAAAGAATCAACTGCTGTCTTTACTTTTGCATTCTAAATAATTTTCATAGACAACTCACACATCTTCCTGCATAACTAATAAGAAATCTTGGGAAAACTGGACTTTAATATTATTTATTTTTTATTAATTTACTTTTGGCCACAACTATGGCATGCAGAATTCCTAAGCCAGGGATTGAACCTGTGCAACAGCAGTGACCTGAGCCACAGTAGTGACAATGTCACTTCCTTAACCTGTTGCACCACCAGGGAACTCCCTGGACTTTTTAAAAACTGCAATCTTTTTTCTAAAAATTGTGGTAAAATACACATAACATAAAATTTACTGTTTTAACCATTTTAAGAGTATAGTTCAGTAGTGTTAACTGAATTCATATTGTTGTACAATCAATGTCTAGAAATTTTCATCTTGCAAAGCTGAAACTCTAGGAGTTCCCATTGCAGTGCAGCAGAAACAAATCTGACCAGGAACCATGAAGCAGCAGGTTTGATTCCTGGCCTCACTCAGTGGGTTAAGGATCTGGCCTTGCCATGAGCTGTGTCATAGGTCACAGATGTGGCTCAGATCCTGCGTTGCTGTGGCTGTGGTGTAGGCCTGGAAACCTCCATATGCTGTGGGTATGGCCCTAAAAAGCAAAAAAACAAAACAAAAACAAAAACTGAAACTCTATACTCATTCAAGAATAATTCTCTATTTTCCCATCCCCCAAGCCCCTGGCAACCACCATCCTGCTTTCTATGGGTTTAGCTATTATGGATACCTCATATAAGTGAATCACATATTATTTATCTTTTTTGATTGGTTTTTATCACTTAGCATAATGTTCTGTTTTCTTCAAATTATTTATTCTTATAAGATTTTAATTTTTTCCATTATAGTTGATTTACAGTGTTCTGTCAATTTCCACTGTACGGCAAAATGACCCAGTCATACACATATATACTTTTTCTCACATTATCCTCCATCATGTTCCATCGCAAGTGACTAAATACAGTTTCCTGTGCCATACAGCAGAATCTCCTTGCTTATCCACTCCAAATGCAATAGTTTGCATCTATTTTTTAATTACTCAATGAATTTTACTACATTTATAGTTGTACAATCATCACAACCAAATTTTATATCATTTCCATTCTAAACCCTCAGTATATCCCCCCACCCCCCTAGTTTGCATCTATTAACCCCAAACTCCCAATCCATCCTACTCCCTTCCCTTTCCCCTCTTAGCATAATGTTTCTAAAGTTAACGCATATTGTGCATGTGTCAGAATTTCCTTCCTTTTAAAAAACTTTAATTTTCTATTATATTCCTTTTTTCTTTCTTTCTTTTTTTTTTTAGGGCCATACCCAGGCTAGGGGGCAAGTCGGAGCTGAAGCTGCTGGCCTATGCCACAGCCAGAGCCACACGGGATCTGAGCCACATCTGTAACCTATTCTGCAGTTTATGGCAACACCAGATCCTTGACCCACTGAGCAAGGCCAGGGATCAAACCTTCATCCTCATGGATACTAGTAGGGTTCGTAACCACTGAGCCACAACGGGAACTTCCCTAATGTATTACTGTAAAGGCCTATATTAGGCTATTTTGATATAAATGAGAACAAAGAAATGCATTGCTTTGAAAGGAAGAGAGTTTTTGTCAACATTAACTAAACTATGTATATGTGAACACATATTATAATTGCCACTATAGGATAATGATGGAAGAGACATTCAGAGGTAATCTTTAATAGTTCGAACAATGCAAGGATTGTCTATTTGGAGAGAAGAGATCCTAAAAACCTGAAGCATCCCATTATGGGCAGGTCCCATTATCTCCCGAAAAAGTCAGTATGAAGAGTGCTTTCTCTGGAGCTCCCTGGTGGCTCAGGTTAAGGACCTGGCATTGTCACTGATGTGACTTGGGTCAATGCTATGGCATGAGTTCAACTGCTGGCTCAGGAACTTCTGTATGCTGTGGGCGTGGACAAAAAAAAAAGTGCTTCCTCTCCCCCTCTCCCTATATGTGGCCCACAAAGAAGAAAGATCTAATTAGTAGCCCTTTTCTCCCAGGAAACTTTCTTTTCTACAAAGTTGATATGGAGGAGGGTGGCTGCAGGGCTCCAACATAGTTATCCAGGGAAACTATGCTTTCAGGATAGTGCCAAAACTTAACAGTAATCCAAAACATGGGCATATTAGCTGAATAGCATTCTCAGGATATGAAAAAGAACATTTATTTGTTGCTCAGTTATGAATTATTACTTATGAAATTGCCAATATTTTCCTGTTTTGACCTACAAAAACAGCCCTTTCAAATCATTCAACCCAATAAAATCCCACCACTTTTACTTTTTATTTACCAGAGATTTAATGTAAATGCATTCTTCTTTTGAAACAAAAAGCATAACTAAGCAGTTACGAATACAAGCAACAGACTCAAAAAGACTTTGCTTTGAATCCCAGCTCTGTCTCTTTGTAGATGTATGGACTTTAGCAGTTTCTTAAGCTTTCTGGGCCTCCTCGATCATAAAATGCAGGTAAAAATACCTCTCAGGGAGCTGTTGTAAGGTAAAAATGAGATAAGATACACAAAGTGCTTAGTACAGTGCCAGGCACTTAGTAAACTCTCAGTTAATGCAACTCTTACTATTATCACAACAAACAATTGAAAAATTCACAGTTGATGGCTTCTAAAAGGTAAGATCATTTCAGACATGATGGTTAGACTCAGTTCTGCTCTCTTAGTGCAGAATCCCTGAAATCATAGCAAAGCACAGCAAAGACCACAATCCTCATGGCTAACTTCCAGGAGTGCACGCCTGTCAGAAATGGGAGAGTGGAAATGGCCTGTGGGTGCTAATTTTGTGGGGGTTTTTTTTGGTCTTTTTTTTTTTTTTTTTAGGGCCACACCCACAGCATATAGAGGTTTGCAGGCCAGGGGTGGAATCGGAGCTATAGCTACTGGCCTACAATACCCACAGCAACGTGGGATCTGAGCCGCGTCTGCAACCTCAGCTCATGGCAACACAGGATCCTTAACCCACTGAGAAAGGCCAGGGATCGAACACGCATTCTCATGGATCCTTGTCAGATTCGTTTCTGCTGAGCCACAATGGGAACTCCTGATTTTGTGTTCTTCTGTGAGAGAATGCCACAAAATGTGAATACTCAATGACTCTCGGTTGGGATTTTTGAGCTTTCTGCCTCTCTGGAAATTATTAGTTGGCTTCCTTTTGTTCCATTAACTGTGTACCTGCCAATACAAAATGAAATGCTTATGTCATAATTTAAAAATAAAGTATATCCCAGAGGATCACCAGGCAGGGCACGCATCAGTGTTTTCCACACTATCTGCTAGTCTAATCGCAGAAACAGTTTAGAAGAATCTACTTGTCACTGCCCAAAGGACTCAAACCTCAGAAGTCAGAGCTTGTCAAATGGGGGAATCCAAGAGCTGCAGTAGCAGCCTCAGAGGACTCTCAGTTAGCTGTTTGATTCTCATTATGGAGCAGGGAAGTATTCTCTCCTTAAAGCCTTATGTGTTAACTGGCACTCGTATTAGGATCTTACAGGATTAGAGAGCAGTGTGCTGCAGCAAGGAAGGGGAGCATCCCTTTAGGGTGCCTGGGTTTGATTTGGCTCCACCACTTAACTGGGTGTATGGCCTTTTGCAAGTTATCTGACCTTTCTCTGCCTCCATTTCCTTAGCTGTAAATTAGAGATGATAATGGAGCCCAGTTCATTATTGGGTATTGGCAGGATTAAGTGAATTCATATAAAGTATTTAAAAAAGTGTTGGACAAACAGTAAACATATTGTAAGTGTTTACTGCTAGTGTTACTTCTTTTTTCATTTCTTTTTCTTTTTTTCATATAAAAATAGATGCAGCTGTATGTGATGTTGTTACTGACCTTATCCAGTTAGTCCAGTAAAGGTCCTTCTGGCCGGTGTCACTTGAACCAATAGAACAAAACCCAGTTAGGTTCAGAAGCGAGGGGAAGCTGGAGTTCCCATTGCGCCGCAGCAGAAAGGAATCCAACTAGTATCCACAAGGGTGTGGGTTCGATCTGGCCTCGCTCAGTGGGTTAAGGATTCCTCATTGCCGTGAGCTGTGGTGTATGTCGCAGGTGCGGCTTCAATCGTGGTTGCTGAGACTGTGGCATAGGCGGGCAGCTGCTACTTGAATTAGAACCTGTGGGGAAAATGGAGTCGCTCGGCTCTTTTCGCTTGACTTCCGCTGACAGCCATAATGAGCTGGTGAAGGATGATTTTGGAACTCTTAGGTAACAGTATCTACCTAGATGCAGGCACAGTAGGGTGGGATGACGACCACCTCTTAAGTAACATTTTGTCAAATTGCTGGGGTTTTTTTGTTTTTCGTTTTTGTCTTTTCTAGGGCAGTACCCGTGGTTCCCAGGCTAGGGGTCTAATCAGAGTTGTAGCCACCGGCCTACGCCAGAGCCAGAGCAACGCAGGATCCAAGCCAAGTCTGCAACCTACAACACAGCTCATGACAACGCTGGATCCTTGACCCACTGAACGAGGCCAGGAATCGAACCCTCAACCTCATGGTTCCTGGTCGTATTCGTTAACCACTGAGCCGCGACGGGAACTCCAAATTGGAGGACTTTTTTTGTACCGGTATATAAGGCGGTAGGGACTTTCCGAGACGCGGCTGCCACCTGTGAAGCTCATAAAGGGGTGTCTGACCTACCTGGGGCACCCCCAATCTTCTTTCAGTTGCACGAATCAGGAAAACCCCAGAGGAACCTGCCTGCTCTTGAGAGACTGCGGAACAGACCCGTAGCCCAGGAACTTCCTTATGCCCCG
Organism: Phacochoerus africanus; assembly: GCF_016906955.1. Classification (NCBI taxonomy): domain Eukaryota; kingdom Metazoa; phylum Chordata; class Mammalia; order Artiodactyla; family Suidae; genus Phacochoerus; species Phacochoerus africanus. Next base: position 187,086,443 of record NC_062545.1, on the reverse strand, counting down.
GCCGGGTACAGCCCTTAAAAAAAAAAAGCAGCGAGGTGAAGCTTTACTCTTAGATTTGCATATGAAGAGATGCACCTGACCTCCCTGAAAAAAAAGGTTGTGCTGGGGCGCTGCTTTGTAGCGATCAGCTGGGCGGGGCGGGGGCGGAGTTTCCTTTGGGCAGGCGCATTTGCTGCTCAGGCGCTAGGCTCGGTGCCCAGCGCAGCTCTCTACGCACAGCCCGTTGCCGCCATCTTGAGTTGAGGGTTTGCCGGCCGCACTTTTGCACACGCCCGGAGCCGAGGTATTGGCGCTCCCGTTTGGTATGAGGAACTCTGGTCTGAAGGACTGGATCCGAGGCCTTTGGACGAGCACTTTCCTGAGCAAGGGAAACTACATGAAGCATAAAAGGACAGGTTAGACTTTTTTTTTTTTTTTTGCTTTTTAGGCCGCACTCTTGGCATATGGAGGGTCCCAGGCTAGGGGTCAGATAGGAGCTACAGCTGCCGGCCTACGCCAGAGCCGAAGCAAGGCCAGATCCGAGCCATGTCTGCTACCTACACCACAGCTCATGGCAACCTCAGGTCCTTGATCCACTGAGCGAGGCTGGGAATCAAACCGCATCCTCGCAGATCCTAGTGGCATTCGTTAACAAGACGGGACCTCCTAGACTGTATCTTTATACCTAGATTCCATCTTACTTTTCCCGGGAACCCTGGTGGGTTTTGCCAGTGACAGAGTGGTTTGAGGAGAGTCTTTTTTATGGTAAACTATAAAGTGAATTAAATTAAATTGAGCATCTTAACCATTAAGTTTACAGCTCAGTGCTGTTAGGTCCATTCCCGCTGTTGTGCAACCATCATCACTGTTCATCACCAGAACTTCTCATCTTCCCAAACTGAAACTCTGCCCATTAAGTGAAACCACCATCCTACTTTCCACCTCTATGAATTTAACTCTTCTAGGTACTTCCTGTAAGTGGAACCATGCAGTATATGACCTTTTGTGACTATTTCACTTTGTATGATGTCATACATGATATAGAACACCTCAGAATTTTACTCCTTCTTAAGGCTGGGTAATACTCCATTGTATGTTTATGCCACATTTTGTTTATCCATTCACCTGCTGATGGACATTTGGGTTGATTCCACCTTTTGGCTGTTGTGAATGCTGCCATGAACATGGGTGTCCAAATAGCTGATCTTGTCCCTGCTTTCAGGTTTTCGGGGTATATATCCAAAAGTGAAATTCCTGGATCAAGTTCTACATTTGATCTCTTGAGGACCCACTGTACCACTTTCTACAGTGGATGTTCAATTCACTTTTACATTCCCACCAGAAATGCATAACTTCCAATTTCTCCACATCCTCGTCATCCTTATTTTCTTCTTTTTAAAGAAGTCCCCTTGTGGCGCAGTGGGTTAAGGATCCAGCATTGCCACTGCAATATCTTGGATCACTGTCGTGGCTCAGGTTTGATCCCTGGCCCAGGAATTTTTATATGCTGTGGGTGCAGCCAAAAAGCCCCAAACAAATAGAAAACACACTTTTTTTGATGGCCTCACCTATGGCATATGGGAAGTTCCCAGGCTAAGGGTTGAAAGGAGCTGCAGTTGCTGGCCTGTGCCACAGCCACAGCAATGACAGATCTGAGCTGCATCTGCGACCTACACCACAGCTCATGGCAATGATGGATCCTTAACCCATTGAGCCAGGCCAGGAATCAAACCCACATCCTCATGGATACTAGTTGGGTTCTTAACCTGCTAAACCAGACAAGAACTCCAAAAAACACTTTTATAACAGACATCTCAGTGGTTGTAAAGTCATATCTCATTGTAATTTTGATTTGCATTTCCCTAATAATTAATGATATTGAGCATCTTTTCATGTGCTTATTGGCTATTTGTAGATCTTCTTTGGTGTAATGTAACTTTTCAGATACACATTTCCTAATTATTAACTGCAAATAATAATAATGAGGCTTAATCAATCAATTAGTATTTAATGAGTATCTTCTACTGTGCCTAATACCCTATATTCACCACACAAGCATAGATAAATAGAAACCCTAGCAAAGTTACGGGTTTTATTTTTCACTCAGCCAGGTATGATAGCCTAACCAAGGAGATGATGGGCAGGAGGTTTTCTGAGAAGAGGCATGGGAGATTTTCCAGGCAGAGACTGAAAGTTGTTCTCTTCCTCCTGAGACTCTTTCAGCTGTCACAGTACTTGCAGAAGGCAATTGATGGCCAGCATTCAGGGGCATTTTCTGGCAGCTGTAACAAGTATTCTGCAGAATTAGAGTCACATATATTATAACTAGAGCCGTAAAAATACATTTGTTAGATACTCTGTACTTTAAATCTGCACTCTGAGCAATTTCAGACAGGGGAACGAAGGATTCCTTGCAAGCAAGGCATCTGCTCTGACAGTATAAAGTGATGTGGTCATCATTTGATATAAGATAGATCTGAAGATCTGAAGACAGGTACAGGCAGAGCTGAAGAAGAAAAGACAAGGAGTTCCCATCATGGCTCAGTGGTTAACAAACCTGACTAGCATCCATGAGGACTTGGGTTCAATCCCTGGCCTCGCTCAGTGGGTCAAGGATCTGACATTGCCATGAGCTGTGGTGTGGGTCGCAGCTGTGGCACAGATCCTGCATTGCTGTGGCTCTGGCATAGGCCGGCAGCTACAGCTACAACTTCAATTCAACCCCTGGCCTGGGAAATTCCATATGCAATGGATGTGGCCCTAAAAAAAAAAGAAGAAGAAGAAGAAGAAAAGAAAAGAGATTAGCCTAGGACCAAGACACACACATTTCCTATAGCTACACCTGCCTTAAGGTCTCACCAATATCTGAAGGATATAGGACCCTGGAGCCATTTGCTCATAAATTTATTCATCAAATGTGAACACAAAGGCTACTGTGTGCCAGATGCTGTTTTAGGCTCACAGTGGTGAAAAAAACAAAATCTCTGTAGTCTGAGCCTTTTTAGTCTATTGTAAGAGGTAGGAAATAAATGATCAAAAACAATGCTTGAGCTGAATATAAGGACTATGCAGAAAACAGAAAAATTAAAGTCTTTTAATTACACCTGTAAATTATCATAACTCTATACATAGTGTATAGTTATATATAAGAGATGTCGTACATGGTTCATTCCATAGTATGGATTCAATCACCTCAATTAGTCTTCCTCTTGTCTTTCAAAGCCCTAAGAAAAGAATATCTGCAAGTATTATTAAAAAGTTGTTTGAGGGTGTTCCCATTGTGGCTCAGTGGTAATGAACCTGACTACTATCCATGAGGACTCAGGCTTGATCTCTTGCCCTGCTCAGTGGGTTAAGGATCCAACATTATTGTGAGCTACAGTATAGGTCCCATGTTTTTGTGACTGTGGCATTGGCTGGCAACTGCAGATCCAATTTGACCCCTAGCCGGGGAACTTCCATATGCTGCAGGTGCAGTGGGTTAAGGATCCAGCATTGTCACTGCAGCAGCTCAGGTTGTTGCTGTGGTTTTGTTTGATCTTTGGCTGAGGAACTTCCACTTGCTTTGGATGTGGCCTCTCCCCTCAAAAAAAAAAAAAAAAAAAAAGCATTATTTGAATCTGAGAGAGCCAACCTATGCCCAGAGTATGTGTGCCAAGAAACCAGTCTTCTCATAATGGAGTCTGATGAAAAATAAGCAGGTAGAATAAGCACTGTTAAGTGCAAAAGAAACAGGTTGAAAATAGAAGAGTCAAAAGCATGAAAAGACAAGCCACAAACTGGGTGAAAATATTTTCAAAATATACATTTGGTAAGGGACTGTTATCCAAAATATATGATGAACTATAAAACATAAAGTAAAGAGCCTGACTAAAAAATGGCCCAAAGACCTAAACAGTCACCTCACCAAAGCAGATATAGAGATGGCAAATAAGCATCTGAAAAAAAAATTCATGTCATCAGAGAAATTAAATTAAAACAATGAGATAACTCTACTGTGTAGGAAATATTCAATTCTTCTCTTTTAATCTCACTTGACGACTATACTCACTTCTGACCTCACCAGATATGAGAGGGTTGTCCCCCACCAAACAATTCTCTATGACACCAGCTGAATGTTCTACAATTTAATGCAATTCTGACATTATCTCCCTGGAGACAGCATCAGATCCCACAGGTTAAAGGCTTACTCCTATAAGACTGCCCCCACTTCACATGCCAAGTCCAGGCCATCACCTGTGCTTCTGACCAACAGACTGTAGATTGGAGATTACCACTAATCCTTCTTTGGGTTTGATTAATTTGCTAGAGTGGCTTATGGAATTTAGGAAAACAGTTTTCACTATTTACCAGTTTTTTATAAAAGGCTATGATGCAGGATACAAGTGAACACCCAAATGGAAGAGATCCACTGGGCAAGGTATGTGGAAAGAAGGTCAGAGCGTCCATGTTCTTTCCGAGTACCACTCTCACAGCATCTCCACATTCTGACCAATTTGTAAACTGAATCCCATACTTTGGGTGTTTTTATGAACATTTTATCACCTAGTCATAGCCTTAAAATGAAGAATATTTTAGGAGACAAGGAAGGACACTACATAATGATCAAAGGATAAATCCAAGAAGAAGATATAACAATTTAAAATATCTATGCACCCAACATAGGATCACCACAATATGTAAGGCAACTGCTAACAACCTTAAAAAGAGAAATCAACAACACAATAATAGTGGGGGACTTTAACACCCCACTTACAGCAATGGACAGATCATCCAGACAGAAAATCAATAAGGAAACAAAGGCCCTGAATGAAGCATTAGACCAGATGGATTTAGTAGATATTTATAGGGCATTTCATCCAAAAGCAACAGATTACACATTTTTCTCAAGTGCATACGGAACATTCTCTAAGATTGATCACATCCTGGGCTACAAATCAAGCCTTGGTAACTTTAAGAAAACTGAAGTCATATCAAGCATCTTTTCCGACCACAACACTATATGACTGGACATCAACAACAAGAAAAAAACAGCAAAATCACAAACACTTGGAGATTAAACAACATGCTACTAAACAACCAACAGATCATCGAAGAAATCCAAGAGGAAATTAAAAAATACCTAGGAGAAAATGACGACAAAGATACAACACTCCAAATCCTATGGGATGCAGCAAAAGCAGTTCTAAGAGGAAAGTTTTATAGCAATACAAACCTAACTCGAGAAACAAGAAAAAGTTCAAATAAACAAGCTAACTTTACATCTAAAGCAAGCTAGAGAGAGAACAGACAAGACCTAAAGTTAGTAGAAGGAAAGAAATCATAAAGATCAGAAATCGATGAAATAGAAACAATGAAAACCATAGAAAAGATCAATGAAAGTAAAAGCTGGTTCTTTGAAAAGATCAACAAAATTGATAAACCCTTAGCCAGACTTATCAAGAAAAGAAGAGGACTTAAATCAATAAAATTAGAAATGAAACAGAAGTAACAACAGACATCACATAAATACAAAGAATCATAAGAGACTACTGTATGCAACTACATGCCAATAAAATGGAAAACCTAGAAGAAATGGACAAATTCTTAGAAAAAGTACAATCTTCTAAGACTAAACCAAGATGAAATAGAAAAGAGGAATGGACTAATCACAAGTACTGAAATTGAAACTATGATTAAAAAACTTCCAACAAAAGTCCAGGACAGATCATTTCCCAGGTGAATTCTATCAAACATTTAGAGACGAGCTAACACCTATCCTTCTGAAACTATTCCAAAAAAATTACAGAGGAAGGGACACTCCCAAACTCATTCTATGAGGCCACCATCACCCTGATACCAAAACCAGACACAGATACCACAAAAAAAATTACAGGCCAATGTCACCTAGTCATAATCCATCACTAACTCATCTTTGACCCTCTCTTTCCTCTCTCTGGAGAATGGGAGGTGGGGCTGAAAATTCCAAGTGTCTCAGCATGGCTTGGTCTTTCTGATGACCAGCCCCCATCCAGGAACTTACTAAGTGTCACCTTGTTAGAACGAAAGACACTGCTCTCCCCCAGGAAATTCCAAGGGATTTAGGAACTCTGTGTCAGGAATTGAAGTCAAAGACCAAATATTAGAACAAATGATTCTTCCTAGTACTCCTGTCTCTTAGGAAATTACAGAGGGTTTTTTTTTTGTTTTTTTGTTTGTTTGTTTTGGTCTTTTGCTTTTGTAGGGCTGCTCCTGCGGCATATGGAGGTTCCCAGGCTAGGGGTCAAATTGGAGCTGTAGCCACTGGCCTACACCAGAGCCACAGCAACTCGGGATCTGAGCCGCGTCTGCAACCTATACCACAGCTCACGGCAACACTGGATCGTTAACCCACTGAGCAAGGCCAGGGATCGAACCTGCAACCTCATGCTTCCTAGTCGGATTCATTAACCACTGAGCCACGATGGGAACTCCAAGGAAGTTACAGAGGTTTTAAGAGCCTTTGCCAGGAACCAGGGGCGGATATATATATTTGCTATTATCTCACAGTTACACACCTATTAAAATAGCCAAAATCCGGAACACTCACAACGCCAAATGCTAGAAAGGATGTATAGCAAGAGGAACTCTCACTCATTACTAGTGGGAATGCAAAAATAGTGCGCCCACTTTGGGAGACAGTTTGACCATTTCTTACAAAGCTAAACTACTATTACATACCATCCAACAATAGTATTCCTTGCTTTTTACCCAAATGAATTGAAAACATGTCCATACAAAACCCACAAATGGATGTTTATAGCAACTTTACTCCTAATTGCCAAAACTTGGTAGCATGGATGGATTAACTGGTACATACAGATAATGGAATATTCAATAAAAAAGAAGTGAGCTACCAGCCATGAAAAATCATGGAGGAAACAAATGCATCTTATTAACTGAAAGAAGCCAATATGGGAAGGCTAAATATGGTACGAGTCCAACTATATGGCATTCCAGACAAGGCAGAATTGTGAAGAATAAAAAGATTAGTGGGTGCCAGGGGTTAGAGGAGAGGGAGGTATGAATAAGCAGAGCATAGAGAACTTTTAAGGAAGTTGAAACCATTCTACTATGATGTTAGATCTATGTCAATATACATCTGTTAAAGTCCATAAAATGCACGACAGCAAGAATGAACCCTAAGGTAAACTATGGACACTGGGTGACAACGATGTATGCATGTGGGTTTTTTTTTTTAAATTTAATTTTTTTTTACAGAATAAAATGCATATATTTAAACACAATTATATTCACACAGATTATTATATCATGGATCTTAAGAAAGAGATTAAGTGACTCCCTCTGGAGAAGTGGAATGGGAAATATGCTGAGACAAATAGGAAATTTATTCTATACTTTATCTCATTTTGTATGGCTTTCATCTTTTCTATTTAGTATTACCTATTACATTTCAATTTTTCTTTAAATATTAGCATTATATTAAAATTGTGTGTATTATGCAACTAAAATTTATAAAGAAAGCCTTATATACCATTAAATATTTTATATAGCATAATAAAAAGAATAACTTAACTGGTAAGAATAACAAAAATAATACACCCTCTGAAAATAAGTAAAATATAAAATGCATAAATTGGTTAAAAAACAGTGCAACTATATAAATATGTCCTCACAATTTGTTCCAACTCATTGATTCTTTAATAAAGGCATTACACCATTCTAGGTGATGTGATAAACAAGACATTATAGACTTTACATTGTACCATGGAGAGAAATGGTTATTAATAATACAATTGTAGACCTATATTATTTAATTGTACAGTTGCATTATTTAATTATAATTATCATAAATTCTTTGATGGAGAAGAAATCAGAATCAGATCTAAAAAGACTTCAGCATTCCAAGAATGATGTCAAATGACCCCCTTCATGGTGGATTATGCACTTACTCACTATGAGATATATTTCTTCTCCAGAGATTCCTTGTTTGTGTATCAATTGTAGATTTTTGGTTTGAAGTTATTCTGAAGTTTCGATATGAGTCTATATGTATATGAGATTGTTTTAAGCTGTTGTTCTTTTAATTGCAAGTTCATCTCCAGTGTCCTGCATTTGTACCCACCTCTTCTCATGATTTCTGATTTTGGTGGTATAATCGTGCATGGATGATTTCGTATCTTTACTGTATATATACCTTTACTGGTGAGCCTTGTCATTTGTGGTATTTTTGTTTCTGATTGTGGCCTTTTCTTTTCTGCCTAGAGAAGTTCCTTTAGTATTTGTTGTAAGGCTGGTTTAGTGTTGCTGAATTCTCTCAGCTTTTGCTTATCTGTGAAGGTTTTGATTTCTCCTTCAAATCTGAATGAGAGCCTTGCTGGGTAAAGTAATCTTGGTTGGAGGTTTTTTCCTTTCATCACCTTGAGTATATCATGCCACTCCCTTCTGGCCTGCAGAGTTTCTGCTGAAAAATCTGCCTTGATAACCTTATTGGGGTTCCCTTGTATGTTACTTGTTTCTTTTCCCTAGCTGCTTTCAAGATTTTCTCTTTGTCTTTAATTTTGGTTAGTTTGATTAATATGTGTCTTGGTGTATTCCTCCTTGGGTTTATTTTATATGGTACTCATTGTGCTTCCTGGATTTGAGTGAGTGGTTCCTTTCCTATGTTAGGGAAGTTTTTGGCTATTATCTCTTGGAATATTTTTTCTGTCCCCTTCTCTCTCTCTTCTCCTTCTGGCACCCCTATAATATGGATGTTGGAGCATTTAACATTGTCCGAGAGTTCTCTGAGACTCTCTTCATTTGTTTTCAATCTTTTTTCTCTTTTCTGTTCCACATCTGTAATTTCCACTAATCTGTCCTCCACCTCGCTTATTTGTTCTTCTGCCTCCTGTATTCTGCTGTTGGTTGCTTCTAGTGAATTTTTTATTTCAGTTCTTGTATTTTGCATCTCTTCTTGTTTAAGTTTTATATTTTGTATCTCTTTGCTCAGTGTTTCCTGTAAGTTATCCATCTTTGCCTCCAGTTTATTTCCAATGTCTTGCATCATCTTCAGCATCAACAATCTAAAGTCTTTTTCCTGGAGACTGAGAATCTCCTCATCACTTAGCTGATCTTCTGGAGTTTTTCCTTTCTCCCTCATCTGAGTTATAGTCCTCTGTCTTTTCATTTTTATAGGTTTTTGGTGTGGTGACCTTCTTACAGATAAAAGGGTTGTAGCCTCTCTTCCTTCTGGTGTCTGCCCCCCTTGTGGCTGAAGTCAGTATGGGGCCTTGCTGTAGGCTTCCTGATGGGAGGGGCTGGCGCCTGCCCACTGGTAGGTGGAGCTGATTCTAATCCCTCTGTTGGGTGGGGCTTAGTCTCTGGATGGGATTAGAGGCATCTGTGTGCCTGAGGGGTCTTTAGGTAGCCTGCTTACTGAGGGGCAGGGCTGTGATCCCACCTAGATTGTTGTTTGCCCTGGGGCTTCTCAGCACTGGCTGAAGGGTGGGGCCAGATTTTCCCAAAATGGCCACCTCCAGAGAAAGGCATGCTACTGAATATTCCCGAGAGCTTTGCTTTCAATGTCCTTCCCTCACACCAAGCCATGTTCACCCCTGTTTTCCCAGGATGTCCTTCAAGAGATAGAGTCAGGTTTGACCCAGATTCCTATGGAGACCTAGCTCTGCCCTGGGACCCAGTGCACGTGAAAGTCTGTGTGCGCCTTTTAAGAATGGGGTCTCCGTTTTTTTTTTTTTTTTTTTTTTGTCTCTTTGCCATTTCTTGGGCCGCTCCTGCGCACAAGCCCCACTGGCCTTCCATGCCAGATGCTCCAGGGGCTCTTTCTCCCAGTGCCAGAACCCCGCACCTGAGGGTTTGATGTGGGGATCAGAACTCTCATTCCTGTAGGTGACTCTCTGTGAACCAGTTAGTTTTCAGTCTGTGGAGCTTCCCACCCGGGAGGTATGGGGTTGTTTATATCATGAAGTCACCCCTCCTACCTCTTGATGTGTCCTCCTCTTTTTCTTCTGGAGTAGGGTATCTTTTTTAAGGTTTCCGTTCCATTTGGGTGGAGATTACTCATCCTTTAGTTGTGAATTTTGTTGTTTTTAGGAGAGAAGTTGAGCTCCAGTCCTTCTATTCCTCCATCTTAATCCTCTCTCGGCATGTGGATTTATCGATTATAACAAATGTTTGACTCTGGTGTGGGATGTTGATATTAGGGAGGTTGTCTGTATGTGGGGACAGGGAGCATATGGTAACTTTGTACTTCCTACTGTGAACCTAAAAACTGTTCTAAAAAAACAGTTTATTAATTAAATAACAAGAAGACAGTGCCTAAATTACTGGCCTACATAAGTAGAATCTTTGAAGTCTTCAGAGAAAAGCACTTCTAAATATACTGATGAGGAACTCAAAGACACAGTCTACAGGTGCACAGGCCCCCAAATGATTTTTTTTTTCTTTTTAGGGCTGCTCTTGTGGCATATGGAAGTTCCCCGGCTTGGGGTCAAATCGGAGCTGCTTCTCCCAGCCTACACCACAGCCACAGCAATGCCAGTTCTGAGCCATGTCTGTGACCTACACCACAGCTTGTGGCAACGCTGGCTCCTCAACCCACTGAGTCAGGGATCGAACCTGCATCCTCACAGACACTGTGTCAGGTTCTTAAGCCTCTGAGCCACAATGGGAATGTCACCCATGTGATTTGATGCATGGCCATGTTTAGAAGGCCCTACCTATGACCACAAAAAGTTAAACCATGATTCTCCCATGTGGAATTCACATTATGGTAAAAATTATTTCACATGAAATAACACCTTATTTCATTCTCATTTTTAATAGTAGGACCAGGTTTATTGTCCTATCTTCAGATGAAAAGTTGAATTCACATAATACCTTTTTTTTTTTGTCTCTTTGCCATTTCTTGGGCCGCTCTTGCAGCATATGGAGGTTCCCAAGCTAGGGGTTGAATTGGAGCTGTAGCCGCCGGCCTGCACCAGAGCCACAGCAATGTGGGATCTGAGCCACGTCTGTGACCTACACCACAGCTCACCACAATGCCAGATCCTTAACCCACTGAGCAAGGCCAGGGATCGAACCCGCAACATCATGGTTCCTAGTCAGATTCATTAACCACTGTGCCATGATGGGAACTCCATTATTCACATAATATCTTTGAAATTAGAAACATTATTATTGTTTAGACTTTTTAAACTCTCAATGGCTATCGTTGTCCCCAAATTTTATTTTTCTGACTAAATTAACCTTTAAGAAACTCTAAAATATACTTTGGTGATCATTTTAAGATCATTGTATAGAATTTTTCAAAATTTAAAGATTCTTGGGAGTGAACATCATCTCAATAAAACCTTTTTTTTTCTTTTTTAAAAAAAGATTCGTTATAGTTGATTTACAGTGTTCTGTCAATTTCTGCTATACAGCAAAGTGACATATGTATATATACACACACACACATATGCATATATATACATATATATATACACATTCTTTTTCTCATATTATCTTCCATCATGTTCCATCACAAGTATATAGTTCCCTGTGCTATACAGCAGGATCTCATTGCTTATCCACTCCAAATGTAATAGTTTGCATCTATTAACCCCAAACTCCTAGTCCATCCCACTCCCTCCCCGCCCCTTGGCAACCACAAGTCTATTATCCAAGTCCATGAGTCTGTTTCTCTTCTGTAGAGAAGTTCATTTGTACCGTATATTAGACTCCAGATATATGATAGCACAGGATATTTTATCTTTCTCTTTCTTGTTTACTTCGCTTAGTATGAGAATCTCTAGTTCCATCCATGTTGCTGCACATGGTATTATTTTGTTCTTTTTTATGGCTGAGTAGTATTCCATTGTGTACATGTATTACATCTTCTTAATCCATTCTTTGATCAGTGGAAAAACTTTCATTTTCTTGTTACATAAAATCATGCTTAATACAGAATTCATGGTATGGTCTAATCTTTGTTTTTAAAATGTATTTAAATACATATGTATGTATGAGAATATTGTGGAAGCCATACAGAAAAATCCTCCAAAGTATGTTTTTTAAATGTGGCCCTCAAATTCTCTGATTCTTCTTCCACTGAATGGTGGGGTCTGTGGTTCCCCTCCCCTGGATCTGGGCAAGCTTGTGGCTGTTCTGACCAATAGAGTATAGCAGAAGTGACACTCTGAATTCTGAAGTTAATTCATAAAATGTCAGAAAGTTTCTGCTTGGTTCTCTTGGAATGCTCCCTCTCCTGAAGTTTCTTCTGAATAATTCTTCTCAGAACCCAACTGCCATGCTGTGAGAAACCCAGACCACACAGAGAGGCCAAACCTCCAGGCTCCAGGCAAGAATCCCAGCCAGGTCTGGCCTTGCATTATCCCAGCACAACCAGCAGATCTGTGAGTGAAGAAGCCACCAGATGATTCCAGTCACAGCTTCTGAGGTACCAGCAGTCCCTTTCCAGGTGAGGCCTCAACATCATGGAGCAGAGACAAGCCGCTCCTAGGTCCCCCATCTGAACTCCTGACACACAGACTCTGTGTGTATCATAAAATATCTTGTGGCACAAAATTTGGGGCTGTGTGTTATGCAGCAATGCATAATAATATACAAAATAAACTCAACAATAGGTAACTAAAGGCCAAAAAACTGGAAAATTTTTCTTTTTTTCTTCTTTTTTTAACTCAATGAATTTTATTACAATTATAGTTGTATAACAATCATTACAACCCAGCTTTTCCATCCCAAACCCCCAGCCCATCCCCCCACCCCCCAACCTGTCTCCTTTGGAAACCATAAGTTTTTCAAAGTCTGTGAGTCAGTATCTGTTCTGCAAAGAAGTTCATTGTGTCCTTTGTTTTTAGATTCCACATGTAAGTGATAGCATATGACATTGGTATCTCACTGTCTGACTGACTTCACTTGGCATGATAATTTCTTTCTTTTTTTTTTTTTTTAGTGATTTTTTTTCCCCCATTATCGCTGGTTTACAGTGCTAAGAGCTAAGTGCTAAGAGCTAAGATCAATCTGTGGATTGAATAAGTAATCATGAAATTATTATTTTCTCCCACATTATGTTTCTTTTTTTTTAAGAACCCAAATGATAAAACTTATTCCTTCACAAATTTAAAAAAAAAAAATCTAAGGGTAGTTGAGATGGGTGACTCCTACAACTTATACAGCAAGAAGGAAATTACAAATGTACATTTGACATAGTAAATGCCACCAATTAACTATACCAACAAGATGGAACAAGCTCAGATTATGTGAAGAATATGTAAAGGCTCGTAGTTACTATCCAAAGGGGGGAATTATTGTATTAGTTTTGGAGCAAGAGCTTGGTAGTGTTTTTATATTTAAAAATAACTTAGATTTGTTGACTCCTTAATTTAAAGATCACTTTCACATATGCTGTCACATTTAAGTCTCACACCAACCTCAGGTGCATGCATTCTAAGTGATATCTTAGAAATTTTAGAAACTGAGTTTCTTGTGTGGCCATATAGCAAGGTCATATAGCAAGTAAATGGCTGAAAACATCAAAAAAATAATCTGACTTGAAGGAGGAAAATGCTTTTCTTTTCTTTTTTTTTTTTTTTGTGTTTTTGCTATTTCTTTGGGCCGCTTCCTCGGCATATGGAGGTTCCCAGGCTAGGGGTCGAATTGGAGCTGTAGCCACCGGCCTACGCCAGAGCCACAGCAACGCGGGACCCAAGCCGAGTCTGCAACCTTCACCACAGCTCACGGCAATGCCGGATCCTTAACCCACTGAGCAAGGGCAGGGACCGAACCCACAACCTCATGGTTCCTAGTCGGATTCGTTAACCACTGCGCCACAACGGGAACTCCGGAAAATGGTTTTCATTGGATTCTCATGTAAGCAGTCTTCTTTCCACAGCATCTCCAGATGTAAGAATTCACCCAAAATGGAAGGGAACATTTCCTGCTCCCCAGTTGGGTTTGCTGAAATTAAAAATCCGTGTGTAGTATGTCAGTCAGGGTTTCACGCACAAGCAGGAGAAAACTACTCTGGCTAACTTAAGCAAGAAAGGAAATCTATTGAAAAGGTATTAGACATTTCATGGAAGGTGATTTGGGCAACTGAGAACCAGGCCCAGATCTATATTCAGACTGGTGCAGGATCTCTATGCACTGATGCTGTCCCTGGGTGCAGCCACTGCAACTTGCATTTCCACCCCACCGACACTGGACACTGGGCACTGTTGCCAGAGACACTGCACTTGTGTCTCCAAACAGCTACCAGACTGCATTCTACTGGGTTCCTTCCTCACCATTATTCTCATTTCAAAGTCCAGGTCATGTACTCTGAATGATTGATGCTATGCCTCTGCCTTGGCTGCAGCAGGCTCAGGAAGTGCATTTCTGGTAGTTTCAGTTTCTAGAGTGAAAGCCTGACTCTGCCTCCCAAAGCTGCAGATTTCCCTGTCACAGGTTCATAGTATAGAAAGACAAAAAGAATGAGTGACCTCTGCCTATGGTAAGGACCTCCCATCCCCTCAAAAGGAAATTGAAGTTGGTGTATATTTTGCACCTAAGTGAACTTGATGACATCTTGTTTGTGCAAATGCTGACGACTAATAAATTAATGGCTATGTGAATTTGTTTTCACTGGACAGATAATAGCATACACTTGGCGACATCTACCATCTATCAGCATCATCAGGAGTAGATTTACTATAAAGCTAATGAAGGAGAAGTTTCAGGGCTCTCACTTACAAGGGCCTTTCTAAGGTCTTACACTTCATTTTGTTTTTGTATAATTTTGTGTTCTTTTTCTTTAAAAAAGGACCTTCAAGTTACATAAGCTTCTGGTCCACAAAACCTGGATCCAGCTTTGAGCACTATACTAGGTACTTTATATATTTTTAGCTGTCATTTTCACAATACATACAATTACATAAAGGTAGGTAATGAAGGAGTTCCCGTCGTGGCGCAGTGGTTAACGAATCCGACTAGGAACCACGAGGTTGCAGGTTCTATCCCTGGCCTTGCTCAGTGGGTTAAGGATCCGGCGTTGCCGTGAGCTGTGGTGTAGGTTGCAGACGCGGCTCGGATCCCGCATTGCTGTGGCTCTGGCGTAGGCTGGTGGCTATGGCTCTGATTAGACCCCTAGCCTGGGAACCTCCATATGCCGTGGGAGCAGCCCCCAAAACGGCAAAAAGACCAAAAAAAAAAAAGGGGGGGTAGGTAATGAAGGCTAAATATTGACTTCTAAGCATTTGTGATCACCTACATACATATCTACACTTACTCTCTTTCTAAAAATGGTTGATACTTTTGTTTGCTAAGGCTGCCCAGCTGAATTATATTTCCCAGCCTCACTTACAATTATGTGAATCAGTTAGCATTTGCTGCATAACAAATAACCCTAAAAGTTGGTTTAAAACAATGTGGCATACATGGAGATAAACCATTTAGAGTCTTCGAGTGAGAACTCACTACTTGGAAGTGAAATTATCTGACAGCTTTCACACTGAGGCCATTCTCTTCTCATGGTAGGACCTAGCCCATGACTAAAGAAAGGCAGTGGTACAAAGGTCAAGCCATTTCTGTCCAGTACAGGGCTTCTCTAAGGGTCAGTTTTTGCTCTGGAGCTCCTCACTGGACTGATGGAGCTTTGTCAGAAACATCATGCTCTGATGGCCCCCCACCAAACCCTGCTTCCTTCCTTTTCCTTTCACAGGTATTTTGTATTCCTGAGTCCATCTCAGCATCTGCTTCCCAGAGAACCCAACTTGAAGCAAATAACCATTTATTTAGTTCATAATACTGTGGGTCATGGATTTGGGCTGGGCTCAGCTGGGGAGTCTCATCTCTGTTGCATGGTCTCTCATCTTCCAGCAGGCTACTTGGATTTATTCACAGAGACTTGTTCACTTTTGTGAACTGGAGATTGCTGCTTGCCTTCTGCCTCTACACAGATTGAATCATGAGCCGCTGTAGCTGCCAACCCTGAGCATCCCCCAAAAGGAGCTTAGGTTGGAGATCAGGAGTGAGGCACTCTGTCCTCTGGGAAAACTGGCAGAACAGCTCTTCCAATAGATATTTTCAGGAGATTTGGTGAGTCTAATTCTTGCATCTCCTCATATCTAGAAAAGCACTAACATCCTTCATGGTGACTTCAGCTCTGTGTGACTAGCAATAACCGTCAAGATACTAGCAGCAATCTTTTGTAAAAATGTGTGCTCAGTTGCAGGTACCTCCATCCCCCCTGCCCTATCACCAAAATCTCATATATACTGACATTTCCCCTACCTCTTTGGGGTGGTATTTCAGAGCTTTTTGAAATAAATGCTGCCTCCCAGGCTATATACCTTGTTTTGCCCCAAATAAAACTTAACTCTCAACTTTTAGGTTGTACATTTTTTTTTTTAATGGACACTTTTCAGAGTTCCCATCGTGATGCAGTGGTTAATGAATCCGACTAGGAACCATGAGGTTGTGGGTTCGATCCCTGGCCTTGCTCAGCGGGGTAAGGATCTGGTGTTGCTGTGAGCTGTAGGCTGCAGACATGGCTCGGATCCCACGTCGCTGTGGCTCTGGCGTAGGCCGGCGGCTATAGATCCAATTCGACCCCTAGCCTGGGAACCTCCATATGCTGCAGGAGTGCCCGAAGAAATGGCAAAAAGACAAAATAAATAAATAAATAAATAAATAAATAAATAAATAAATAAATAAAATGGACACTTTTAACATGGCAGATAGAAAGGATCCAAGAGGTAAAGTAGAAAGCCCTTGAAATCTAGGCTCTGAACTGCCACATCACTTCTGCCATAATTCATCAATCACAAAGTCCAGGCCAGGGAGGAAGAGAAACAAACTCTACCTCTTAAATCAGATGAGCTGCAAAGTCACATGAAAAAGGTTAGGTATAGGGCAGGGTGAAAAATTGCGGCCAGTTTGCAAACTGCTACAGTAGGTGTGGTCAGGTGATTAAGTTATCAGCTAGTTAAGATAAAATGTTAGCAGAAGTGAAATATGAATTTATGAGCCTGGGTCTTCAGATGTAGAGTTGTGCCTCAACACCCTCTTTTCCCTTCCCTCCATCTGGAATCCATCCAATTTTATTATGCAGATGATATCAGTACAAGGCTTTAGAATGAATCTGGGTTCTTGAATAACAAAGGAGAAGAGCTGTGCTGCTGACCAGGATCATTTACATTCTAGCTGTTTCAAGAGAGAGAAAAAACCCTTTTTTCTTTTGATCACTGCATTTTTGGACTCTTTGTTATGGTAACTTATCATTACCCTAACTAATGCATATGAAATTTGATATAGGTACTGAAATCTGGCAAAGTAAAAGTGTTGTAAGAGGAGTTTTAAAGAGCCTGGTAGGTGTTGTGCAACGTAATCCTCTTTTTTTCCTAAGTAAACTCATCGGCCTTCATCACTTTTCAATGTGAATTTTAGTTTATTTTTTCCACAGAAATGTCAGTATACTGACCTACATCTTAAGAAAGCAAGGGGTGGCATTCTCTTCATGGCTCAGCGGTTAACATACCCAACTAGGGTCCATGAGGATGCGGGTTTGATCCCTGGCCTCGCTCAGTGGATTAAGGATCTGGTGTTGCTGTGACCTGTGTTGTAAATCACAGATGTGGCTCGGATCCTGCGTTGCTGTGGCTGTGATGTAGGTTACAGTGTCATTACCCCATTTTTAGAAAGGGACCCTGAAGTTATACAGCAAATAGCTGATGAAAACAGTATTCCAATCCTACCTTATCAGACCCCATACCCATTCCCCACCTAAGCAGTTATTAGGTTTATTTTCCCCTCCTGAGTATAGTAGATGTTTTCTTCTCTGTGTTGTCATCTTTAGAGTGGGAAGCAAAACCTCCCATTCTATCCAGTGGCAGGTGGTGGTGTATAGGGATACACTGCAGAAATGCAGCCAGGACTCTAATATTCTCTTTGGATAAAGAGAAGCAAGAGAGTTCAGCCAAGTCATCTTCTTGCCAAAACCACTCCTTATATGAAATTATGACTCATTTGGAATCTTTATTAATTACTTTGATGAGGGAATAGCTGGGTTGGTGCCATCTATGCAGAAAGATAAAGGTGTCTCATGTTTCAGCCAGAAATCAGAAGAGGAATAATAGAAGCAGGTTTAAAATTGGCATAATGCTATAGCCCTCTCTCAGTCTTTTGCCAGAGGTTTTGTTTCTGGCCAAAACAGTAACACATTTAACAGTATTTGCATATCCCTTCAAGCAATATAAGTGTATATATGTGTGCACAGATTACATGAAAAATATAACATTTCATAACTGCACTCTCAGGCTGAGATTTAGTATCTTGTAATTTTCTTCAACTGAGCAGGAGGGGGAAAATGTCTAATGCCTGGCATTAAATTTTGCTTTCCAGTTCCAAATAACAGTTTTAAATCTCAGGGCTTAAACAGCAGTAGATTAAAAAAGAAATTTATATACATAATTAACTACATAACTGATTATACTTGCCTGAATATACACTTGATTAGTTTAGTGTTCCTTGAGTTCAAGTTTCCAAGCAATAGTATATTTGGTGAATTGAAACAGAAATAAATAATGATAAGAAATTTACTGACAGCTGTATTAAAATAAGATTTTGAAAACATCTTCATGTAATTCAAAACTATATTCACAGAAGTAGTTCTTTGGTATATTTTATGCAAACCTTTCCAAGTAATAATGCTGCCAAAATTATTTCTCATAGACAAACACTGAAAGTTAGTGACTCTTAACCAAAACTTCAAGCTTAGAGAAGCATTGCACAATATCAAGTTCATCATATTAAAGAGGAAGAAATTGAAACTCAGAGAAGATTATTGATAAGTTCACAATTATATTATTTTATTATGATGAATATCCACCCCTCTATCCTTAGTGCTATTATTTAAGTATTTTCATAATCAATTGCTGAAATAAAAGAAATAAACTCTAGAGGCAAAACTGATCTCAGAATTATAAATGAAATTATTTCTCTTTACCATTAAAGGGCATTTAATACAACATTCTTTCCACACACAAGTTTTCATCTCTGCTTGGCACATAGTAGATTCTCAATATTATTTGAATGAGTGAGTTCTTCCAGGATAAAGAAAAAAGCAAAGAGAATCAGATTTGCCCAGCATATGGATTCACTGTAGAAAGGTCTTTCGTTCCACCTCACCTGATCAGTTACCTTACCCTCAAGTCTCAGTCTAAATGCCATTTCTCTAAAAAGGAAAGCCTTTGTACCCCACCCCATCTCCAATCAAAAAACTAGGGCAATTTTACTTATTCTGCACAGCCTTGATCAGAATCTCTTCATCTTTAAATATATATGCAAATGTATACTTAATGTGTCTCTTTCCCACTAAATCAAAAGTTTCTCATTAAGAGTTTTGTCTCTCTTCACTACTGTATCTCCAATACCTCACCCTAGCCTTGCCCCATAACAAGTTCTCTCTAAACATGTGCTGACTCTATGGATAAGTGAATGAGTGAATAAACAAATGACCCCATGGCAAAATCACATTTGGCAAGAAAGACCTACAGGAGAATATATAATTTGTCTTTCCTTGAATTGTTTAAAAAATGAGATAGGAGGAATTCCCCTCAGGGCACAGCAGAAATGAATCCAAGTAGGAACCGTGAGGTTGTGGGTTCGATCCCTGGCCTCACTTAGTGGGTTAAGGATCTGGCGTTGCCATGAGCTGTGGTGTAGGTCGAAGATGCAGCTCGGATCCCGCGTTGCTGTGGCTGTGGCTAGGCCAGCAGCTGTGGCTCCAGTTAGACCCCTAGCCTGGGAACCTCCATATGCTGTGGGTGCCACCCTAAAAAGCAAAAAAAAAAAAAAGGAGGAAAGGATATAAACAAATCACAACAGACATCTAGAAGTCATAGTTCCAGATCAGAGGCAAATACAGACAAAAGTGTAGCAAGAAAATAACATTATTCCAAAGAAATACATTCGGGAAAAAAAATGGCTCTGGCAGAACATTTTAAAAATATATCCCTGTTCCCTGTTTCCTGCAGTAAACGGGAGCAATTTACCTTTGAAGCAAGCCGAGAAATGCTGGGGCAGGAATAGTGTCTTACACATGAACATCACTGAATAAAAATATAGTCTTACATGTGCTTTTCTTCATCCTTCTGCGTTGCCACCTGTTATGTAAAGATCACGACAGGGGCAAGGACAGTCCTAACACAATTTTAAAATAAGAGTCAAAAGCCTTAAGGCAAACTATTCTTGAAAAACCTCCACACCTACTTAGTTGACTTATTGGACAACCAATTAAAAAAAACTCAAGCTCATGGCTGTGTCCTTCAAAATAAGTAAGGCAAGAAATAAGAGCTAGGTTTTCAAGGTGAAATCAAAAGCTTCAAAAGCAAAAAGGAGATCTAAGCCAAAAATTACAGGCTATTACATTAAACACAGAAAAAAAAAACCCTCTATACTTTAATAAATTACAAAAATAAATAAAAGGAAGTGGCATACAATGGTTTATATACACTGTTTAACACACATCTTGCAACTGGAAAAATCAAGTTCCAGAGAGGAAACACATACTGACTGAGGCTTTTATCATCAAAGCCCAAGCAGGCTCATTATAGCAAGGTTTCTCAACACAAGGATCAAAGAAAGAATCCCCAAAGAAGCAAGGTTTAGGGGACTCCTTATATCAACATGAATATATCAGAGGAAGCATGAAAAAAAAAAAGATGACTGTGACAGTGATAACCCACCACAGAATGTGACATAATGGAGAAAGTTTGGCTGTCAATGCTCAAGTTACTTGCTGTAGTGAAATTAAGAGAGAAAAGAAACAAACAAAACACCCTAATGGCAAGGGATATTTTACAACACATCTGATCAGTTCTCAAAACTATCAAGACCATCAAAACGAAGCAAAGTCTGAAAAACTGTCACAGCCAAGAGGAGCCTAAGGTGTCATAACAACTAAATGTAATATGGTGTCCTGTGTGGAATTCCGGAATAGAAAGGGACGTTGGGTAAAAACTAAGGAGATCTGAATAAAGTATAGACTTTATTGATAATAATGTATCAATATTGGTTCATTAATTATAACAAAATTACTGTCAAATCTCTAAATGCTGTACCAGTTTTTAAAATTTCTCTCAGTTTTGGTACTTATTTCATTATAGGTGGGTAACAAACAGCTCACAGACTGGCACTAGTCCATCAACCACACTTTGAGTAACACTGGTCTAGGCCAGTGCTGCCCAAATACCATGGTGAAGTTTTCATTGGGTATACAGCCAATGAGAAAAAAAAGATAATCAAAGTACTTGTCATGGCACAGCAGAGACGAATCTGACTGGGAACCATGAGGTTGTGGGTTAGATCCCTGGCATCCTTGGTTAAGGATCCGGTGTTGCTATGAGCTGTGGTGTAGGTCGCAGAGGAGGCTCGGATCTGGCATTGCTGTGGCTCTGGGGTAGGCCGGCAGCTACAGCTCTGATTAGACCCCTAGCCTAGGAACCTCCATATGCTGCAGGTGCAGCCCTAAAAGGACAAAATGACAAAAAAAAAAAAAAGATAATGAATTGAGTTTTCCATAAAGCCAATTTATTTTTTTATTTTTTTTTACTTAATGGTCTATTAGTAGAGAGTTTGTTTGCTTTGGGTTTTTTTATTTTATTTATTTTTTCCTCACTGTATAGCATAGGGACCCAGTTACACATACATGTATACATAATTTTTTCTTCCATTGTGCTGTGAAGTAAGCATCTAGACATAGTTCTCAGTGCTACACAGCAGGATCTCATTGTAAATCCATTCCAAGAGCATAGTTTGCATCCGTTAACCCTAAACTCCCAATCCCTCCCACTCCCTCCCCCTCCCCCTGGGCAACCGCAAGTCTGTTCTCCAAGTCCATGATTTTCTTTTCTGTGGAAAGGTTAATTTGTGCTCTATATTAGATACCAGAAATTAGTGATATCATATGGCATTTATTTTTCTCTTTCTGACTTATTTCATTCAGTATGAGAGTCTCTAGTTCCATCCATGTTGCTGCAAATGGCATTATGTCATTCTTTTTTATGGCTGAATAGTATTCCATTGTGTATATATACCACATCTTCCTAATCCAATCATCTGTCGATGGACATTTGGGTTGTTTCCATGTCTTCATAAAGCCAATTTATTTTCATGTAAAGGACCATCCTATATTCTGACATTATCTCCCTTCTACATATTTAGGGGTGTGCGTATTTGTGTGTGTGTGTGAAACAATGGAGACAGTAAATGATAGTTGTCTTTGGATGCTTTTTATAGATTATTTGAAAAGTAGATTAAATAATAAAGATTTTTAGCACCTTTCATACAAGAAGCCTGCACTTAAATGGAAACTTAAAGGGGTTCCAAGGAAGATCCAGTGCTGTGATTCCAACGAGTTTCCTTCCTTCTCACTGAGTCATCTGCAGTGTTTTGGCTTGTCCCCTTAAGGTGACTTTCCTCATGGTCCCAAGATGGCTGCAACAGTTCCATTTGTCCCATGAAGACAACAATATGTCTCAACAGGATTGGCAGCATCTCTGCAGTCCCAGGACTCAGGTTCAATCCCCAGCCTGGCACAGTGTGTTAAAGCATCTGGCATTGCCGCAGCTGCAGCAAAGGTCAAAACTGCATCATAGGTCACAACTGCAGCTCAGATCTGACCTCTGGCCCAGGAACTACATATTCTGCAGGGTGGCCAAAAAAAGAAAAAGAAAAAAAGGCTGCCAGTAGTGATTTACCAAAAAACTGAAGAAGCTCAATATTTAGAATCCTTTGCTTACACAGGTTCCTTCCAATTCCTGGAGAGGACCCTAGTAATGCATTCACCTGGTCATATATTTTTGTAAACTGTGAAAAAGCAAGACAATTGAATACCTTCTTCCTTAAAAGGGCCCCCCAAATTGTATAAGCTTCAAGTCCTACAACCCAATCCTACCCTGAAGAGCACTGTTTCTTCATGTACCTCTCTTTTTGAAAGAAAGAAAAACCTTTCCCAGAACTCCTGCTTTAGATCTCATTGGCTAAAACTAAGTAAAGTCTCGCTCCTACACAGATCGGTGGCAAGGGGATTACATTATTGGCTTATACTATCAAAATTCACTCCTTGTTGCCAAAGAGCCCAATTAACCCGAATCCCCTGACTACCAGATACCTGAATAAAACTAGATTCTGAAAACAAAAGCATATGAAATTTTAATATGCTAGCAATAGTGTCTGTCATAGGATTTTCCCTCAATTTTTATTTGCAAAACTAGAAGTTAATAACCCCATGATGATCCGCCAGTTTAAAAAAGTAACTTTCCCTCTGGGTGAAACTGGATTGGCAGTGTCTCTGGAGCACTGGAACACAGGTTTGAGTCCCACCCCAGCACAGTGGTTAAGGACCAGTACTGCTACAGCTGCTGTGTGGGTTGCAGCTCCAGCTCGGATATGATCCCTGGCCTAGGAACCCCATATGCCACAGGGTGGCCAAAAAAGAAAAAACAAAAATAAAAGATAAATTTAAAAAATAAACAAAAATTTAAAAAACTATACTGGACCATTAAATTAAAAAACCTGGGAACTTCTAGACATATCGGTGAAGAATGAGCATAATAACTTTTAAAGACTTGGGTCTGGTTACCTAGAAGTAAAGCCTGAGATGGGATTGGTCAGTCATTTATTGAGCAATGCTCTCTGGAGAAACCTGCAAGGTAGAAGGGTAACAGGATAGGACAGGAGTAAAAGCCAAGCAAAGCCATACTTTCAGCTGGAGTCTAGCTTCACACTGCTATTTGGGGCTTTAGAATGTGTCATGCATCAGTTAGCCCTCCCTTGAGGCAAGAGCTTTGATCCCCACATCAGTCAGTTACTGGTAGGGTGAGGGAAGTGGCTAACAACCTCCCAGCCACCTCTAGATGAGCTGGTTCTCTCTGGTAGAGCAATTATCTGGGGGGAAAAAAAAAAAAAAAGGTGCAGCTATGCATGGTTTGCTACTAACATACACAGCAGCTTAATTCGTTGATCAGTTCAAGGAGTTTTTGTGTCGAGTCCTTAGAGTTCTCTGTATATAGTACCATATCTTCTGTATATAGTGGCAATTTTACCTCTTCTCTTCCAATTTGGATACCTTTTATTTCTTTCATTTGTCTAATTGCTGTGGCTAGGACTTCCAATACTATGTTGAATGAAAGTGGTGAGAGTGGGCATCTTTGTCTTGTTTCAGATTTTAGTGGGAAGGTATTCAGCTTTTCACCATTGAGTATTGTTTGTGGGTTTGTCATAAATAGCTTTTATTATGTTGAGATATGTTCTCTCTATACCCACTTTCGTAAGGGTATTTATTATGAATGGATGCTGAATTTTATCACATGTTTTTCCTGCATCTATTGAGATAATCATGTAGCTTTTGTCTTTTCTTTTGCTGATGTGGTGTATCATGTTGATTGATTTCTGTATGTTGCACCATCGTTGTGACCCTGGGATAAATCCAGTTTAATCATGGAGCTCCTCCATTCTAAATCTAATTCTACGGAGTTCCCATCATGGCACAGTGGCTAATGAATCTGACTAGGAACCATGAGGTTGAGGGTTCGATCCTTGGCCTTGCTCAGTGGGTTAAGGATTTGGCGTTGCCATGAGCTGTGGTGTGGGTCACAGACTCGGGTCGAATTCCACGTTGCTGTGGCTCTGGCATAGTCCAGTGGCTACAGCTCTGATTAGACCTCTAGCCTGGGAACCTCCATATGCCGCAGGAGCAGCTCAAGAAAAGGCAAAAAAAAAAAAAAGACAAAAAAAATTCCAATTTAATCACGGTGTATGATCTTTTTGTGTTTTTGGATTCTGTTTGATAATAGTTTGTTGAGAATTTTCGCATCTATGTTTATCAGATATATTAGCCTGATTTTTTTAGAATGGTGTCTTTTTCTGGTTTTGGTATCAGGGCAATGGTGGTTTCATAGAATGTCTTTAGGAGTGTTCCTTCCTCTTCAATCTTTTGAAGAAGCTTGAGAAGAATTATTATGTGTTTTTCTTCATATGTTTAATAGAATTCACCTCTGAAGCCATCTGGTCCTGGACTTTCATTTGTAAGGAGTTTTTTTTTTTAATTATTTCAGATTCTATTTCACTTCTAGTGATTGGTTTATTCAAGTTATCTATTTCTTCTTTTTTTTTTTTGTCTTTTTGCTATTTCTTGGGCCGCTCCCGCGGCATATGGAGGTTCCCAGGCTAGGGGTCCAATCGAGCTGTAGCTGCCAGCCTACACCAGAGCCACAGCAACTCGGGACCCGAGCCGCGTCTGCAACCTACACCACAGCTCACAGCAACGCCGGATCGTTAACCCACTGAGCAAGGTCAGGGACCGAACCCGCAACCTCATGGTTCCTAGTCGGATTCGTTAACCACTGCACCACGACGGGAACTCCTCTATTTCTTCTTGATTCAGTTTTGGTGGGCTGTGTATTTCTAGAAAGTTGTCCATTTCACCTAGGTTGTCAAGTTTGTTGGCATGTAATCCTTCATAGTATTCTCTTATGGGTTTTTGTATTTCTGTTGTATCAGTTTTGATTTCTACTCTTTCATTTCTTATTTTGTTTGTGTCTCCTCTCTTTTCTTCTTGGTGAGCCTGGCCAGAGGTCTATCAGTTTTGTTTACCCTTTCAAAGATCAAAGAACCAGCTCTTAGTTTTATTGATTTTCTTTCTATTGTTTTTGTAATCTCTATTTTATTCATTTCTTCTCCAGACCTTATTATCACCTTCCTTCTGCTAACTTTAGGTTTTGTTTGTTCTTCTTTTTCTAATTCTTTTTTTTTTTTTTTAATGGCTGCACCCATAACATATGGAAGTTCCCAGGCCAGGGATTGAATATGAGCTTTAGCTGCAACCTATGGCACAGCTGTAGCAACATGGGATCCTTTAATGCACTTCACTGGGCCAAGGATCCAACCCACACCTCTGCAGCAACCCAAGCCACTACAGTTGGATTCTTAACTCACTGTGCCATAGGGGGAACTCCTTCTCATTCATTTAGGTGATGGGTTAGGTTGTTTATTTGAGATTTTTCTTATTTCTTATTATTCTGCATTATTCATTCTGCTATTCATTGCTTTTAGCTCAGCATTCATCTTGGCAAATGAATTTTATAATTTTCTTGACTCCTCTTTGTAGTTTCTAGTTCCTTTTTACAGTAATCTGCATTTCTACCAATAATCCTTTTAAACTCCTTCCATATTTTCACTATCTCCCTTTTGAACTCAGTGTCAAGCTCAGTGAAGTCTATTTCACTGTTTATTCTTTCAGGGGATTTCTCTTGATCGTTTAATTGGGAGTGGCTCCTCTTTTTCTTCATTTTACTTATGAGGAACAGTTATCTACTGTGGTCTTAGAGGGCTATTTTTATGTGGGATCATCTCTGAGTAGCTTGTGTGGGCTTAATATTTTTTTACATGAGAGCTGTTTTTAGTGTGAATGACTGCTGCCTCTTTTCTCAGTGTATGCTTGCCATTATCCCCTTGATAGGAGGTGTGTTATGGTGACCAGAGCCTGCACTGGATATTGAGATAGACCTCCTCTTTGTTCTCTGGTTTTCACTGCCCTGTCAGGGTGTCAGGGTCTGTTCCCTAGTTGTTGGAGTGGAAGGCCAAATCTGTTTCTGAGCTGTGGTATAAGGTAGGTAGGAATGGACTGCTCCCCCTGAGAGAGAAGCCACTGCATATTCCTCTGCCAGAGATGTTCACCAGTGACTGTGCTCTGTTGTGTCACCTGTCACCTGTTGTTTGAGCTCACAAAGTACACTGTTATTGGCTCTGTCCTCAGCCCCAACTCAACCTTGGGAATGCTGGCAGTTGGCCCTGGTGCCCCTCAGGTGTTGTTTCCACAAGGCTACCAGCACAGATCCACTAAAGTCAGGCCCCAGGACTGCATTAGTTGTATACCTGGACCTGCTGTGGGAATTATGGCTGCAACTCAGAACTTGGCCTGGCTTAGCCCCTGCATGCACATTCCCACAAAGCCCATAGCTGCTAAGGCCAGGGCCTCCCCAGCATTGGGAGCAACTATTGTCCACTCAGATGTCCTTCAGGCTCTGAATTTACACAGCAGGTGATGGAGGTGTAAATCTGAGGCCCACACAGCCACAGGAAGAGATTTCAGCTCTGCTTTCTAAGTCTCAGCTAGGTCTCAGCTGTGGTTTCAGCCCCACCTTTGCACGTGGACAACCTGCTGGCATCTGTTGAGGTAGTGGCTGGGGCACACTCTCCTAGAGCCCCTGGAGGTGGGGCTGGAATGTGGAGAAAGAGGCTGCTGGGGCCCCCCCTCTTCTCCCTTCCCATGCCACTTAACACTGGCACTTCAGTTCTATGGCAGACCCGGGCTTCCTCCACAAACACCCCCAGTTGCAGCTGTACCACATTCCAGCTCCTTCAGGCTGTCCCAAACAGCCAATAGCAGTCTTTTCACGGGTCTATCCACTAAACCCTGAGTTCCAGCCCCCAGCCTCCACCTGCATGTGCATCTCATGCTGGGGCGTGTAGGGTGGTGGCAGGACTGTCTGTGCAAGTCTCTCCCTGTTCTGCATGCCATAGATCAGTTGTTACACTCTCCTCTGAACTTCTGAAGCTCCCTTTCTGTCCTGGCTGATCTCTCTGATGGTGAGAGGGCTTCTTAGGATTCAGGAAACTTTCCTCTTTTCAGCTCCCTCCCAGGGGTGCAGGTCCCATCCTATCCCTCCCCCCCTTTTTTTTCTTTTCATCCTACCTGGTTATGTGGAAATGTTCCTTGTCCTTTCCAGGGTTTGAGGGCTTCTACTAGTGTTCAGTAGATGTTCTGTGAGAATTGTTCCATTGGTAGATGTATTTTTTATGTATTTATGAGAAGAAGTGAGTTCACATCCTTCTACTCTGCCATCTTGATTACACGGATCACCTTTTTCTTTTTAATATTTATTTATTTATTTATTTTTGTCTTTCTGCCTTTTCTAGGGCTGCTCCCGCGGCATATGGAGATTCCCAGGCTAGGGGTCTAATTAGAGCCGTAGCCACCGGCCTACACCAGAGCCACAGCAACGCAGGATCTGAGCCGTGTCTGCGACCTACACCACAGCTCACGGCAATACCAGATCCTTAACCCACTGAGCAAGGCCAGGGGTCGAACCCACAACCTCATGGTTCCTAGTTGGATTCATTAATCACTGCGCCACAATGGGAACTCCACTTTTTTTTTTTTTAAATCATTACATTCTTAAAGTTGTAAATATGTTACAAGGACTACTTCAATCAGTTTGCTTCAGGTTATATTCAATTAATGTGGAATAATTTATCTCGGAGAACATATTTTTACATCATTTAATAGTGCTTATATTTGTTGAGTTTACTCTTTATTATATTTTTATGTCCAGTGCAACAGTAGCTTAAAAATGGTTCATTGAAGTGTAAATATAGTAATGAAAATAATAATATAAACCCTATAATTGAGAATAACCAGATAAATATAAAAAGTGACCAGAAATCTAGAATAAATATAGACTGTGAGCCTAGTCATGCTGGGACAAGTGAGTCTATGAGTATACTGATTTCTTACAAGTAACCAAAGTTGAAAAATATAGAAAGGAAATACGATGAATCTTTGAAATTGAATGATGTTCATTCATCAATTTATTCTTCTCCAGTTCTCAGCATGTTGTATGCTTCAGAATGTTGTCAAATAGTAGCATGAATCCTCTGTGTAATATTCAAACAAAGCAACATGACCACTCAGATGAACCAAGCATCTGTTCTATTCTAAGACAAACAGAAAATAATGTTCTCCAATATGAAAGCGATTAAATGTGCTGCTAGAGCAAAACAATGCCTATCATTCATTCTTATAAGTCTTATTAAAAGTAGATACATGTCATGGCATTGCTGAACAATAGTTGCAAAGCAAAAGATAAGAATCATATTCAGAGAGAAGACAGAAAAAGCTATTGGCAAATCCTTTAATGAATGACTCTATTGTGGAAGCTAATAACAAAGGCACACATGGTGGAGGAGCAGTTACTACCCATTGTGCATGCATGCTAGTACTTCACAGTAGGAAGAAATCACTGATGCGTACCAGCGTATAAATCAGCCCTTGGCGTATTGTGATATAATATGTGAGTGAGAAGTTCTTGATGACTTTTTGTTCTCCTTATTCCTAAAAACCCATGCTAATTATTTGTTTGGTTACCCAAATTCGATGAGTCATAATCTTTTTTTTGCCTTTTGCTTTTTAGGGCTGCACCTTTGGCATGTGCAAGTTCCCAGGCTAGGGGCCAAATTGGAGCTGTAGCTGCTGGCCTACGCCAGAGCTGTGTCTGCAGCCTACACCATAGCTCACTGCAATACTGGATCCTTAACCCACCAAGCAAGGCCAGGGATTGAACCTGCGTCCTCATGGATGCTAGTCCAGTTTGTTACCATTGAGCTGCAACGGGAACTCCCTGTAAGTCATAATCTTAACAGGAAGAAGTGTGCTGAGATCTTCACTGAAAGCACCAGGAAGGTATGTAATAAGAATGATATTAAAGGGAATTCCCACTGTGGCACAGTGAATTAAGAACCTGACTGCAGCCACTTGGGTGGCTAGAGAGGTGCAAGTTTGATCTCCAGCCCAGCACAATGGGTTAAAAGATCTGACATTGCCATAGCTATGGTCATAGGTCACAGCTGAAGCTGGAATTCAGTCCCTGGCTTTGGATACTTCCATATGCTGTGGGTGTGACAAAAAAAATGATATTCAAATAAAAAGAGGCTACACCTGAATGCTAATCCACACTGTACTTTATTCAGAGAGAATAGTAGGCTGTTTTACACACACCCACACTGTTTGTGTTTCTCTGGAGAACTTACTTTCATAAATACAAGACCCTTTGGTGACCTCTGGAAAGGTAGACCCCATGCCCTGAGGTATGGTGTCTATCCAGATCCAGAAGGGACAGGAGGCACCAGAACTACCAGGCCCAGGGATAGTTGGCCTAGATGAGGATCACAGCAAAAGGAGTGACCCAGCTCCCAGTGACAGGCTGGTCAGGCTCGGGAAGCAGAACCTTGGGGGCTATAGTGGAGTTTTTTGGCTTTGACTGTGACTGGGGTAGAATAAGTGGCTAAGGGTTTTAGGATGGAGTATCCAAGGAAATCTCAGGAGCATAAGGTGTATCTGAAACTTATCTGAAGCTGACTTTAGGCACCATTTATCTAGATTTTTTTTTTTGTCTTTTTGCCTTTTCTAGGGCCACTCCCATGGCATATGGAGGTTCCCAGGCTAGGGGTCTAATCAGAGCTGTAGCCACCGGCCTGTGCCAGAGCCACAGCAGTGCGGGATCCAAGCTACGTCTGTGACCTTCAGCACAGCTCACGGCAACACTGGATCCTTAACCCACTGAGCAAGGCCAGGGATCGAACCCTCAACCTCATGGTTCCTAGTCAGATTCGTTAACCACTGAGCCATGACGGGAACTCCCATTTATCTAGATTTTTTAATGTTGAGGATAAAATATCAGGATTTCTTCAGAAAACTGAATCGTGTACAATTGGCTCAATCACTAAGACCTTAACTTTTCACTAACTCCTGATGATTCTTCAGATATCTGGGAAATAAATCAATGATATTATTCAGCCTATTTGGAATCACAGTCAAAAGGTGCAACAGTGAATTAATCACTTCCAGAGTCTACTACGACCAAAAAATGAATTTGAATGAATGAATAAGAATCCATTTATCCCACCTCTCTTAAGCCAACGGGTTAAAACTTCAGTGGCTGAGTGTGATAAGCTACAGTCCTGGCATCTGATGGAGCCCTAAAGTAGTTTTCTATTTCTGCATGCAGATTGCCCCCAAACTTAGTGGTCTAAAACAACATTGTATGTTTGTATACAGTTCTGTAATTTGGACAGGGCTCAGCAGGAACAGCTTGTCTCTGAGCCACTGCTGTTCCCTTGGGGCAGCCTAACCAGGAGCTGGGCTACAGGTTTCCTTGCTATCAGAAGAAGCGTTCCTAGGAAACCTTTCTTAAGCCGAACTGGCATAAAGCACAGATGCAATTACCTTAGGACACATCTCGCTAAGGAATGTGCACAATTCAAAGATATGGCAGCTTGATGATGAGATGCTGAGAGTAGTTTCCTGGGAGGGAGCTTGGTGGTGCCTCCCTTGCTGCTCTGGCTCCATGTTTGTATAAGGGCTGATGCAAAGTGAAGGCTAAACATTAATTTCACCTTTCACTATAAACACGAATTCCCTTTGGATTTCTTTGGGTTTGTAGAAACAAGTGAGCACT
This sequence comes from Phacochoerus africanus, assembly GCF_016906955.1. NCBI lineage: Eukaryota > Metazoa > Chordata > Mammalia > Artiodactyla > Suidae > Phacochoerus > Phacochoerus africanus. Next base: position 187,055,208 of record NC_062545.1, on the reverse strand, counting down.
AATGTAGGTCTTTCATAAAAGCAAAGTGGCATAAAGCAAACTTTAGAAAGGGGGTTGGGGAGCGGGGGGAAGATTCCTCTGTCTGAGAATGGCATTATGCACAGAGCAGGCAGTCCATTCTGGCTGCTGGCTGGGAGCACAGTTGGGGCTGTCCCTGGGACACCTAGGTTCTCCTTCACATGGATGGCTTGCACCTTCTGAAAGCATGATGGCTGGGTTCCAAAAAGGAGCATTCCAAAGGGAAAAACTATGCAGAGGATGGAAGAGAGCTCACCTAATGAAAGGAGGAGCAGAGAATTACTGCAAATAGCTATGGGATGGGGGATGTTGCTCTTTGAAAATAGGTATCCACATCTATCCAAATAATAGCAAAAATTGTCTGAAAGAAAATCCTGGTACTATTCATGCCTGATACTATTCTCAGCCACTTTTCATTGTGAGTTTGAATTTTCTGAGTTAGAAATAAATAGTAAGAAACCAATGTGACCTACAGCTCAAGTTATTTTTGACACTGGCTTGACAAAAATTGCATTCAATGTCATCTCTCTTAAAAATCTGAAATGATCTTCATGAATTTTTAATATTACTTTTTACTAATGATCAATCTTTTAAAACTTTCACCTAAAAATTTCAGTTCACAAATGGGCCAAATATTAATAAATGGTTTAATGAGGCCGGAGGTGTGAGAAAAACTGTGAGCATCTGTGAGATAACCACAAGGAAAATGATACCATCTGGCCTGCTGAGTTATTTTTTTTCTTTTTAGGGCCACATCTGCAGCATGTGGAGATTCCCAGGCTAGGGGTTGAATTGTAGCTGTAGCTGCTGGCCTACACCACAGCCACAGCAACTTGGAATCTGAGCCGCATCTGCGACCTACACCGCAGCTCACGGCAATGCCAGATAATTAACCCACTGAGCAAGGTCAGGGATCGAATCTGTGTCCTCATGGATGCTAGTCAGATTTGTTAACCAGTAAGCCACGACGGGAACTCCTGGCCTGCTGACTTATTTAAATATCAATTCACTGTTGAGAGTCTTGAAAGCAAGAGACTTTGCCATCTGAATAGTTAAGAGAATTCATAAGGACTTGATACAGGTTCACAGGGAGGCTGTGAGTACATTAAAGGCAATTAGAGACACAAGCCATCACCATCATGTTCCCAGAGATCTCAGGTATTGCATATCAATAAAGGGTATTTAAATATCAAAATAAAAAAATGTGCCCTTTCCCCAAATAAATAAAGTCAATAGATGATTGATAGAAATTAGAATAAAAAATGCAAAGATCTATTTATGCCTAAAATACACAGAAAATTGCCCTTGGGAATGGGGATTATAATAATAATGATCAGGGTGCATTGTGTGTTTACTGGGTTCCAAGCATCATGCTAAGTACTTTTATTCTAACCTTATTACTACTGTCTTTAAGAGAAGTACCATAGAATGGTTTTGTGCTGCTTTAACAGAAATACCATAGGATGGATAGGTTATAAACAACAAAAATTTAGTTCTCACAGTTCTAAAGGCTGGAAATTTGAGATGGGGATGCCAGAATAGTCGAGTTTTGGTGAAAGCCTTCTGTCCAGGGGCAGACTTCTAGTCGCATCCTTACCTGGCCAAGAGCAATAAAATAGAGCAAGCTGTCTCGTGACTCATGCAGGAACACTAATCCCATTCCCGAGGGCACCACCCTCATGCCACAATCCTAAAAAACTCCCAATACAATCACGTTGGAGTATAAAGGTAGGGGGTAGGGTTTCAACATATAAATATTAGGGGGACACAAACATTCAGTCCATAACTACCCTGCAAGATAGGAATCACTGTTAACAGATGAGAAAATTGAGCAGAAAAAAAAAGTTGAAAATTGCCGTGTTGAATAAATTGCCCTGATACTTCATAGTTTTATAGGTCTAAATGGAGTATGTCTTACTCCAAAGCCATACCTTTAGCATAATGCCACAAAAGAAAGATTCTGTGGCCTGTTGGAAATAAATGCCTCCCCTGGAAGTAAAAGATAAACTCAGAGAAGGGAAAAAATAGACAAATCAACAAGAATTCTGCAACTGTGATTCATAAACACTAGGACAGAGATCATTTGTTTGATCATGAAAGAAAAAGGCAGCTGCTGGGATCCCAACATGAGCATCAGAGGCTGATTGAGAGGGTTTTTCAGGCATTATCTCTCTTTATATTTTACTTTTTTCATCATCTCTCTTTTTAAACTAAACTTCCAGAGGTATGTTGATTTTATTAGTCATTTTAAAGAACCAGGTTTTTGCTTTTTGATTCTTTTTTACCTTTGTTTTCATTAATTTCTATCTTATTATTTCCATACTTCTATTACTGCTCATAGGTTTATTATTTTGTAACTTTAATAACTTAAATTTGCCATTAATTTTTGATCTTTTAGCTTTTCTAAATTATCCACTTATGATTACAAATTTCCCTTTATGCATTGCTGTAGCTGAATCTCTAAATTTTCTTTTTTTTTTTTTGTCTTTTTGCCTTTTCTAGGGCCACTTCCCGCGGCATATGGAGGTTCCCAGGCTAGGGGTCTAATCAGAGCTGTAGCCACAGCAATGCAGGATCCGAGCCACATCTGCAACCTACAACACAGCTCACAGCAACGCCAGATCCTTAACCCACTGAGCAAGGCCAGGGATCGAACCCACAACCTCATGCTTCCTAGTTGGATTTGTTAACCACTGCGCCACGGTGGAAACTCCTGAACCTCTAAATTTTCTGCATTTTGCACTTGTTTTTATTTTTCAGTTCTGTGTATTTTAAATTTTCCATTATGATTTCCTCTACCACCTGTGAATAACTTAGCAGTTTATTTTAAAATTTGCTAGCAAATAAGATTTTCATGGTCATCTTTTTATAAATTCATTTGAATTTTAACTGCATTTGTGGTCAAAAATTGTATTTCCAGTTCTTCAAAATGCATTGACACTTAAATTGTGGACTATTCAGAAAGAGAAAGACAAATACCATATGATATCACTTATATCTGGAATCTAATGTATGGCACAAATGGACATTTCCACAGAAAGAAAATCATGGACGTGAACAACAGACTTGTGGTTGCCAGGGGAATGGGGAGGGAGTGGGAAGGACTGGGAATTTGGAGTTAATAGATGCAAACAATTGCCTTTGGAATGGATAAGCTATGAGATCCTGCTGTATAGCACTGGGAACTGTATCTAGTCACTTATGATGGAGTGTGATAAAGTGAGAAAAAATAATGTATATATATATATGTGTGACTGGGTCACCTTGCTGTACATTAGAAAATTGACAGAACACTGTAAAACAGCTATAATGGAAAAAAGTAAAAATCATTAATTAAAAAAACTGTGGACTATTAAGTAGTCAAATTTTGTAATGTTCTGTGTAGCATGAAAAGAATGTGCATTCTCAAATTGTTTTATGGGATCCTATATATACTCATTAAATCAAGCTTTTTTTTTTATTTTAATCTTTTGGCTGTGCCCATGGCGACCCAAGCCCTTGAAGTGACAGTGTCAGATCCTTAACCTGCTGTGCCACAAGGAAACTCCTATATGGAGCTTGTTAATTGTCGTATTCAAAATTTATCTGTCTTTGGAGTTCTCATTGTGGCTCAGCAGTAACAAACCCATCTGGTATCCATGAGGATGTGGGTTTGATCCCTGGCCTTACTCAGTGGGTTAAGGATCTGGTGTTGCTGTGAGCTATGGTGTAGGTCGAAGATGCAGCTTGGATCCGGCATTGCTGTGTCTATGGTGTAGGCCAGCGGCTACAGCTCCCATTTGACCCCTAGCCTGGAAACTTCCATGTGCTGCAGGTGTGGCCCTAAAAAGCAAAAAACAAACAAACAAAAACAAAAAAAAAATTATCTATCTTTACTGGTATTTTTATTTGATCTGTTTGATCTATTCATTACTGGGTAAAGGAGCTAAAATCTTTCACTATGATGGGGGATTTATCTATTTCTCTTTGTAGTTTTATCAGTATTTGATTCATATATTTTATTTTATTTTATTTTATTTTATTTTATTTTATTTTATTTTATTTTATTTTATTTTATTTTATTTTATTTTATTTTATTTTTTTTGTCTTTTTGCTATTTCTTTGGGCTGCTCCCGCGGCATATGGAGGTTCCCAGGCTAGGGGTCGAATCGGAGCTGTAGCCACTGGCCTACGCCAGAGCCACAGCAACGCAGGATCCGAGCCGCGTCTGTGACCTACACCACAGCTCATGGCAACGCCAGATCCTTAACCCATTGAGTGAGGCCAGGATCGAACCTGCAACCTCATGGTTCCTAGTCGGATTCGTTTCCACTGCTGCCACGACGGGAACTCCCTGATTCATATGTTTTAAAGCTATAGTGTTAAGTACATTCAAAATTAGAATTGTTATAAACATTCTTCTAGTTAACGTGTGTGTATGATATTATATATACATTTCCACATATACATACATGTACAAGTATACACACACATATGCTTGTGGTAACCATCTTCCAAGATAGCCTCTATGATCCCTACCTTCTGGTATTCATGCCCTGGTGCTGTCCTCACTCCCCTTGTACCAGGGTTGATCTTTGTGAGCAATAGAGTACAGCAGAAGTAATGGTGTCACTTTTGGAATTGTTATAAGAGAATATGATGGCTGAAGTTCCCATTGGACAAGAAACAAACAAACAAAAAGAATATGATTGCTATTTGGGGTGCTCTTTTATGCTCCCTCTAACTTTGTTCCTATCACTTTCATCACATTCTCTGGGGAAGCAAGTTGCTATGTGTTAGCAGCCCTTTGGAGAGGCCCATGTGGTGGGAGCTAAAGCCTCTGGTCAATTGTCAGGGAAGAACTGAAACCTGCCAGCAACTATTATAGCTTGGGAGGGGATTCTCCAGCCTCACTCAAGCTTTGAGATGACTGTAATCTCATTAGAGATTGAACCACCTAGAACCATGTAGATAAGCCACTCCTTGATTCCTAATGCCATCTTCAGTGAAACTGGGAAATAATACCATTCCAAACACCAATCATGAAGAATGTTTGCCACACACTTTCAAATTTGAACAGAAATGATGGAGAACACTGAGAGCCTTGGACCTCAGGTGGAAGTATATATATTTCTGAAAATAGATGACAGTTCCAAAGAGTCTTTAATTAAAGCACCAAGACTAAGGGATGTGGGGAGACCATGGCAGAAGCAGTGGTTGCCCCTAGTGAGACTCCAGTTCGGCAGTGTAAAGTGGCAGGGGAGGGACAGCTGAAAGAGAGCCCATGATAGCAGTAAGTTGTTTTGTCTCTAATCTGATCTAGGAGCTGGCTGATAAAGAGAGAGTTTAAGGGAGTTTTCAGAGGTAGTTTCAGGGATTTTACTGCACACCACACTAACCTCCTGAATGCCAAATATGAAGAGTATGTGAACCCTTAGGAAAGAGGAAGTCACAGTTATAGGATGCTGAAAACTACCCAATTGTTCCTGACCTCCTCCTCCCACAAATCTTCCCCTGTTGGTATCATAAAACCATCCAGGCTGTCTGCATATATTTTGGACGAAGGAAGAAAAGAGAAAAGGCATGTAATCAAACTAAAGATAAAGAATATAGATAGAAGAGGAATTATCCAAGGAAACAAAGGAAGGGTTCAAAAAACAATAGGGATAAAAGGCAAGCCAGCAGAGCTCAGGAGAAATGGTAGACTGGAGATAGAAAGTCATTACCAAAATACACTACATGACAAATAAAAGTGGAAAGAACACAATCAAAACATTTTAAAGAACATAATTGACACGCTTTTTTAAACCCCAGAAAGAGATGGAAAGGGACAATGATATAGAAAACATTAGAGAAGATGATAGACACAGAAGTCTAATGTGTGTGTCTAACAGACACACATTTAGTTTTTTAATTTTTTTAATTTTATTGATGTATAGTTGATTTACAATGTTGTGTTAATTTCTGCTGTACAGCAAAGTGATTCAGTTATACATCTATACCTATTCATATTTCATATTCTTTTCCATTATGGTTTATCATAGGACATTGAATATAGTTCCCTGTGCTGTACAAAAAGAACCTTATTTACCTATCCTATATATAATAGTTTGCATCTGCTAATCCCAAACTCCCAATCCTTCCCTCCCCCAAGCCCCCTTGGCTGTGTCATAGTTTAGATTCTACATATAAGTGATATCATACGGTATTTCTCTTTCTCTTTCTGACCTACTTTGCTTGTAATCTCTAGGTCCATCCATGTTGGTGCAAATGGTACTATTTCATTCTTTTTAGGGCTGCGTAATACTGCATTTTGTGTGAGTGTGTGTGTTTACACTTAGATACACATACCACGTGCTTTATCCATTTGTCTGTCAATGGCTATTTAGGTTGTTCCATGTCTTGGCTATTGTAAATAGTGCTGCTATGAACATAGGGGTGCGTGTATCTTTTCAAATTACAGTTCTGTCTGGATATATGCCTAGGAGTAGGATTATAGGATCATATGGCAACTCTATTTTTAGTTTTCTGAGGTACCTCCATAGTGTTTTCCATAGTGGCTGTGCCAAATTACATTCCTACCAGCAGTGTAGGAGGGTTCCCTTTTCTCCACGTCTCCAGCATTTGTTATTTGTAGACTTATTAATGATGGCCATTCTGACCAGTGTGAAGTGGTATCTCACTGCAGTTTTGATTTGCATTTCTCTAATAATTAGCGATGATGAACATCTTTACATGTGCCTTTTGGCCATGTGTATGTCTTCTTTGAAGAAATGTCTAAGTAACGACACATATTTGATGTTCCCAAAGAGTAGAACCAAACAAATTTAAAATTTTTTTACAAAAAAAGTGATAGAAGAAAACTATTCCAAAATAAAAATTGGAGTCCTCAGGACAAAAAGCCATAACATGACCAGGAAAAACTGAGGTTTTGCTCCAAACAAAGATATATTCTAATGAAGGGAAAAGGACCAATCCAATCAGAAAAGCAAAAATTATATACAAATCAAAAAATAAAAAGTTTCACACAAGAAAGAAAAATCCAGTGACACTTAGACTTCACCACAAAAATCATCTGTTCCAAAAGAAAGCAGAACAATGTCTGGAGAGTTTTATAAGAAATTGTGACCTAGGAATTTATATTAAAAGAGTTTATATTTACAACTTTGTTTTTCATAAATAAATGCAAAAGGCAAATAAGCTCCAGCATGAGAGAACTCAAACAAAACAATAGCTAAGAGCTCTTTTGAAAAAGAAGACAAAACAAAACTCTGATGATAAAATGTAGTTATCTAAGAAAGGATAGACTCAAAACCAAAGATTTTATAAAAGAAAGAGCCCTGGGAAAAAGACTGGTGGTGAGTATAGACTTTGGTGACAGACTACCTGGGCTTGAATCACATCTCTGCATAACATTGGACAGGTCATTTAAGCTCTCTATACCTAGGACTTCTCATTGAAATGAGGACAATTGTTGAAGTGATGTCTTAAGAGTTTCTAAGACTTCATTTGACACATGTATGAAATGCACTTAAAACAGTGCCTGGTATAGAAAAAAAAAAACTGTGAGCTATGTATGTGAAGCTAGTATTTCATTTTATAAATAAAGCTGAACATCTATGAAGGCTGTTGCTACAAATCAGAATATTGGGTACCTCAGAATTGTTAGGAAGGCTGCATAGCAACCTTGAAGTGTTCATAGCCAAAAACATCCGAAATAATGCATCAAGACTGGTCTAGTGAGGAGAGGCCTATTGCTACTGCCAAGGAGTGGAAATAGCAGCTTATGGCCCCACATCCCTGGCACTGGGCACTGGAGACTACCACTAGCAGTACTGCCCCTGTGCTCCTGAAACTTGATGTTGTTGCAGTGGTCACCAGAGATCATGCACCTGATGGGTCAGCCTGGATTACACATCCACACCCAAGATGCAAGGGAAACCAGGAAATGAGTATCAGCACTTTCAGATTTGTAGAAGCCACTGGGCTCTGTCTCCTACCCAGACTGTGAAGGACAATTTTCCAAACATAGTTTGGGATTCAGATGCTGGGAAACCTAAAAAAATGACATATCTTTGCTACGTAAAATAAGTCCATATAGCACATGAGTTCTACATACACAATGCCTGAGGGCAAACACTATTCAACTGTGGCCAAGTTAAACTACAGAAGCCTCCATTTCATCTTAGAGATAATAGTACTATTCTCATAGTGCTGTCCTGAGGATTAAATGACTTAACTCATTACATAAGTTAATTCTAGTGCTCAGTAAATGTTAGATTTATTAAAGAAATTCTTCATCTCCTATTTAAGCTTCCCTTCTTCTTCCTCTTCTCTTCCTTCTCTGCTTTTTCCTCCTCCTCTTCCTCCTCCTTCTTCCTCTCCATTCCTTCATAGCCCAGTATCAATAAATACCTTTCTTCACATTTATAATCCCCAAGTGCACTTTCACCCAACAAAATTAAGTTACCTTATGCAAACAAAAATATATTCACCCCTTCTTTAAATTCTCAAAGTTGGAGTTCCTGTCATGGTGCAGAGGAAATGAATCCAACTAGAAACCATAAGGTTGTGGGTTCAATCCCTGGTCTCACTCAGTGAGTTAAGGATCTGGCGTTGCTGTGAACTGTGGTGTAGGTTGCAGATGCAGCTCAGATCCTGCGTGGCTGTAACCGTGGCTGTCGTGTAAGCCAGCAGCTGTAGCTCCGATTCAACCCCTAGTCTGGGAACCTCCATATGCCACAGGTGCAGTCCTAAAAAAAAAAGCAAAAAAATAAATACATAAATAAATTCTCAAAGTCTAGTTACTACATCCAGCTTAAGTCCAGGATATCTAGGAGATGTCCATTTGTCTTTTGTTCTGCCATAGTCTTTATTTATCATCTGTCATATGTAGAATAAAAGTTAAAGTTAACTATCACCAGTATGCTGTCTCTATATAACTGTGGAAAGAAAGGAAAAAGAAAGAAGAGGGGAAATTAAAGTACATAAGCATATACATGACACAGCAGAGAAGAAAACATGAGTTGATGAAATTGTTCTTATTTCTGCAATGTTGTATAAATACCAAAATTAGTATTTACGACTTCTTTTTCTTTTCTTTTTTTTTTTTTTCCAGTTTCCAAGCTCTTTTTCTTTATTTTTCCAGACTTGGGGGGTAAATATATTTTGTTTTTAATATTGCTGCTTTCCCTTACTCTTTTCACATCCTGTAGTTAACTTGGCACTCTGGGGATCCAAGGATTACTGCAGTTTATCAAAGAAGCTTCTCAACCTGTCCAGTGAGAATATATAAAGGACATGTAGTAGCTATGGATACATACTGCTGGCTTCACACAGGAGCTGTTGCTTGTGCTGAAAAACTAGCCAAAGGAGAGCCTACCGATAAGTAAGTTTGAACCTTGTATTAATTCTTTGCCAACTAAGAACGAGACTTATAATGAAGACTAATTCTTCAGTGGGATCATTCTCATTCAATGCCAGGTTTATCACGAAGGGAGAGTGTGTGCTTTAGGATATTGCCAAATCAGGAAACATTTCCTTCTGTGATACAGGTCTGGTTTGCATTCTCATAAGCCAGAGTATTAGGACACCAGTGGACAAAGACCAAAGACTCTCCTTTATTCTTTATCTAAGATTAACCTTGTCACAATCATCTAAAAATCCATGGTGATTTCAGACTCCCACTTTCTTGGGTACAGTCAATGCACTGCTAAACCCTGTTAACAAAACAAGGCATTTGCTTCTAAGGGACAAGGTGAGTTCTGATTCTCTTTTACTTCACTTGGGGCTAAAAAACATGGCCTTGTTGACATCCAGTCCTGATTCTGTGACCTTATGTGATACAAAGCAAATATTCTGTTTATATTTTAAATAGGAACAATAGAAAAACAAGCAAGCATAGCATAGTTTGGGGGCAGAGATTTACCACAGAGATTTGGACACTTGTGTATTTTCTTTTTTGCAATATATCATTTATCTCCTAGTGGAAAGGTCCACAGATCTTAGTATGATTGACTTAAGTACAATGGACAATAATAATCCTTTTTGGTTTTTGGAGAGGGGGGTAGGGTGGAGGATCAGGGATGGAGAGCAGAGGAGAAGTCATTATTGAAAGGTGAATGTATGTTTTTCTTTATTCCTTAAATGTTTTTCTTTATTTTTATAGGTATGTAGGATTTTGTAGGAAATTTGTAAACATATTACTGTCTCATGGGATCAAGCCTATCCTGGTATTTGGTGGATGTACTGTACCTTCTAAAAAGGAAGTGGAGAAGTCTAGAAGAGAGTAAGTTGATTCTCTAACTTAATTACTTTAAGGTCTAACATTGTGCTCTATATGATAGCAATTTCTTGTGATTTTTGTTTGTGGCACGAACAGAGTACCCTAACATTCCATGTATGCTAGAAAGGAATGTGTGTTCTTCAGTTACTGAGTGGAAGCTTTCCTGTCTGTCCAGGAAATCAAGCTTATTGATCATAGTGCTCAAATCTTCCATAGCCTTGTTGGGGATAAGGATTTTTTGGTGGGGTTTTTTGCTTGTTTGTTTATATGTCTACTTAATACAGCAGTTACTGAGGAAAGTATGTTCAAATTTCACTGTGATAGTGGAATTGTTTATGACTTATTTTTCCACCACCTATACCCTGTCCCCTTGGTTTTCGAGTATCTCAGCTGGTTGGGATTTTTTACCTGATGAAGTGAACCAAACCTTAATTTTTGTGGGAGCTCAGCCTCTTGTGGCCCAGTTGCTGTCGAGTTATGTGGTTTTCCACTTACTTCTACCATTGGCAGTGGAGGAGGCAGTCCACTGGTTCCCTTGAGTTCCATCCATAATCCTTTTTCCCCTCACCGTGCGTCATGTTGCCACGATGGGAACTCCTACTGTGCATTTTTCTTAATGAGACTAAGTGCTTAGGGCCCTTCCAGAGGGGCATTTATTTAATTTTCTCATTCACTAACAGAAAGGTTTTACATTCACTTTTCTGTTACCACCTGCTGGGGTAATTTCATAAGCTCTTACCAGAAATAAGACACCAGTATTGCCAGGAAATATTATAGGATATTAAATTGTAGTTTAACAGTGCAGGTGTGTATTACTTCTAAACTCAATATCAAACACGTTAATTGATAAGATACATTAATTTTGCTGGAGATGGAGAGCAGGTGGGAAAAGGAGGTTAGAGAGTGAAAAAGTGACTGATTAACAAAAATAACCTTCTTTTTGTTGAACAATTCTTTTACATTATGAACTCCTCAAATGCATTTAAAACGCAATTCAGTTTGCCACAACTTGACTTACATGCAGATTTTTTTTTCTAGGAGTACATTTCTGACAAAAACACATTAATCTCTGTTTTCCTAAAACTACGGTATTTTCAACTGTGTGCTCAAATGACAAATGGGGTGGAGGAGGCACCTTTGATCATTCCACTCAGTGACCTACTTGCAAAATTTTCATTGCTCATCTTCAAAGTTCTGTGCTTTGTCATGCCCAGGGGAGGAATGCTTCAACTAGCAGAGGCAATTATGGTTCTAATGGATTGGAATTTGAGGTTTCCACATGTCATTGGCTGAACAGACATAAAAAGAAGGGTTTACAATGTTGATGGGCTGATTGTGCTTGGCTCCTAAGGGGAAATGAAATTGCTGCCTGTGGAAAATGCAGAGATGATCCAGCTAGAATCCTTTGAAAGAAAGACTTGCAGCCCAGCTATGGGCAATGCGGTCAGCAGCCAGCTTCCAGATATCAGGTCCTTAGCCACCTTGTACATACCACACTCTTCCTAGGATAGCCAGTGACTGAGTGGCATGGGACACAGCGAGACTGGCAATGCTTCCTCCAGAGATCCCCACCAGGCTGGCTGAGACTTTGCCAGCCTTGCACTGCTGTTCTATTCCACTGCTTAATTCTGCTTCTGCTCGCTTAAAGTCATTGGGGTTGATCCCTAACAAACATCTTACACCCCAAACTCTGTCTTACTATCTGCTTTCGGAGACCCCAACTGGCAACATGATGCACAGTGAGGGGAAAAAGGATTATGGATGGAACTCAAGGGAACCAGTGGACTGCCTCCTCCACTGCCAATGGTAGAAGTAAGTGGAAAACCACATAACTCGACAGCAACTGGGCCACAAGAGGCTGAGCTCCCACAAAAATTAAGGTTTGGTTCACTTCATCAGGTAAAAAATCCCAACCAGCTGAGATACTCGAAAACCAAGGGGACATGGTATAGGTCATGTTGCCAATTAGGGTCTCTGAAAGCAGATAGTAAGACAGAGTTTGGGGTATAAGATGTTTGTCAGGGATCAACACCTGTAACATTAAGGAAGCAGAAGCAGAATCGAGCAGCGGAATAGTACAGCAGTGCAAGGCTGGCAAAGTCTCAGCCAGCCTGGTGGGGATCTCTGGAGGAAGCATTGCCAGTCTCGCTGTGTCCCATGCCACTCAGTCACTGGCTATTCTAGGAAAAATGGCTTAGCAGAAACGAATTTGACTAGTATCCATGAGGACACAGGTTTGATCCCTGGCCTCTCTCAGTGGGTTAAGGATCCTGCATTGCCCTGAGCTGTGGTGTAGGTCAGACAGGGCTCAGATCTGGTGTGGCTGTGGCTGCACCTACAGTTCCTATTCCACCCCTAGCCTGGGAACCTCCATATGGCATGGGTGCAGCCCTAAAAAGCACCCCCCCCCAAAAAAAAAAACCTCTTCCAGCTTGCCCTCTGGGAAGATAAGAATGTAGCCTTGTTTCACCCCTACCACATGCACTGCCTCTCCCATTCTGCCTCTCCCCTGAGAGACCCATATCATAATTCTGGCTAAATCAGCTTCAATATTTACATTATAGTGGCAATGCAAATACTACCCATAGCTGAGCAATTTGGCCTATTAGGATAATTTTTCCTTTCTTTCCTTATCATCTTTTTCATTTGCTGAGCTTTCAGCCACAAACATTTTGTTTATGTCTCTAAGTCTCCACTCCAAATTTTTTGAGATATCAAGTTTTACATTGATTTCAACTTTGTTTTTTCCTTTTTTATGGCCACGCCTGCAGCATATGGAAGTTCTTGGGCCAGGAGTCTAAGCCATAGACAGGGCAAGAGCTGATCCAAGACACATCTGCAACCTACGCTGCAGCTCATGACAATGCAGGATCCTTAACCCACTGATGGAAGCCAGGGATCAAACCCATATCCTCACAGAGACAACATTGAGTTCTTAATCCGATGAGCTACACAGGAAACTCCCGATTTCATCTTCTTCATCCATCCTAGAGTCTTATGACCTACTCCAAATCCATAGTGGTTGCCCTTCATGCTGATGCTATCAGCCTGAATTGCAGCCATAGGTTGAACTTTCCTTTACTCTCAGGCTGAGAAAGGATTGTCTTTTCTCCCTCCTGTTTCCTTCTCTCTTAATTTACTCCCTTGTGTTGGGAGACATTCCTCCTGATACCTTGAGAAAAGGGTATTTGAGAATTAAAATGTTTGGAGATGGGATTGTGCAGGGAAACACAGATTACAAAGAAGCATAAAGACATTTTGGGGTGAGATGTATGTATCCATTATCTTGATTATAGGATGGTTCATTGTTGTATGCATATGACAAAACTCATCACATTGTGTGCCGTATATTGTATGTCAGTTATAGCTCAAGTAAGCTGCAAGAAAATAAGAAAAAAAGATTAGCATATAATATTCAAAAGTATTAACATATATTGTTAGCAAGTCTGTGGGGGGGAATATAGTACTACTGGGAATGCAGATGGTACAACCTCTATAGAGAGGATTCGACAGCATCTAGCCAAATTACAAATGTACTTAAACTTTGGCCCAGTAATTTCACTTCTAAGAATCTGTACCAAACATACATTGGCAGAAATACAAAATGATGTCTGTTTATAGCTCTTTGTTGAAAACTATTTGTAATAGCAAAAGACTGGAATCAATCTAAATGTCTACCTGCAGAATACTGATAAATGGTGGCACAGCTACATAGTGAAGCACAATTTTCAGTTGAGAAAAAAAATGAAGGTGTTGATGCACTACTGTTGACTGACCTTCAGGATATTTTGCTAAGTGAAGATAACAAGTTTCTTTTTTTTTTTTGTCTTTTGTCTTTTTGTTGTTGTTGTTGCTATTTCTTGGGCCGCTCCCGCGGCATATGGAGGTTCCCAGGCTAGGGGTTGAATCGGAGCTGTAGCCACCGGCCTACGCCAGAGCCACAGCAACGCGGGACCCAAGCCGAGTCTGCAACCTACACCACAGCTCACGGCAACGCCGGATCGTTAACCCACTGAGCAAGGGCAGGGACCGAACCCGCAACCTCATGGTTCCTAGTCGGATTCGTTAACCACTGCACCATGACGGGAACTCCAATAACAAGTTTCTAAACATTGAGGATATTGTTACTTTTTGTTCTTAGAAATGCTCTATATCTTGATCTGGGTGGTAGCTACATGGGGTGTATAAATATGTAAAATTCATTGTGCTGTACATTTAGGATGATTTTACATTACCATATGTGTGATAAATCGATTTAAATTTAAAACATTAGATGGAAGCAAACTGAGTCAAGAGTAGAAGAAGAGGAAATAGAAATGTGAGACTTTGGGAGGAAGTGCTCACTAGCTAGAAGAGAATGTAATGTCAAGGGAGAATTTTCCTCTCCCTCTGTTTTATTCCTTCCTTCCTTTCTTCTTTCTTTCCTTTTCATAATGGGAGAGGCACATATGTAAAAACAATTGAAAAGTAAAATTGACTCTAAGAAAAAGAAAGTATAATCAATAGTGTCATGTCCTGGGAAAGTTGAGAGGGTATAGAAATCAAAGTACCAGTAGAGGAATTGTTCTTAGACAGAGGAGACATTTCTGCTATCCACACAGGGGAAAAGGAATCTGGAATGGGGGCAGCTATAGTAGGACTGGGAAACCAGGCACAACTGTACTGGGTAAAGAAGCTCAGTGGGTAGGGTATGAGTAGGGTAGGGAGAGGTAGTTGTAGAATCCAGTAAGTAAAAAGGGATTGATATAGTGTGATAGGGCGTGTGAGAGTGAGAGAGCAGGATGTAAACTGCACAGGAAACAGAGTAGGATTGCCAGGTAGCAAGGGCCCATTTGAAGTTAATTATCATATGGCTTTCTCCAGCAGGGCTTGGTGAAAGCAGAAAGTTGGATTCATCCACAGCTGGGTTTTGCCAGATTGGTACAAATAAGAGATAAGGGGGCTTATATAATTGGCCAAGCATGTTACTAAAATGATGACTCATTCAGTCTAAGGTGGATGAACAGGGAAGCAGAGAAAGCAGAGGGCTGGTTAATTAGAAGCCGACAGAAGGCTTGAAGGATTGGCTTTCCAGTGAGATGGAAAAGCAGTTGTGATGGGACTGGTTGAAAGGTGTAAGTCAGCATTTCCCAGAGTGTGTTCTGAAGAATATAACCAGATAAATGGCTTATGTACCAATAATGCATCATTAAGATTAGGAAACACTTTGCATTACAGAAACCTGCTTAGTGTATTTAACCAAGCACTCCTTGAACCCTTGAATCACTAAATCTTTTTATTTTTATTTTTTATTTTGTTTATTTGTTGTCTTTTTAAGGCCATGTCTGTGGCATATGAAGGCTCCCAGGCTAGGGGTTGAATCAGAGCTGTAGCCGCTGGCCCACATCACAGCCCCAGCAACACCAAATCCAAACCATGTCTTCGACCTACACCACAGCTCACAGCAATGCTGGATCCTTAGCCCACTGAGCAAGGCCAGGGGTGGAACCTGCGTCCTCAGTCCTCATGTATACTAGTTGGGTTCATTTCTGCTGAGTCACAATGGGAACTCCTCACTAAATCTTTTTAAATGTAACATCTATTAACATTTTCTAAACTAGTGTTCTTCCAAACATCCTTTAGAAACTGCTTTGTATGTCACATGCTGAAACTCTTACATTAATGGGATGAAGTGAATAATTATCACAGCGTGTAATCATTGTGTTGATATCCGTTTTAATATATTTCAATGTGAAAAGATTATTTTCTTTTCTTTCTTTTTTTTTTTTTTTGACTTTTTAGCTATTTCTTGGGCCGCTCCCGCGGCATATGGAGGTTCCCAGGCTAGGGGCCGAATCAGAGCTGTAGCCACCGGCCTACACCAGAGCCACAGCAACGCGGGATCCGAGCCGCGTCTGCAACCTACACAGCTCACAGCAACGCCGGATCGTTAACCCACTGAGCAAGGGCAGGGACCGAACCCGCAACTTCATGGTTCCTAGTCGGATTCGTTAACCACTGCGCCACGATGGGAACTCCCTGAAAAGATTATTTTCTATTAAAAGTATGTATAAGTGTAAAACATATTTTCAAAATGTTAAAGTGGTGGTGGGGAGTTCCCTGGTAGTCTAGTAGTGAGGCGTTGGCACTTTCACACTGTGGTCTATGTTCAATCACTGATCTAGGAACTGAGTTCCCACATCAAGCCCCTGCACACAGCCTCCCCCCACACCACCACCAAAAGAAGGTTAAAGAGGGCATGATTCATGAGGTTAATATTGTTAGGTTTACCTTATTCCACTATGAAGCTACATTAAAGACAACACTATTCTGTTGGATAATTATAGAGTCCAAATTTAATCACTAAGATTATTTTATTCTACATTAATACTATAATGTATTTTGACTATTAAGAAGCCTTCTGTTAAAACTAATTATATCCCAGCTGAAGAAAAGACATTGAATAATAAGAATCCTGATGTTAATCACATCAAATGTGTATTTTTATTCTTTAAACCTCAAAATAAGATTTCTACTATATATAGTAAGAAGAATAAAGTATAGCCATTAAAATCTGATAATAAACAGAAAGTTCTTTATTTTCCTTCACTACATTTATTTAAGAACAATAAAATGTAAGTATCGGATATAAATAGAATTATTGTGTTTGCTTCCCAGCCTTAGGGAGGATCATACTTGCCTACCTCCCTGACATTAGGTTGGCCAATGAAATGTGAGTAAAAGCGACATGAGTTACTTATAAGCAGAAGATTTTAGAGTCAGTACAGGGTTCACTATGACCTGTTTCCTTCTGCCACAAGACCAGCAATGGTCCAGATGGAGGCTGCTCTGGTAGCCTGACTCCCTGGACAAAGGTGACACAGAGCAGACCTTCAGCGGATCCTGAAAGGATGGGAGGCATGAGCAAGAAATACTGAGATTTGGGGGTCAGTTTATACTGACTGACACAGAAATCTCATTTTCTACACTCTACTCATTTCCCCAAACTGGCAACTGTTAATGAATAGAAATAGAAGTAATCACCAAAAGCATAAAACTTGCTCCACAGCATATCTAGAATATTGGTGGCAAATTGGTTTAGTCTTTCTCGTCCACTCCCATGGACTCATAATGACAGCTGAATCAACACTGTAGAGAAGGATTCTGAGACATGTCCTTGCTTAGCAGAAAAGAGGGCCATATTTACAGTATGCCTTCCAGGAGAAGGAGGGGTAATGAACTGCCCATCCCTGGCCTAAGATGAACAACCTATACTTATTATCATTTCTGCTTTCTTTTCCCCTCCTTTTGTGCTGGAGGCATTATTATTTTTTTAATGTACCCAGCTCACTGAAATATTTAGAACAGTAAGTAATTTCATTTTCTTTACTGATGGGGGGAGAAAAAATGTTTCTGTCAGAGCTGATCACAGAATTTCTCCTCAGGCAGAGAACTTGGTTAGAAACATCTTAAATGCACTTTTTAGTTATTAGGATGGCCTTCTAGGCCGCATCTGGATGATTTGCAGAGAAAGGAAAACAGTTAAACTGTTTGACATCAGAAGTGTACAGTAATTGTTAGAGTTGTTGAATGAACCACAGTGAAGCAAAGAGAAGTCCAAGAAGAGAGTCCAGAAGGGGTCCAGCAACCTGGTAGGAAGCCGAGGGGAAGAGAGGACCACAGGAAGTTCTCCAGAGGATGGAATGGTGGAGGGACTTTTCCAAACTGAGATGGTTAAATATTCAGTTGCAAGTGTTTTGCCTTTCTACTCTGTGATGTAACATTCCTAACCCTAACACACACACACTCATGCATGCATGCACTACCTTTCCCAAAACATCAATAAAGTCTGTGGCACCCACAGTGGTGCTCTGGGTACTGACGGTTTGTAAGGGTTTTGGTAAGTACACACTATATGTAAAGGGAACAGGGCAAACGGGACAAAACAGGGCAAACAGGGCAAACAGGAACACAAGAAAGCAGTGGAAAAGAGAAAGTGCTGGAGGAAGAATTTTCAGAGCTACTGGGAAAGCATCTGGGCTACTTCCTGCATAAGGGATGAAGACTGGAGATAATTTTTCCTAAATCATAAAGGACCAGATGAGGTCAGCAAGCTGGGGAAGTTTGAAACAGCTAGCTGCTGACATCTGGCTCACACGACTAATGATGTCAATGGATGTCTCTGGTTCACTGTCAGCAAGTCATGTAAGTCATGAGCAATTGAAGGAAACTGGCTCACTGCACCATCCCTGGAAAAAAAAAAGAAAAGAAAAAGCAGCCCCCGCAACAATCCAGGCTGCTCTGACCTTGGCCTAATGCTCATGATTCCCTGTGCAGTGATAATGAGTTCTCTGCCTTGTAGCTTTTAGAGGTAAGGGAAGAGATGAGCTTGGTCTAATGCCTGCTGACTCATAAGCCATAGGGGCCTGGCCTGTCTCTGATGTGCTATGTGCATTTTCTCTCCAGCAAAGAGAGGTTGCCAACTAAATGTGCAGAATGAGACATAGGAACCCTGCCTCTGCCACCAGGGAGGGAGGTGTAAAGAAGGAAGAAACAGGTACCTTCTCTCCTAGCCCTCCTCTTTTAGCTCCTCTACAAGCAGCTGCTATGAGAAAGCACTTTAGAATTGTTGCTGATTCCTATTGGGTAGGAATTATGCCAAGCCTAGCCAGGCTTAATGAAAGGCTGCTTATCCTACGTTAGGCATTAACTGGGTGCAAAAGTGAATCAACACCCTTCCTCTCCTTAAGCAGTGTGCAGTCCAGAGGGAGTGTAAATGATGAAATAAATATAGGGCAAGGTTAAATGGAATAAAGGCCAAATGGAGCTAAAGTGACATGGTACAGGCATTCAGAAGGAAAATCGTGTCTTAGTTGTGTCTTGGAAGATCAAGAACAGCTCCATACAAAAGGCAGCATTTGAAAACTAGGGCAAATTTCCAGGGGGCAGAGAATCTGGAAATGGTGTTTCCAGCTGGGAGAACTGTAAGAGCAACGCTAACAATTTTTCAGAAGCTGGAAGTAGTTTGGAAAGTGAAGATGGAGAGGTTTGATTTTTTTGCTTTTGTTTTTGCTTAAAAAAAATTTCATGCTTAGAAATTTGTACTTTATTCTATACACAGTGGGGTAACAATGAGATTTTGTAAGATAGTCTGTGTTCCAAAAATGTAGGTGCGGAGTTCCCGTCGTGGCGCAGTGGTTAACGAATCCGACTAGGAACGATGAGGTTGTGGGTTCGGTCCCTGGCCTTGCTCAGTGGGTTAAGGATCCTGAGTTGCCGTGAGCTATGGTGTAGGTTGCAGATGCAGCTCGGATCCTGAGTTGCTGTGGCTCTGGTGTAGGCCAGCAGCTACAGCTCTGATTAGACCCCTAGCCTGGGAATCTCCATATGCTGCAGGAGCGGCCCAAGAAATACCAAAAAGACAAAAAAAAAAAAATGTAGTTGCAACTTACAGATTCAATCAGTAATTAATGCCCTTGTTGTATGCCCTGCATTTGGCCAGGCCCATGGCACCAAAAGGAAGACCACGCTCCTTACTCTAAGAGGCTACAATCAATTAAAGAGATAGTGCACAGACCCAGAATCAGAAAGAGAGCTGGGGAGGAGTGTCATGGAAGCAAACTTGTTGCAGGAAACCAGAAAAGGAAAGCTAATCAGGAGGTGCTTAATGGAGGAAGGAAGCTGGGACTGAGCCAAGAAGGAATTTTAGGATCGGAATTGCAGAAAGGAGGGAAAAACACATTCTGGGACTGAGCAGAAGGAAGATAGGACAAAACAACATGCACAAGACTGTTAGGGTTGTGGACTTGGGGATATTGGCCTGGGTTTGGAAACTGCAAATAGAGGCCCTAGCATCACAAGTTTTGCAGTCACTACCAACATGACACTGTGTCAAAGCCATTTCCTTTTCCCAGACCAGTGTAGAGATGCAGGCTACATAAGAGGACCCATTTTATTCCCTCTTTCCCAGTATGACCAAACTGCACTCTGATGCTGAAATATGCTTTTGTTCTTTTGGGAAATAGCACAAGTTCATCAGCCTAGAAAATCTTCAGACATTCTTGGAGCAGAGGTCCAGGAAGTACAAGGTCAGTGCCTAGGCTCTAGGAGGGACCATAGGAGAAACGATCATACAAAATCATGACATGAAGTAAAAAAACCAGCAGGCACAGGAAAGTTCTGCACATATACCCCAAACTGAATTCTACTGCTTTAGTGGCACTGACTGAAAATAATCTCTTATGTAGGAGGTGGTTTGGTCTCTGGGAAAGGCCCAAGGTTGAATCCTGGCAGCACCACTCACTCTATGACCTAATTGCTTTAAGCTTCAATTTCCTCATCTGTAAAATGAGGATAATAGCATCTGCCTCAGAGTTCTGACACAAAGATGAAATGAGATAACATGTGCAAAGCACCTTGCATGATAACTGGCATTAGTCAGCCCTCAGGAAACTCTGACTCCCCTTCTTTTCCTCCCATTGGTCTCATAATCTAAAGCCAGATCAAGAGGGTCAGTGCTATTTGGGGACTCCAACCAAAGGAATAAGATGCCAATGAAGCTTGAAGACTCAGACCACATTAAAGGTCCCCAGGGCATAGCCAATGTCCAAATCTTCTGGATGGCTCTGAGATATGCATCTGTTCCAGATGTCATGGCTTGATCAATGCTGCTGCTCCATCACACTTTAGCATCAAATGTTAAGACAAGAGCTATTCTAGAATGCTGGAGTGAGGCCAGCACAACAGCCCTGAAACCCTGCCCCCTCCTCCCAGCTCAGGTGTGTGGGAGCCAAGAAGAAGTAACTAAGGGCACCAAAACAACTTCCAAAGGTTCTGCTCACATAGGAGGAGCAGAGGCAGAGAAAGCCAAAAAGATAATTCCAAGATTCAGGAAAAGTCCCCAACCTTGAGCACAGCCTGATTGCGAGGAAGCCTGAACAACTTAATAATCCAATTTGACAGGCAGCCAAAAGACTTGGGGTAGCTCATTTACCTTGTGGGTATGATGCAGCCCAGAAGACAAAAGTGCATAAAGAATAGCAGGTAAAATATGAATCAAGCTACTTAGCAAGTCAGACTGAGATCTCTTGATTGCCAAGTCTCTCGGATTCCTACAAGACACTTTTCCTCCATCTCTTCTCTTCATCCCCACTGCCCTTGCCCCAATTCAGGACCCTATCACCTTCTGCCAGCTCAGGGACACTTTAATTTTCTAAATATACAACTCTCATCAAGTTCCTCATTGCTCAGCAAACAAAATCTACATTTCCTAACCTGACATTCAGATCCCTCCATCAGAGGATATGACCTCCATCTTAAACAGCCTGTTCCCTCTTAGGATCCTTATGCTTCAGCCAAACCAAAATAGACACACACTCAAACCTCTGTATTTTTCCTTCAGTGTCTTTGCTTGAGCTGTTGTTTCCCAGCGATTCTCACATACTCTTTGTGTTTGTTTCCCAGAGCTCCCACAACAAATTGTCACAAACTGGGTAACTCAAAACAAGAGAAATGTATTCTCTTGCAGTCCTGGAAGCCACGAGTCCAAAATCAAGGTACTGGCAGGGTTGGTTCTTTCAGGAGGCTTTGAGGCATGATCTGTTCCATGCCTCTTTCCTGGCATCTGCGGCTGCCAGCACCCCTGGCTTCCAGCTGCCAGTTTCTGCCTTCATCTTCCCATGGCATTCTTCTTCCTCCATGTCTGCATCTGCAATCTCCCTCTACCTTTCTCTTATAAGGTCACTTGTCAAAGGATTTAGGACCCAACCTTAGTCCAGTATGATCTCATCTCAAGTTCTTCAACTTAATTACATCTCAGTAACTCATTTTCCAAATAAGGTCACATTCACAGGTTTTGGGAGAACAAGATTCTTGGAGGCACAATTCAACCCCCTATGCCCTTCAAGACTTTGC
Source organism: Phacochoerus africanus (assembly GCF_016906955.1). Classification (NCBI taxonomy): domain Eukaryota; kingdom Metazoa; phylum Chordata; class Mammalia; order Artiodactyla; family Suidae; genus Phacochoerus; species Phacochoerus africanus. The sequence continues at coordinate 187,033,034 of NC_062545.1, read as the reverse complement.
TCTAGAATACTACTCAGCCATAAAAAAAGAACAAAATCATGCCATTTGCAGCAACATGGATGGAACTAGAGAGTCTCATACTGAGTGAAGTAAGTCAGAAAGAGAAAGACAAATACCATATGATATCACTTATATGTGAAATCTAAAATATGGCACAAATGAACCTATCCACAAAAACAGAAACAGACTCACAGATGTAGAGAACCACTTGTGGTTGCCAAGGGAAAGGGGGAGGGAGTGGGATGGCCTGGGAGTTTGGGGTTAGTGGATGCAAACTATTACATTTAGAATGGGTGAGCAATGAGGTCCTGCTGTATAGCACAAGGAACTGTATCCAATTACTTGTGAAACGATAGAAGACAATATGAGAACAAGAATGTATATATATGTGTAGCTGAGCCACTTTGTTTTACAGCAGAAATTGACAGAACAGTGTAAATCAACTATAATAAAAAATTATTTTAAAAGACTTTGCTATATGGCAGCCTCCTCTGTGATGTATGCCCTGATGCCAATCCACAGGAAATAATCTTTTCCTCCTATAAACTTCCAGGACATTGAACTAAATTCTACATGGTGTTACTGCGTGTTTGTATGTAGGACTTAACTTTTTGTGAGTTTCCTGAGTCCCACAGGCCTCAGTTTCCTCATCTTTAAAACTGAAATGAGGAGTTCCCGTCGTGGCGCAGTGGTTAACGAATCCGACTAGGAACCATGAAGTTGCGGGTTCGGTCCCTGCCCTTGCTTAGTGGGTTAAGGATCCGGCATTGCCGTGAGCTGTGGTGTAGGTTGCAGACTCGGCTCGGATCCCGCATTGCTGTGGCTCTGGCGTAGGCCGGTGGCTACAGCTCCGATTGGACCCCTAACCTGCGAACCTCCATATGCTGCGGGAGCAGCCCAAGAAATAGCAAAAAGACAAAAAAATAAATAAGTAAATAAAACTGAAATGATAGGAATTGCTATCATGGCTCAGCAGAAACGAATCTGACTAGTATCCATGAGGATGCAGTTTCGATCCCTGGCCTCCCTCAGTGAGTTGCTGAAGGATCCGGTGTTGCTGTGAGCTGTGGTGTAAGCCGCAAATGCGACTCAGATCCCGAGTTGGTGTGACTGTGGTGTAGGCCAGCAGCTACAGCTCTGATTTGACCGCTAGCCTGAGAACTTCCATATGCCGTGGGTGCAGCCCTAAAAAAAAAAAAAAAGGTAAAACCCTGAGATGATAAGATACATCTACTTATAGCATTGCTTTGGTACAAAGACATTTTAAGGAACTTAAAGCAGTGCTGGACATAGTAAGTCATCAGTTAGTGCTATTATTATCATTATCATTGTTGTGATTTTCAGCTTCCCTACTATATTCTAAGTTCCTTAAAGATCTCTTTATCCTCCATGGCATCTGAAGTGTCTTGCACAGAGTAACGGATGAGTGACCATATTGGGAGAAGATGACGGATACGTTGTCTTGAAATAAAAATGTCAACACAGAGACGTGTTTGGAAACATTATGAAGAGGATGAGTGCTCTACCCAGCACTTCATCAGCAGCAAAGTGCCCGGTCTTCCCTAAAGGTGGAGAGTCTCTTCTTGGTCACTCCTAGGACAATTCTGCCAAGAGTTACTCCCTTTGACCTACGAGAAGCACAGTTTGCAAATGTGCCACTCAGTGGCTCTTCTGAGTAAGCACAGCATATCAAAAGGAGAATTCATTTTCATAAAATACATCATCTGCAGATTTGTCATCATGATAATTATATTTTATTATTCTGATTGTACTTCGCAGCCCTGATGTGACTCTGAAATAGAAAGGAAAAAAGGAGGTGGGGGAGGGGGCTAACTCCTGGTTTCAGGGAAGAGTGACTCAGTGACTCTAGGGAGCCTTCTCTCAGGAACTGGGTAGGTGTGCTGACTCACCTTGGCCCTGGGCCTCCTCCCAAAAGTTGCTCCCTCCAGGGCCTCTTGGTATTTTGGAAGCCTTCAGTTCACTGTGGTTCTCTCTACACTCCATATTCTCCTCCATGTGATTCCATGGATTATTTCTAAAAGGACAAGTTTTTGACAAATGGTTCTGTCTTTTAGAATATTCTAAAGTTTTCTTAAAGATGTTCACTATTAGGAGTGAGGGCTGGTAGTCACTCCCACCTAGCTGCAGATAATATTCCTAGTAACACCACCAGCGCTGACTAGGCACTCAGTATGTGCCAGACACTGTGCTCTACCAGTTATTTCCTGTAATTCCTACTCCAGCTCTAGGAGAGAACTACGATTAGCTCCATTTCTCAGGAGAGAAACTGAAGGCTTCCAGATATTAAATAACTTGCCTAAAGTCACAATCGTTGTGTATGACTAAGCAAAGATTCCGACTATCTATATCCCAAGTTGAGGCTCTTCTCCACTGAACATCCCTATCTCCCAATATGCATCCATATATTTCTCTCTCCATAAATACAAAAAGGAGGTCCACTTGATACCAAAGTGGAGAATGAAAATAACAATCTTCTTGCATTTCCCAAAATTAGAACTACTGAGGCAAACTCTTCACAGATGGGTAAACAGCTGCAATTTCACAAGTTTAACCAGATTTTGCATAAGAAACATAAACATGTTTCAAGTTTCCAGAGGATGTATATCAGAATTAAATTTTTACATGTTCATTCTTGGGGAGGGAGAGATGGTATTGGAGAGTCATTTCCAACTTGACTCTAATTATACAGCAGGCAAGTGCAGGCATGTGCAAAGATTCGTATTGCAGTGAGGTGTGTACAAAGTGCAGTTCAGTGAGAAAACAGAAGCTGAAATCCTTTTATGTATTTTTCCCAAGCAAATATTGTAAAACCTAATCTGCAGTGCATGGCAGGGGGCAGGTTGCTGTTATCTGGGATCACACTTTCCTGGATGGGTTCAGTTTGGGAAATGGTAAAGCAACTCTCTTCTGCCCAGAATCTGTACTGACTGACTTGGTTCAATTTCCATGTAACAACTGCTAAAATTATGCTCGGAAATAACATTTCCTACTTATATGTTTTTTTAAAAAATAATGATTCTTTATTGTAGAAACTCTCTGATGGTATATGTCCATATAGAAATAAAATAATAGGGATTAATTTTTAAAAAGTTTGTGAAATTTTCAAATAGCAATAATTGCTCCTCAGATAAACCTCATTGGCTACAATACTGCCACTGCACAAAGCTTAAGCTTGTGAAATTTTACCTTGTCTCTTTAATTTTACATGAAAGTTGAGCCATTTTGCTGGAAAATTAAAATCCAACATGTCTTCTGCACATCCAGAGCACGGTATCACCTGAGAAGGAAAGCAGTGGCATTATTGGGGAGACACTGTGATGCCATTACCATTCAGGATTTTCAATGGATTGAGATTGTGAGCCAAGGCTATGGCAATGAAGAAAATCATTTGCAACAGCTAGGACTCCATTAAGTTCTAACACAAGCTGCTTCCCAGATGCTGCTGTGTATGCTCCATATCCACTGAGAGGGGGAAGGATGAGTTATTGTAGGCTGTTTTTATTTCAAATGATTACTGAAAGGATAAAAATTCATCAAATTTTGATCTAGATGAGACTTTCAAGCAAAGCTCAAATCCTTCATATCCTTGTGCATAAATTCCCTGTCAGGAGAACTGACAGCACAATGAAGAAATTCATCACAATGAATGCCTAGGACTCCTAAAAGAAAGAGAAGACTAAGTCCAGCAAAATTGCCACCGCATTAAAAAAATGTTCTCCTATCTTAGCCTCAAGAAACCTAATCACATTAACGCAAACACTTGCTTCTCAGCTTATTCCTAGACAACACAATTGCCCCTCACATAGAGTGCATATCAAGATAATATGAACCCAGATTACCCTACAAGCATTTTCAGTGAAAAAAACTGAATCTCCTTGTACAAATATGTACAAATATATTTGCATTGATCTGTACAGTGACTAATCCTATTTAGTTCTGGAAGTATCCCCTGGTCTTCTGACACAGAGCAGTATTCACTTTTTATTTTAACATCAAGGGGAGGCATGGAGCCCTTTGTACTTGGGCTCCAAAAGCTGTTTGCTCCCCAAAACAAAGAAATTCCCTTCGTGGAGAAGAAAGAGCACCCCCTAGTGAAACAGAGTTTCCCAACAGTCCTTCAACAGTGAAGTTCCACCTCTGTTTTATGGCAGCGTGACTGCAGGTTAGAGGCTAAGGCCCAATGCCCAGGGCCCAGAAGCCTGTCAAGAGAAAATAAAATTGAGAGCTGAGAAAAATCTGAGAAAAAGCTTTTTAAGTTCCAAAACTGAAGCTAGTAAATCTGATTAAATGTCTATAAAATGTGACATATCAACTAGTCACAGAAATTCAACTATTAATGGTTACAAATTACATCTAATGTGAGATGTAATTTTTAATATTTTCTATGATGAGGGACAAGGCCTCTTAAAATAAGAGTTAAAAGCCTTTTTTTCACAGAGTTGACCTCTCTCAAAGAGTCTTTATGATCACTGACATGGTCCATCTAAGTTTGGATGTTACTCTCTTAAAGACATTAACAAGAATGCTTTATATTGTGGAGTCCCCAATAAAAGTTTACATATACTACCATTCAAATATTTACAATAGTAAATTAAGAAATAATGAATTAAGATATTTGGATAAGGTGGATTTTTTGGCTTTTCTCCTTTTCTTCTTCTTTGCCAAAGTACAAAATATTACAAATTCTGAAGCAAAAACCAAAGAGAAAACCATCAGAATCAAAACAGATTAAGAAGCACAATTAAAAGTCCACAAATAACAAGTGCTGGAGGGGCTGTGGAGAAAAGGGAACCCTCCTGCACTGTTGGTGGGAATGTAAACTGGTACAGCCACTATGGAGAACACTTTGGAGATACCTTAGAAATCTATACATAGAACTTCCATATGACCCCGCAATCCCACTCTTGGGCATCTATCCGGACAAAACTCTACTTAAAAGAGACACATGCACCCGCATGTTCATTGCAGCCCTATTCACAATAGCCAGGACATGGAAACAACCCAAATGTCCATCGACAGAGGATTGGATTCGGAAGAGGTGGTATATATACACAATGGAATACTACTCAGCCATAAAAAAGAATGACATAATGCCATTTGCAGCAACATGGATGGAGCTAGAGAATCTCATACTGAGTGAAATGAGCCAGAAAGACAAAGACAAATACCATAGGATATCACTTATAACTGGAATCTAATATCCAGCACAAATGAACATCTCCTCAGAAAAGAAAATCATGGACTTGGAGAAGAGACTTGTGGCTGCCTGATGGGAGGGGGAGTGGGAGGGATCGGGAGCTTGGGCTTATCAGACACAACTTAGAATAGATTTACAAGGAGATCCTGCTGAATAGCATTGAGAACTTTGTCTAGATACTCATGTTGCAACACAAGAAAGGCTGGGGAAAAAAATGTAATTGTAATGTATACATGTAAGGATAACTTGATCCCCTTGCTGTACAGTGGGAAAATAAAAAAAAAAAAAAGCACAATTAAGATGAAAACAAACTACTAAATGTCACATGTAGACTTCAATGACGGATGATACATAGCATGTGGCTTTAGAGTCAGATATTATGAATAGGAGCTGGGTGACCTGGGACAAGTTACTAACCTCTCTGTGCCTCAGTATCCTCAACTATAAAATGAGAATAAAAGGGTACTTATTCACAAGGCTGTTGTAGTATTTAAGTGAGTTTGTATATATGAAATACTTAGACTAGTGCTTGGCCCATAGTAAGAGTTCAGTGAATGCCAGCAACCAATTACTATTCAAACCATACCGATCTCTGATTCTTAGAAATTGAAGAATTTAAGATTTTGAATAAATTAACTCTTACCAAAACTGGAAACATCTAGAAAAATAGTCACTCAAGTTTCATTTTGAAACTTTTCATTTGAAAATAATTTCAAATTTAGAATTGTTAACATTTTACTTGCCTTAGCTTTTTTTTTGGAATTCCTGGGTTGCCCTTGGGATATGGAGCTCCCAGGCCAGGGATCAGTTTGGAGCCACAGTGGTGACCTAAGCCATAGCTCCAGCAACACAGGATCTCTAACCCACTGTGCAGGGTCAGGGATTGAACCCTCATCCCAGTGGCTCCCAAGGCACCGACTGTTCCTGTTGTGCCACAGCAGGAGTCCCTAATTTACCTTATCATTTGCTCTACAGATCACCTCAAATCTGTGTCCCTACTTCTTATTCATATTTTTATGATGTATTCATTTTCTATTTCTGAGTAACAAATTACCACAATTTTGGTGGCTTAAAACAACACCGATTTATAAGATCACAGGTGTTCAGGTCAGAAGTCTAAGCACAGCATGGCTGGGTTCTCTGCTCCGAATTTACAAGGCTGAAATGAATGTAAGCTCACTCAGCAGCCAGGCTGAGCTCCTTTCAAGAACTCCTTTCTTTGTTGTGGCCAAATTCAGTTCCTTGCAGCTACAGGACTGAGGTTTCCATATCCTTGCTGGCTATCATGCAGGCCACTCTCAGCTCCCCAGGTCTCCCACCTTCCTTGCAACATGACCCCATCCATCTCCAAAGCAGCAGTGGACAATCTCTCTTATGGTAATTCTTCCTTAAGCTTTGGATCTTTCTCCCAAAGAGCCCAGTTCCTTTTAAGGGCTCTCCTGATTAGGAGATTAGGTCAGGCTCACCCAGGATAATCTGTCTCTCTTTCTTAAAGTTGACTGATTTGGGACCTTAATTAGATCTACAAAACCTGAAGCCACTTATCAGCCCTCAGCTGCACCTTCTCTCCTTCAGGAGGCAAAGGCAGCATTTGCAGTTACTGACAGAAATCTCCAGATTTGCAGGCTGAGCTGTCTCTCAGCTGTGGGCAGAGTGCAGTGCTTGCACCCTGGCAAAAAGAGTTTTCCCGTCGCAGGGCCAGCCCCAGCCCTCCTTTCCTTGCTCAGAGACCAGACCTTGAGCCTGGTGCTGAGTACCGCACAACCCCTCCCTGGCTCACCATCCATGCCCTCAAACCATTGTGGACTGGCCGAGGGCCCACACCTGGCCCCACTAGGCCCCAGCCTCCTCCCCGGCCCCGCCTCGCCACGTGAACCCCAGGGCTGATAAATGGCTCCTGCTCACTGCATGCTTGGCCTGACGCTGCCCAGCTCAATTAGCGCTGGCCCTTCCTGCAAATTTCCAACTTACTTACCTGAGACAGTGAGCCCTCCACCCATGGAGGAGGAGAAGATGTACCTGGAGCTCTACCTGGACCGGTGGGCCGCCCAGGTGAGCCTGGAAGCCACCAGCACTGTCCCAGATTTTGTGCCCTCGTCCTGCCTTATGGCTGAGAGCAGGGTCCTGCGCACCAAGGACTCTGCCTTCATTTTCTCTTTTAAAAACTAGTGACCCTAGGAGGTGGGCTTAATTATCCCCCTCTTTTCGTGGAAAAAAATAGAAACTTTGAGAGATGAAATAACTTACCCAAGGTTGCCAGCAGCACTCGAACTTGGTCTAGCGTGAATCCAGGTTGGAGGCACCTGTGATCAGTTTGTGATTCTTAGGATTTTTTGTTTTTGTTTTTTAATTTATGAACTGTAGAAAAGAGTGGAAGGTATCTTCAAAAATAAAGGTAAGAGAGCAATTTATGAGAAGGGAGATTTTTAAAGAGACAATGATTAGCAATGAGGTAGAAATCCCACAGCCTTAACATCACAAAGGAGGCCAGGCAGGAAAGGTTCTGGGAAAGATGAGTTAATGGCTCTGCAAAGAAGTTTAACAAAAAGTTTCTTCAGATATAAATCCAAGGATGCAGGGAATACTTTGTAAGTATATTCTCTGAGGTGTATTTCTGCAAGTGAGCTGGAAAGGAGACTGTCAGGGTTCCACTGCCATAAAACATCCCCCTTTGATATCTTGTTGCCATTGCCTTAAATTTCCTTGTTGACGTTTAGTGCTTTGGGTGGAAGCTTTGTCCTCTGCTAAAGTGCCATCATGGGAAAAAGGAGAGACACCAATTATTGTAAATATTAGTGCTTTAATACAAATCGGCTGGCTGATGGGATCTTTTCCAGCTAGAACAAGAGGCCAGAGAAGCAATGGAGAGGAATCTGGGGCATTGTCCTCACCCCACTTTTCCTTAGGGCCCATCTGTGGGGTAGGGTGGAGGGAAAGAGAGAGTAATAACATAATTCAAAATGAAATAAGGTTAGGAGTTCCCTGATAGCCTAGTGGTTAAGGATTGAGTGTTGTCACTGCTGTGGTTTGGGTTCAATCACTGGCCCTGAAAGCACAGCCAAAGGAAAGAAGGAAGAGAGGAAGGAAAGAAAGAAGGAAAGAAAAGGAAAAAGGAGTTCCCTTTGTGGCGCAGTGGAAATGAACCTGATTAGGAACCATGAGGTTGTGGGTTCGATCCCTGGCCTCACTCAGTGGTTAAAGGTCTGGCATTGCCGTAAGCTGTGGTGTAGGTCACAGACATGGCTCTGATTTGGTGTTGCTGTGGCTGTGGCGTAGGCCAGCGGCAACACCTCTGATTAGACCCCTAGCCTGGGAACCTCCATATGCCGTGGGTGCTGCCCTAAAAAGACCAAAAAAAAACAAAAAACAAAAAGAGAAAGAAATAAGGTCAGAAATATATACCTTTTGTCTTTTTGGGGGGGCACCCTTGCAGCATTTGGAAGTTCCAAGGCTAGGGGTCAAACTGCAGCTGCAGCTGCCGGGCTACAGCACAGCCACAGCAACTCGGGATCCGAGCCTCGTCTTCAACCTACACCACAGCACGTGGCAGCACCGAATCCTTTAACCCACTGATTGATGCCATGGATCAAACCCACATCCTCATGGATATTAGGTTCTTAACTCACTGAGCCACAACGGAAACTCCAAGAAATCTTATTTCAAGAGAATAACTGAATTCTTCTAAGTGTTTTCTTATAATATTAGTCACCCCTGCCATCTGCTGGACTTAGAGTAACAGAACAATTCAATAGGATCCAGACAGATTAGTACCTGAGGTAGCTTTGTCATCAAGAAGATGCAGCACAGGCATTCCTGAATGCTCGGTTGTCAGAAGTAAGACCTTCTAAGGGATGAGGTTATCCTGCCAGCAGTGCTCAAAATCTAGAATCCAGACGGGCAACTTGGGCAAAGCGGGTAGTAATGTATTATATACCAGGGATTTTTTCCATAACGAAGGCCAGGAATTTTACATAGCTGCTTCCCTCAGTTGCATACCTCATTCCCTGGGTTGATGGTAATGAAAGAGGAGCAGCCTTCCTTGGACTGGAAATACAATACATTGATTTAAATGAGTCTTGCCATTTACACTTCAATAACTTTTTTCCTATTGTACATTAACATAAATGGAATGATTTCTTAGTTCTCTTTTGATTAGAAGGAATAAAGATGGGCCCTGATTAGCACTCAAGGTTCTCTACTCAGCTTCCTTCACTTCTTTTCTTCGTTATTCTTTTTAAAATGTGAATTTAAAACTCCCCCAGAATCTTTAAATCTGTACTCTTCAACATATATGCAGTTTAGACCGTGGTTGCCAAATTGCCTCAATTACAAAATTGGATTTAGAGTAGCAACTTACTACTAACCAAAGTAGAAAAAACTCTTTATGAAAAATGCTTCTGCATTTTCACCTAGGCTTTTCTGTTTTCATTAGGTGTGTTGTAACCCTATAGGAGAAGTTCAATGATGCTGTGTGGAAAGAGCAGGTCATGAATACAAGCTATCCCTTTGGTGTGACGTGATGTTCTGTTTGTTGTGTTTTGTCTGTTTTGGGAATGGCCTAGGATGACCTTGCCCCACCCAGATCACCCCTGCTCAGCCCAGTTGTGCCTTATGATGTGCACATACTTAATTCATCCAATCCAGAGACTGCGTTTAATTCACAGCTTGAAGAAGTCAAAGAAACATCTGGCCACTTCTCGTCTATGGATCTTAGCTTCCTACCAGATGAGCTTACCCAAGAAAATATAGACCAGACTGTCAGTAGAAGCCAGCCTGAAACTGAAGAAAATGGTAAAACTCTAAGTCAGCCAAGAAGGTTGCCATTACCCAGCCAACAGGATGCTAGCCTGGCCTTAAACAGTGGCAGTGGGTCAAATTCCCATTCACCTCTGCACCCTGGTGATGCTGAGTCAGTCCAGCTCTCTCCTGAGAAGCAACACTTCTTGCCTCTGACGTCATTAACTCCCATGACACCAATGATCCCAGTTTCAGAATGTTCTGGAATTGTACCTCAACTACAGTAAGTTGTTGTTGTGGTTTTCAATGGGTAACACTTCTGAGTACACATTTTATAGTCCTGAATGTGACAGTAATAGAGTAGGGAAGAGAACTTCAGATTTCATCATCCTTTGCTTGATCAGTTCTTAATGACTTTGGCTTTAGACAGTTTGGTTATCTGTAAAATGAAGCATTAACTCTTGTTCTTCTAAGAGAGAGTTAATTCTTGAAGGATTGTATTGTTTATACTAAAGCAATATAGTTGCTGAAAATCATGGTTGGTGTTGGAAAAACACAAATGATAAAAAAATAAAATTGAATTTGATTTGAGAGTTGATTGAATATTGTGTTTTCTATTTTGAGGCATTTTGAAAATGATCTAAAACCTTATTTTAGCTAGTCATGAACTTTTAGAAAAAGCTATTTTAGTACTTTAGGATTTTCATATTTTACTGGGGACCATATTACTATATATTTTACATTTGAAATAATTCTCCCCCTAGGAAGTCATCTAAACCAATGAAATGAGGAAGTTAACACATTTTAATTATTTTTTACTCTTTATATCTAGTATAACTTAGGTCCACTTATTTCTTTAGGAATATAGTTTCCACTGTAAACCTGGCCTGTAAATTGGATCTGAAGAAAATAGCTTTGCATGCAAAAAATGCAGAATATAACCCAAAGGTAAGTTTTCTCAGTAATTATTTCAACAATTAGCTTCTACCTCATTTTCTTTTTTTTTTCTTTCTATGGCCACACCTGCAGCATATGGAAGTTCCTGAGTCAGGGACTGCATCAGAGCTGTAGCTGTGGTCTATACCCCAGCCATGGCAATGCTGGATCCGAGCCACATCTGCAACCTACACCACAGCTTGCAGCAGTGCCCAATCCTCAGCCCACTGAGTGAGGATCAAACCCTCATCCTCACAGAGACAACATTGGGCCCCTAATCCGCTGAGCCACAATGGGAACTCCTTATTTTTCAAAAAGAAAATATTTGTTGGTTAACAGTTTTTGGCAACTCAAAGGTTAATTGCTTCATCCTTTGTTTCAAACTTATAAAAAATAATCTCATTTTCTGTGCTGAATTGAGTAATTATTGAGCAGTTCCTAAAAGTCAAGATCCTTCCCTTGTCATTTGGAAAAATCTTTCAGTATAACTATTTTCAGCCTGATTATGGAGGTGCTAACTTTCTTACAGTATCATCATATGTCTGGAAATTATTTTTTCTAATTGTTGTCCCATTAGCTGATGCTTGTCTATTTTTCCATTTATAGTTTCTCTTACCTGAGAAAGCTCAATTGTTTAAAGAGTAAAAGTCCAAACATCTACTTACTAGTATAAGATGCAGGGATTTTTTTCCCACCCAAAGTTTAAGAAAATCTATTATTTCTTGTGTCCTTTCCAAGGCCAGACATCCCATTTTCAATAGTCTGTTTACTTAGGAATTAGATTTGTTGATTCAATCAACATTTAACAATTTGTTGGGCTCTGTACTTAGGAGTACAAAGATGAGTGAGGCCCTGTCCCGACAGAAAAGTTCACTGTCTTGGGTGATGGAGGATTTAGGGAGTTGGATGAAAAAGGCCATTATTAGTAGGAACCCAGAGGACCTTGCCAGCCTCACTGTTTATGGATTGTATTTGTTTTTTCTTGCTGTGGTAGAGTTGTTGCTGAAATCTCAATTGAAATGTTACCTGAATGTTACGGAGTGCAACAGAACTTTCCTATTTTCATATCATGTAGCTGGCTATGATGAGGACAGAAACCCAGTGATGAGCTAGGACTTTTGTAGCTGCAGCTATGATTGACTGCACTATTGAGCAATCAGCATTTTAAGCATGGTTTATTCTCCACCATCCTCAGCTCTCCTCTCTTTTTAGTTTAGTGTATAGGATCTGTCCACAGTCAGACTTGACAGCCAGAAAAATTCTGGCTTGGCGCTTAAGCTGCCTTAAGAATTTAAATGAGAACCAAGTGAGAGTGCTACCTTTTTAGTAAATACCTGGGAAGCATTAAAAGAACTTGATCGGCTCTGTGTAGTGCTGACTCAGGGTTCTTTACTGTCCACACTTAAAATCTGAAGTTGCCAGTCTGGCCTTCAAGTAACCTATTGTCCTGTGGAGTGGCCCCGACCCATGGAACTTCAGCCTTGCGTGGTAACCACCCTAGTTTCCTTCTCAGCTTCACTGGGGAGAGAAGGGGAGGTGAGAGTCAATGTAGGCCAGCAGGAGGACACATCATTTAGAGACATGTCCGTGTGGCAGACCAGTCGTTATCCATCCTCCCGTGCATCAGCACCACCTAGAGGACTTGCGAATGCTGCCAGCCTAGGGCACATACTGAGAACTATGGCAGGCAAGAACTGGAAAAACACACTTTTTTGTCAGTCATCTTCAGAATGCCCATCAATATATGTATTATGTTTTATATTTTGGCTGGTTTTTAGTACATCTAGATTCTTAGCAATCCTGTAACATACTTCATATTCTTTTTTTCTCAAAGATTCTTTGAAGGAAAAATATATAAAAGCAAAAAGCATAGAGTCTGATTAGTCATGGTTTTATTTTACTTTTTTTTTCTTTTTTAGGGCCACACCCACAGCATGTGGAAGTTCCCAGGCTAGGGGGTCAAATCAGAACTATAGCTGCTGGCCTACGCCATAGCCACAGCAATGCAGGATCTGAGCCCAGTCTGTGACCTACACCACAGCTCATGGCAATGCCAGATTCTTAACCCACTGATCCAGGCCAGGGATTGAACCCGCATCCTCATGGATCCTAGTCGGGTTCATTAACCACTGATCCATGATGGGAACTCCTCTGTTTCTATTTTGTAGATTTTTCTGTGTCATTTTTTTTAGATTCGGCATATAAGTGATATTACATGGTATTTGTCTTTCTCTCCCTGACTTATTATGATAATGTCTAGGTCCATCCATAATGCAAATGGCATTATTTCATTCTTTTCTTATAGCTAAATAGTATTTCATTGTATACATGTACCACATCTTCTTTATCCATTCATCTGTTGATGGACATTTAGGTTGTTTCCATGTCTTGGCTATTATGAATAGTGCTGCCATGAACATATGAATGCATGTATCTTTTTGAATTATAGTTTTCTTCAGATATATGCCCAGGAGTGGGATTGCTGGATCACATGACAACTCCATTTTTAGCTTTTTAAGGAACCTCCATACTGTTTTCTATTGTGGCTGCAACAACTTATATTCCTACCGATAGTGTAGGAAGATTTCCTTTTTTCTACACCTTCTCCAGCATTTGTTATTTGTGGTGATTAGTTGTAGTTTTAAATCTCAACTTTACTGTTTCCTGCGTAATGTTGAAGCTAAACTACTTAGTTTCCCTGTGTACTAAATGAGAATTAAAATGGGCTCAACATAGGCCTGTCATGAGGATGAACATAATGAAATCTGTTAAGGTCGTAGCATTGGGTCTAACTCAAATTTTAGCTTTACATCTTTTATGATCTCTTTTTTATAAGAATATTTTAGAATTACAATCATTTCGTTAACCTTATATTTTACAGTTTTCCCATTAAATTTCAATTTATTCAACGCTGCTTTCATGTCCAGCTCAGCTGTTGGTTCAGAGTAGTATTAACTACTAGCAGAGGCTAATTGTCCTTTTGGCTTCTGTGTGCAGAGGCTTGCCGCTGTCATAATGAGGATCCGAGAGCCCAGGACAACAGCCCTCATATTTAGCTCTGGGAAAATGGTCTGCACAGGAGCCAAAAGGTAAGAGGAACCACCCTCCACCATGCCTGACAAATAATTCAGTGTATAAAACAAGAAAAGATAGCATTAATGTTCTAAATCACAGAGTACTGGCTCAGTAGTAACAAATCCAACTAGTATGCATGAGGACATGGGTTAGATCCCTGGCCTTGCTCATTGGGTTAAGGATCTGGCATTGCTGTGGCTGTGGCATAGCCTGGCAACTGCAGCTGAGATTTGGCCCCTAGCCTAGAAGGGAAATTAGACATTTCTTGACCGTTAGCTTGAGCATTCACTCAGGATCTTCAGCATCCATTAAAAGGCTCATCTTTCCTGGATCTCCGGCAGAGGTAGCCCTGTGCTGCTGTGCATCCTTTGGCCAGAAAATTGTGGGAAAGCTTCTCTTCCTTCTAAGCGTTAGAAGATGAGTAGTAAACTCCCCCCACCCCCGTAGGGTTGTACCAGTTTCTTCTTTCCCAAGAGATGTACCTGGTGTTCATTTAATTTTATCTAAAAGCACTTAAAACAAAGAAAAGACAAAAATCAACTTCTATGTGAAAGACAACAAATGAAAAAATATGTTTGAGTTCAACAATGTTTGGAGTTCCTGTTGTGGCTCAGTGGGTTAAGAACCTGACTAGAATCCACGAGGATGAGGGTTCAATCCCGGGCCTCGCTCAGTGGGTTAAGGACCTGGCATTGCTGTAAGTTGTGGCATAGGTGCTCAGATCTAGCATTGCTGTGGCTGTGGCAGAGCCTGCAGCGCAGCTTCAATTCAGCCCCTAGCCTGGGAACTTCCATATGCTTCATGTGAGGCCCTAAAAAGCCAAAAAACAAAACACAAAAACAGTGTTCATTGTACCATACTTTTTTCTAGGTGCTAGGGATGGGATACAAGTGAGAGAGGTAGGTCCTTGTCCTCAAAATTCACAGGTTCATAGGATACACTGAATGATAAACATGATACAAATGCTAAAACTAAAATCAGAGAAGTGTGTGAATACAGCCCACCTAGTATAGCCGTCATGGTGATTAAGAAGTCTTTAATTGTGTTTACCCCTCCCCAGTGAAGAGCAATCTCGACTTGCATCAAGAAAGTATGCTCGTGTGGTGCAGAAGCTGGGCTTTCCTGCCAGATTCCTCAATTTTAAAATTCAGAACATGGTTGGAAGCTGTGATGTGAGGTTCCCTATCAGGCTGGAAGGTTTGGTGCTAACCCATCCGGAGTTCAGTAGGTACGATCGTTGCATAACATAACTTTGAGGTTACCAAGATATTAAAGTCGTATTATGGGCTGCTTATATGAATGTAACTTTCAGAGCAAGTGTATTTTTTAAACCCACAATAAGTGAAAGGGTTAAGATGCTATAGTTATGTCCTCGTTGGTTACCACATTTGTCCATATCTTCTGAAATAGTGATTCTCAAAATTCAGTTGCATAGTAATCACCCAGACAGCTTATCAAACCACATTGCTACTGGGTTGAGGTCCCCAGAGATTCTGCTTGGCTTTGCAGTTCCAACAATCTCACAGGTGATGCTGGTGCTGCTGGCGAGAGGCCTACACGTTGAGACCCACTGATGTATGGATTTCTAAAATAGGCACACCTGGCTGGGGCAGGGGTGGCAATGGAGAGAAGATAAACAGGTCTGTTAGGGATTAGGTAAATAGGAAGGGCTGACAGCCAGTGAGGAGAGAAAGGGCTGGAGAGAGGATTAAAAAAAGAAAAACCATTGCACATGCTATGAAGGCAATCCTATCTAGTTGTTGTCCTGTTGAGTTTGTTCAAGGTTTTCTTTTTCTGTGTGTGTAGCTATAGCCCTCACCACAGTTTGTTTTGTCACAGATTCATATTCCTGGGGGAGTATCTCTAGCCTGCCTGGCTTCTTCTAACGTAACTTTTTTTTTTTGTCTTTTTTCTATTTCTTGGGCCGCGGCATATGGAGGTTCCCAGGCTAGGGGTCTAATCAGAGCTGTAGCCGCCGGCCTACGCCAGAGCCACAGCAACGCGGGATCTGAGCCGTGTCTGCAACCTACACCACAGCTCACGGCAACGCCGGATCGTTAACCCACTGAGCAAGGGCAGGGACCGAACCCACAACCTCATGGTTCCTAGTCGGATTCATTAACCACTGTGCCACGACGGGAACTCTGTGTAACTTATTTCAATAGCAAAGGCTTCTCCTCCTCTCAACCGCCTCAGCTCCTTTGGTGCTTCTCCCAGCCTGCCTCAGGCCCCCAGAGAGCAGTGACAGAAGTTGACCGACAAACACCAAATCCCACCACCCTTTGGGATACGCACTGAGGCCAGGGCACTTGAACTGGCTTAGAACCACAGATGCTCTTAAGGTCTCTTGACGGAGCTTGAACTGAAGTCCTTTCACTCTGCTTATCCTTCCCTTTACCTTTGAGCAATCATTCTGTTTAATACGGTGGGAAAGGATCAAATAGTTGTGCTTTTTCTAACATTTGTTAGCTTTCCTTTGAGACATGACCTGAACAGAAGTTAGAAATTGCTTTGTTTTTTCCCAACTTTCAAAAAGTATTGTTCATTCTGAGATTTCACTTTTATGATACTCTTTTGGCAATATTTATTCTCCCCTTGATTATATTTTCTTTTTTTCTCTGCATCATTTTTTTGCAGCATAGGCTTATTAAGTATATAAGGTACCCACTGAGTTCACTGGGAAGCCCAACAGGCAAGACATTGCCTCTTTATATGTTCTTTTCTTTCTTCAATCTTGGAATAACTCATAGATTCATAGTAAAACCCTCATTTTTAAGAGTCTTTCAACACATGCACCACCTTATATTTCAGATCTTCAACCTTGGACCTCTAGTCTCTCTTTCTCTGAACCAACTTTTTCTGAATGTGTGAAAGATGTCTGCCTCAATTCTAAGGTATCTGTCTATATTAGCTTAGCATTCCCCTTTCTGGACATTTAGAGCTCTTCCTCCCAAATTTCATTTCTTTTTCACCAAGATCGTCTTTGTAGGTCAGACTTAAGTCTGGAGTGGGGGTGTCCCTTGTCACTACTTCTACCTCTGAAGGATGAAATTGCCAATAGGGCATGATGAAAATTCATTGGATGCATTACTTTTAGTCACTTGAAGTAGTCCATCACTGTTCTTTCTTCCTCATGAGCCAGTTTTGTGATCTCATCCATCTTTTTAAAAAAATTTTGGCCAGGAAACTATCCCTTTCTAGTCTCATTCTTGCCTCCCCAAAGCTCTCCATTCTTAGGTTAGGGATTTCAACTCTAGTGTGTGTATTTATACTGGGGCATTAAGATACCTCTCTCTCAGCAGGTTTGTGTCTTTAAAATGAGGAGTCTTTTTAATTGCTTATAGCCCTGTGAGTAACCATGGAACATATCACTTATTATTATCAGGTCAAATTTGCTTTACGTTAAAACTTCAAGTTACTTTAACTCCCTTGATTCTACAAATATGTATATCAGCATTTGGTAATACGAGTATCTCTTGTTACTGGGCATCTGCTCCATCAATCTTTCTATGCCGCAATTGTTTTCAGTTTTCCCTGAGCATTTTCCTTTCTTCCCTTCAATTTTTAAACCAAAGATATCTTAAATATTTCTTAAATGAGTAAAATCTAGGTGGCTACTGTGTAGCAGATGCTGTGGTGGTAGAGACAATCGATACAGCCATGGTCCTTTCCCCATATGGAACCACTATCTACAAGGGAAAACAGAACTGAAGACATTAATGAAATATAACTATGAAGGAGAACACCTCTTGGAGTGTTAAGGTACCTTCAAGCAGGATACTTAACGTAATGGGCTGAGGGTGGGGGAAGGAATGGGAAGGAGATCAAGGAAAACGTCCTGAGGAAAGTGTCGTTTAAGCTGAGACTTGAACAATGAGTTGAAATTGAGTTGCCCAAGAGATTGGCAGCTGTTTGTTGTTCTCCATCTTCATGAAATGTTTTCTGTTTCTAACCAAAACCTTTTTTTTTCTCCTGTATCAACTTTGTTTTGAATTAAAGTAGAGAATAAATAAGATGAAGTAAATCTCTAATTGGTAGTTAGCATGCTGGTACATTAAAATCATGGTTCTCAAAGCCAAAAGCAGTTCACCATCATTTACATACCAAAGATTTTTTTTATAGTATGTATGTATTTTTTATTGAGGCATAGTTGATTTACAATATTATATTAGTTCCAGGTGTACAACATAGTGATTCAAAATTTTTATAGATTATAATCCATTTAATGTTATTATAAAATATTGGCTCTATTCCCTGTAGTGCACATTATATCCTTGTAGCTTATTTCTTTTATACATAGTAGTTTATACCTCTTAAGCCAGTACCTCTAGCCCCTCCCCGCCTCCCTCTCTCATTGGTAAGCTTTGTTTGTTTTCTCTACCTGTTTCGTTTTTGTTATACTCCCTAGTTTTATTTCTTAGATTCCACCTCTAAATGATATCACATAAATATAGTATTTGTCTTTCTCTGCCTGACTTATTTCACTTAGAATAGTACCCTCCAAATCCGTCAGTGTTGTTGCAAATGGCAAAATTTCATTATTTTTTATGGATGAGCATTATTCCATTTTGTGTGTGCATGTACACATGTCATACCCTCTGTATCCATTCATCTATTGGACACTTAGGTTGCTTCTGTATCTTGGCTATTGTAAATAATGTTGCTGTGAACTTTGGGGCACATCTTTTTGCATTAATGTTTTCATGTTCCTTGGATATATATCCAGAGGTAGAATTGCTGAATCATAAGGTAGTTCTGTTCTTAGGGGTTTTTTTTGCAAAACCTCCATACTGATTTCCATAGTGGCTGCACTAATTTGTATTCCCACAAGTAATGTACAGGGGTTTACTTTTCTCCACACCCTCACCAATGTTTGTTATTTGTAATCTTTTTGATGATAGCTTTTTTAGCAAGTGTGAGGTAATGTATCACTGTGGTTTTGATTTGCATTTCTCTGATGATTAATGATGTTGAGCATCTTTTCATGTGCCTTTTGGCCATCTGCATGTCTTCTCTGGAAAAATGTCTATGCTCATTTTTTAATTTGTTTTTTTTATGTTGTTTTATGAGCTATTTATATATTTTGGAAATTAACCCCTATTTGATCACATAATTTGCAAATATTTTCTTGCATTCAGTAGGTCATCTTTTTGTTTTGTCATTGGTTTCCTTTGCTGTGCAAAAGGTTTTAAGTTTAATTACTTATGATTTGTTTATTTTTGTTTTTGTTTCCTGTGTCTTAGCACAGATCCAAAAAAAATTGATAGAATTTATGTTAAAGAGTGTCCTGCTTATGTTTTCTTCTGGAGTTTTATAGTTTCTGGCCTTACCTTTGGGTCTCTAATCCATTCTGAGTTTATTTTTGTATGCAGTATTAGAGAATTTCTAGTTTCATTTTTAAACATGTAGGTTACCAGTTTTTCCAGCACTACTTATCAAAAAGATGGTCTTTTCCCTATTGTATATTCTTGCCTCCTTTGTTGTAGATTAATTGACCATAGGTGTTTGGGTTTATTTCCGGGCTCTCTATTCCATTCCATTGATCAGTATGTTTGTTTTTGTGCTGGTACCATAATGTTTTGATGACTGTAGCTTCATAGTATAATCTGAAACCAGGGAATGTGATACCTCCCACTCTGTTCTTCGTTCTCAAAATTGCTTTAGCTATGTGGGGTCTTTTGTATTTCCATATAAATTTTAGAATTACTTGTTCTAGTTTTGTGAAAAATGCCATTGGTATTTTGATAGGGATTGCATTGAATCTGTAGATTGCTTTCAGTAGTATGGTATTTTAACAATATTAATTCTTCCAATCCAAGAACACAGGATATCTTTCCATATCTTATGTCATCTTCAATTGCTTTCATCACTATCTTACAGTTTTGCAAGGATAGGCCTTTTACTTCCTTCATTAGATTTATTCCTAGGTATTTTATTCTTTCTAATGTGATTCTGAATAGGATTATTTACTTAATTTCTAATAGTTCATTGTTAGTATATAGAAATGCAACACATTTCTGTGTGTTAGACTCTTGTATCCTGCAACTTCATTGAATTCATTGATGAGCTCTAGTAGTTTGTGGTGCTGGCTTGAGTATTTTCTAAGTATGATATCATGTCATCTGCAAACAGTGACAGTTTAACTTCTTCCTTTCCAGTTTAGATTCTTTCTATTTCTTGTCTTATTTACTGTAGCTCATACTTCCAATACTATTGTGAATGAATGTGACAAGAGTGGGCATTCTTGTCTTATTCCTGATCTTAAAGGAAATGTTTCCAGCTTTTCATAATTGAATCTGATGTTAGGAATGGTCTTATCAAACATTGTTAACATTATGTTGAGGTACATGCCCTCTATACCTGCTTTGTGGAGAGTTTCTATCATAAATAGATGTTGAATTTTGTCAAAAGCATTTTCTGCATTATTGAGATAATCATGAATTTTATTCTTTGATTTGTTAATGTGGTGTATCACATTGACTGATTTGTAGACCTTGAACATATCCTTGCATCCCTGGAATAAATCCCACTTGTTCATGATGTATGATCATTTCAATGTATTGTTGAATTAGGTTTGTTAATGTTTTGTTGAATTTTTTTGCATCTGTATTCTTAAGTGATATTGGCCTGTGAATTTTTTTTGTGAGTGTGACATCTCTGTCTGGTTTTAGTGTCAGGGCGATGCTGGTCTTGTACAGTGAGTTTGGAAGGATTCCTTCCTCTGCAATTTTTTTTGGAATAGTTTGAGAAGGATATGTGTCAACTCTTCTCTAAATATTTGGTAGAATTCACCTGTGAAGCCATCTGGTCCTGGACTTCTGTTTGTTGGGAGTTTTTTGGTTTTTTTGTTTTTTTGTCTTTTGTCTTTTTGAGGGCCGCACCTGTGGCATATGGAGGTTCCCAGCCCAGGGGTCTAATCAGACCTGTAGCTGCCAGCTTATGCCACAGCCACACCAGATCCGAGGCGCATTTGCGACCTACAACACAGCTCACTGCAATGCTGGATCCTTAACCCACTGAGCGAGGCCAGGTATCAAACCCACAACCTCATGGTTTCTAGTCAGATTCATTTCTGCTGCATCACAATGGGAACTCCTGTTAGGAGTTTTTAAACAATTGATTGAATTTCATTACAAATAATGCATCTGTTCATGTTTTCTAGGTTCAGTCTGAAAGTTTGTACATTTCTAGGAATTTATCCATTTGTCTATTTCTTTTAGGTTGTCCATTTTATTGAGGTATAGTTATTCATAGTAGTCACTTATGATCCTTTGTATTTCTGTGATGTCAGTTGTAACTTCTTTTTATTTATGACTTTATTGATAGACGCTTTCCCTATTTTTTCCTTGATGAGTTTGACTAAAGGTTTATCAGTTGTGTTTATCTTTTCAAATATCTAGATCTTGGTTTCAATGATCTTTTCTATTTTTTTTTTAGTCTCTATTTCATTTATTTTTTTCCTCTAGTCTTATCATTTCCTTCTTTCTACTAATTTTGGATTTTGTTTGTTCTTCTTTAGTTCCTTTATGTGCAAGGTTAGGTTTTTTGAGATTTTTCTTGTTTTCTGAAGTAGGCTTGTATCATTGTAAACTTTGCTCTTAGAACTGCTTTTGCTGCATCCCATCAATTTTGGATCATTGTTTTATTTGTCTCCAGGTATTTTAACTGAAGTATAGTTGAATGTTGTGTTAGTTTCTGGTGTACACAATATATATATTTATACACACACACTCACATATACATGCACATACATATAAGAAATTTTTTTCAGGTATTTTTAAATTTCTTTGATTTCTTCAATGATTCATTGGTTATTTAATAGCATATTATTTAGCCTCCACTTGTTTGTGTGTTTGTAGATAATTTTTAGTCTCATGATGTTGTAGTTAGAAAAGATGTTCGGTATGATTTAAATTTTTAAAAATTTACCAAAGCTTGTTTGTGGACTAGCATGCGATCTATCTTGGAGAATGTTTCATGTCCATTTGAAAATAATGTGTATCTTGTTTTTGTATGGAATGTTCTAAATATATTTATTAAATCCATTTGATCTAATGTGTCATTTAAGGTCAGTGTTTCTATGTTGATTTTCTTTTCTTTTTTTTTTCTTTCTTTCTTTTTTTTTTTGTCTTTTTGCCTTTTCTAGGGCTGCTCCTGCGGCATATGGAGGTTCCCAGGCTAGGGGTCCAATCGGAGCTGTAGCTGCCGGCCTACACCACAGCCACAGCAATGTGGGGTCCAAGCCATGTCTGTGACCTACACCACAGCTCATGGCAACACCAGATCCCTAACCCACTGAGCAAGGCCAGGGACCAAGCCCGCAACCTCATGGTTCCTAGTCAGATTTGTTAACCACTGAGCCACAACAAGAACTCCTCTATGTTGATTTTCTGTCTTAATGATCTATCCATTGACATTAAGTGGGGTGTTAAAGATCTCCTACTATTATTGTGTTACTGTCAACTTCTCCCTTTATGTCTGTTAGTATTTGCTTTACATATTTAGGTGTGCCTGTGTTGGGTTCATATGTATTTACAATTGTTATATCTTCTTTTTGAATTGATCCTTTGATTATTAGGTAATGTCCTTCTTTGTCTCTTGTTTTAAAGTCTTTTTTTTTTTAAAGTATTTTTGTGTAATTTAAGGATTGCCATCCTACCTTTCTTTTGACTTCCATTTGCATGGAATATCTTTTTTCCATCTTCTCACTTTCAGTTCATGTGTGTCTTTAGATCTGAAGTAAGTCTCTTGTAGGCATCTTATACGCAAATCTTGTTTTTGTATCCATTTAGCCAGGCTGTGTCTTTTGATGGGCGCACTTTGTCCATTTACAACTTAAAGTAATTATTGATAAGTGTATTCTTATTGTCATGTTGTTAATTGCTTTGTGGTTGTTGTTGTAGGTTTTTTCTATTTGCTTCTTCTTTTGATCTCTTTGCTTGTGATTTGATAGCTGTCTGTAGTGTTAGGTTTGAATTCCTTTCTCTTTTTTGTGTGTATCTATTTTAGATGTTTAGTTTGTGGTTACCATGAATAAATAAATATAAAGATATATGTGTATGTGCGTGTATCTTTTTTAACTTATTTCTTAAGTTCAAGCCTGTTTTTTACTACCATCCTCCCATGATTACTCTTTTTGACATATTTTACATCTTTTTCTTTTGTATATTCCTTAACTACTTATTGTGGATACAGATTATTTTAGTGCTTCTGTTTTTTAACCTCCCTGCTAGCTTTGAACATGGTTGATTTACTACCTTTACTGTGTATTTGCCTTTGCCAATGAGCTTTTTACTTTCATAATTTGCATGTTTCCAGTTGTGGCCTTTACTTTGTTGCCTAGAATAGGTCCATAAAGCTGATTTGGTGGACCTGAACTCTTTTAGCTTTTGCTTGTCTATAAAACTTTTTTGCTCTGTTCATGAAATCTGAATGATGGTCTGCTTGGATAGAATGTTCTTGGTTGTAGGCTTTTCCTTTTCATCATGTTAAATGTATTGTGCTATTTCTTCCTGGCCTGCAGAGTTTCTGCTGAAAAATCGGCTGTGATAGCCTTATGGAACTTCCCTTGTATGTAACTTCTTGCTTTTCCTTTTCTGCTTTTACTATTCTTTCTTATCTTTAATTTTTGTCATTTTAATTATAGTGTGTCTTACTGTGGTCCTCTTTGGGTTGATTCTGTTTGGGACTCTTCATGCTTCCCAGATTTGTATGTCTGTTTCCTTTCCCAGGTTAGCAAAGTTCACAAATATTTACCTACCAAAGACTTTTATTTTCTCTTTTCCCTTTTAGTATCTTAAGATTTTGTCAGAAGATTAGATGGAAACATTTCTTCTGTGCCCCCCAAGTCTTCACTTTCTTGACTCCAACCTTGCAGTTCCCACAGAAGTTTTCCAGGGCTCCACATAGTATCATTGTCTCCTCAGTGTCCAGAAGTCCTGATGGGCTTTCCCAGGTAGACATGTCCACTCAACAACCTCCATATACTTCAGATGGGTAGCCTCTCTACTGTGATAAATCTTTCTGGTGCCAATAAGAGGTTTCACATCTGCCGTGCTATGGATCTTATTCATTGCAGAATAGAATGGAGTTTTTCTGTGTGATCTGAACTCACCCTTTTAAGTGCTAAAATTCATGTGCTTTATAATGTTCCATTTCTCAGATTTGGTTTTTTCCTTGTGTCTCCATTGTCTTGAGAATAGTTTTATTTATCAACTTCCTCTTAACTACTGACTTCTTTTTTGTAGGCTCCTCAAGCTTTTCTGGGAATCCCTCTTTTCTATGCTGGTGCAGAGAAGCAGTTCTTAGCCCAATCATCCTTTGTTCCTCAGAGAAATCAGCTTACATTTAGTAGTAAATATGAGTGAGTTACTATTTATAGGAACAAGTCTTGAATTTTTAAAAGTTGGGATGGTTTAGTTTTCTTTATACAGCACCTATCCAAAAAAAATTAATAGTGGTCTAGAACATTTTTTAGGTTTTATCTGCTAAAAATTTTTGTATTTTATAAATATATGAAAAATGTTCTCATTATTGAACAACTTTGAATATTTAGAAAATGTGTTTATGTATTTTTACTGATAGACTTTTTTTGAAAGATGGAGAACATTTAACTAATAAGATCTTTATGCAATCTGATGCCCTAAATTACCTTAATTTCTAATAGTTTAGGATTACTGGCACATGAAAAATACAATGACAAAAAGCAAATTGTGTTCTTGATTGCCACAGAAATTACCTAGGACACTCAAGACTTCTTTTATCAAGTTAACCAGAAAATTTTTGGTAAAATAGCTTTTTAAAACTGCTTTTGTGTTCTGGATCTGAAATGTCATGAGGAAATAATTGCGTAGTGCTATTTTTCACTTTTTCCTTTATATATTAACAGTTATGAACCTGAACTGTTTCCTGGCCTTATTTACAGAATGGTGAAACCACAAATTGTGTTACTTATCTTTGTATCTGGAAAAGTTGTGTTGACAGGTAAGTTCTAAGATTCTGACTTTCATAAAATTCAGTAGCTTTGCATGTGCTTTGCTTTACCTTTTAAATAGCTTTGGTCACCACTATGAGACAGTTCTTGCTATTATAGAATTACCTGGGGGGGGGGAGAAAAATAGAACTATAACATCACCTATGGGTCTTAGTAGTCAATATAGCTTTTTTCTCATGTTTTCATGTCATTTGATATGTATATTCATCTTTACATCCTGCCTTTTTAATAACCATTATAACATATGTAGCTTAACTCATTTTTTATAATGATTTTTATTTTTTCATTATAGCTGGTTTACAGTATTTTGTCAATTTTCTATGTAGAGCAAGGCGACCCAGTTACACATATTATGTATACATTCTTTTTTCTCACATTATCATGTACCATCATAAGTGACTAGATATAGTTCCCAGTGCTATACAACAGGATCTCATTGCTTATCTTAACTCATTGTTAAAAACTTTTAATGAAGGCTGTTAATTGTTGAACAGTGTTCTGTTCAAAGTTTTTCTGCAAAGGGTCAAATACTAAAATCACTCTTAGCTCTATACAAAAACAGGCTATACAAAAACAGGCAGCAGACTAGATTTATTCAGCAGAGTTAAGTTTTCCAACCTCTCTTCTAACTTGCTATGCATCAACTTTCTTCTCCCATTGTCAGATGTTTATATATTCTGTATGTTCTTTCTCTGTCTGCTGGTTATAAAAGGTGCAAACATGTGGCTATTTTTATGTGTGTAGAATCATTTTTTAGTGGAAATGCTCAGAAATGGGACTGTTTTCTAAGAACAGGACCATTTTTAAGGTTCTTAATACAAATTACTAAATTTTTTATAAAGGGTTGTATAATACAGTTCTCCTGTATCATAATTTCTACCAGCAATGTACCTAAGTATCTTTAACAACCCAAAGCAGCATTCAAAACAAAACTGTACAAAAGAAAATTTTTACCTATATAAATTAAAATGACCTCACTGCTTTAAATGGTAATCATAAATAGAAATTGACCACTTTTCAACACATCCAGTAAATAGCATTTTATCTTTCATAAGTAGTATGTACATAATTTACTCCTTTTGTCTACTGTTTTTATTGATGTTTTTATCCCTAAGGATTTGTACGAGTTCACCATGATATTGAAAATTAATGTTTTATTTGTGATTTTTTTCTAGTTGACTTAATTTTGCATAAATGCTTTTAAAATTCTTGAAGTAGATGATTGAGACTCTTTCATAACATTCTGCTAAAGTTTGCTCTTTTTGCCTTATTTTACACATATTACTCTCCTGTACCAGGATGAATATCAAGTTTATATGGCATGATCCAGATTAATTTTACCTACCCCCAAATAGCCAGCCATATTAAAACTACACAGTCTTCTTATTAATTTGTGATGACTCTTTTTGACCTTTATTTTTACATACGAATCTGTTCAGCAATTCGGCCTTTGCTCCAGAATTATACTATGATATCCTATTGTATTAAATATGCTTTAGTTCTAGTGGTCCCTATATCTGATAGGGTCTGTTTCTTCTCATTTCTTCTCTTTTTATTAGCTTCTCTCAAATGTTTATTCTTCCAAATAAACTTAAAAGTTTTTATAGCATCTTGCCCAATTTAGAACAATTGAGATTTCTGCATTAGCTGAATTAATTTGAGAAACATTTACAAAGTTATCACTCAGCATCCAAAAACATGGAGGGCCTGTTATTAAATCTTTTTTTAGAATGCTAAATTGTAGAGTTTATTTTTGTCTAATGTGTCTTCAAACTGGGAAAAGCCCACTTGGAATTTAAGAATCTTTTGAATACAACAAAGTTACAATTCCTCAGATGCCACCAATTTAGTGTCTGGAATAATTAAGACCTCCTAGTGACTGACATAAAGTTTACCTCTATCTGCCCTAAAGGAAGGTGAGGAAGCCTGCCAAGTAAATTGAATGGAGGCCATATGTGCCCTACTTAAGGGAACAAACTTTTCAAGACCTTTAGAAGGATGCTTTCATCTGTGTGCTATGTGTCATTGTGAATCTGTTTTATTAAAAATGCAATTTGCCAGAGTTCCCATTGTGGTGCAACAGGACCAGTGGTGTCTCTGCAGTGGTATGGACACAGGTTCAGTCCCTGGCCCAGCACAGTGGGTTAAGGATCTGGCGTTGCTGTAGCTGTGGTGTAGGTTGCAACTCTGGCTTGGATTAGATACCTGGCCCAGGAACTTCCATATGCCCCATGATGGCCAAAAAAGGAAGAAAAAAGTGCAAAATTGCCAAGTACAGGCTAAGTTCCTATTATAGGTACATAAGAATAAGTTTCTCTAAATATCCTTAATTCAGACCACCTTTCCTACTAAAAGGAAAAAACGAATTTTTCATGTGCACATTTGCTAGAAGTTTCAAATCACAAAAGTAAATGGTTGTCAACATACAGTACTGAAGACCATACAATACACTTAAAATTTACTAATGTGTTCAGCCCAGAGAACAGGCCAAAGCTGTTTTTTTATCCTTGCAAGACAGATCATCATTTTTGTGGAGGGGGAATGAGGTATATTAACTGAAATTCAAATTTCTGCTTATATGTATTGTGAAGTATAATCCAATCAATGCTTTACTGCTGAAATATGAGTAATTACCCTCTATTGAGATTTTTCCCTGTTTATGCCATAGTGTCTTAAAGTACTTTATCTGAAACCACATGGTTTAGGTAACTTTTGCTCCAAACTGCAGACAAATGCTCCTCATTCTTTAACCTTAGTTACCTAGACTCTTTTCACCTGCTAAGGGATTAAAAACTCAAGGACCCAATTTTGGGTGTTAACCTGGAAGAGGGACCAAGGAGGCCTCCTTTCAGCCTTGTCTCTAGAACCTCAGTGGGGGTTGGTTGTGGAGCACCCAGTGGAGTTCTAGAGGCTCCCATGGTCTAGTCCAATGTGGCAAGACTCTGCAAAGCTACTTATTTTATTTTACTATTTATTTTATGGGCCTCACCTGTGGCATATGGAAACTCCCAGGCCAGGAATTGAATTGGAACTACAGCTGCCAGCCTACACCACAGCCACAGCAACGTGGGATCCAAGCCACATCTGTGACCTACACCGAAGATTGCAGCAACAGATCCTTAACCCACTGAGTGAGGCCAGGGATCGAACCTGCATCCTCATGGATACTAGCTGGGTTCTTAATCCGCTGAGCCAAAATGGGAACTCCTGCAGAGCTGTTTTAAAAGCCAAGTCCCAACAAATGTGAATAACTTTTGCCTAGAAAATGTTAGAGTATTGAAATTACAAATGCACTTTGAACTTCACTGAATTAAATAATGGATCTCAGTTCTTCCTTGGGTACAGACTGTCAAACACCAATGCACATAGTACAGATGAGTGGTAATTTGAAATTTTTGTATCACATGCCATTTGCAGGGGCTTTGAAAATAATTTATCCGTGTAAAATTGTCTTACTCCTCAAGGCATTCAAGCTGTAGCCCCCATGTCCAAGGCAACATCTGAATGAATGAATAGTTACTTGCGCTGAGGACAAAGAGGTCCTCCTATCCCACTTGTCAAGTTCCTGGACAACTAACAGCAAACGGACCTTGGTCAAGCTTAACACTGCTTTCCCAGATCCGTGCTTCTTTTCAATGGTTGATGTGACATTTAGGACCCATGCTTTTTCTTAAATCATAGTAAAATGAATTGTATAGCTAGGATCTGTTGGAACAATGTACAATGAATAGCAAATATGTCAACTTTCACTTCTAAGATGAGATGTAATAGTTACCATATGTTGGGCAGTCATGTGCCAGGCCTTGTGATAAGTGAGTGCTTTTGTGTGGGTTCTAGTTAGCTCTGTGTGGCTGTACTTAATAGCTGTCTCATCACCTGTAAAATGAGGACAATGGAGAGGTTAGGCATCCTTAAAAATGTCAAACAGTTGTACATGCTACAATATGTGGGAACTTAAGCAGCCTGGCTTTAGAGCCCACCATCTTCACGTGTTAACCCTGTCCTCCAGCTCCTTAGAGGTCTATGCAAACAGTTCATGCAGTCCTATACTAACCCTATGAAAAGGCTATTGTCCTTTATAGATAAGGAAACAGAAACTTCAGAAGTTAAACAGTCATTCCTGGTAATCCACCACTAATAGCAGCTTGATATGTACTGTAAAATGTATACCTTGAGGGGTTTGATGCTGGGTTGTCCCCCTCTCCCAATTTGTAAGATTTTCATTTATGTGCACACACATATGGTATCACTTAGGAAAATAAGATATGTGGTTGTGGCTTGGTGTAAGAATAGAATTAGAAAATCCAAGTAGGATTGGAAATTGATATATGGGCTGGCTAAGGGGTAGGGATGAGCTTATGAACCTTATCGACAGGTGATAGATGTTTAATAAATGTTGGGTACCTACCTACCAGGTACATGTATTGTTTTAGGTGCTAAGAGGTTAGCAAATAGAACACACTCCTCATCTGGCAAAAACCCAGCCCTGGTAAAGGAGACAAATTACATGATACTGGCTCTCAGAGAACCAAATGATAAGCCGTATGTACTTGGACCAGCCATCCCAACATCCGTAATCCTGAAGTACGTTCTTTTAGGACAGTAAAAATGGGTTATATCTTGTTAAGCGTTATGGTTTGTAAAGGACTTTTTTGCAACCATTTGTTCATGCATTCCTATACTAACCCTATGAAAAGGCTATTGTCCTTTATAGATAAGGAAACAGAAACTTCAGAAGTTAAACAATCTTCATGTGGTTTAATGGTGTGGGGTGAATGTGTGTGTGTGTTTGGTATATCTACCATACTTCACTGTTTCCCAGTTAAGGAGTTTGTTCTATTCAAATGTTTCCAAAAGCTGAAAAAGTCCATCAAACCAGAGGCAGAGAGTCTTGTTCTGCTTCTCTACTCACTGTTTAGTTTCTATAAAACCAATCCCTTCCTCTCTTCCTCCTTTCCTCCCACCCTCCCTCCCTCCATGCCTACAGCATGCCACATTACCTGAGCTGCAGTGGTAACAATGCCAAGTCCTTAACTGTTAGGCCACCAGGGAACTCCAAAACCAGTATCTTTAGAAACTAAAATTTTAGTGCTAAAAACTAAAGGGATGTTTCCTATCCCAAAGGTACAGAGCTTCTGTTACCCTCCTCCCTACCCGTCATCTTCGAGGGTAGAGACTCAGAAAGTAAACTCTTAAGCAATGAATAAGTAACTTTTTGCCCTTATCTACCCCCCCCCATTTTAAGCTTACAAGTACTTTTTTTTGATTTCTTAAAAAAAATTTTAGGAGTTCCCATTGTGGCTCAGCAGGTTAGGAGCCCAACGTTGTCTCTGAGGATGAGGAGTCCATCCCTGGCCTTGCCCAGTGGGTTAAGGATCTGGAGTTGGAGCAAGATATGTTACAGATGCAGCTCAGATCTGGTGTTGCTGTGGCCGGCAGCTGTATCTCTGATTCAACCCCTAGCCTGGGAACTTAAATAGACTGCAGGTGTGGCCCTAAAAAGAAGAAAAAGTTTTTTTTTTTTTAATTTATTGAGGTGAAATTCACACAGCATAAATTTAACCATTTTTGTTCATTCACAATGTTGTGGAACTACCACCTCTGTCTAGTGCCAAAACATTTCCACTACTCCAAAATAAAGTCCCATATCATTAGGCACTTTTTCCCCATTCCTTCCTCCCCCAGCTCCTGGCAAACACCAGTCTTCATTCTGTCTGTGTGAATTTACCTATTCTGGAGATTTCAGGTAAATGGAATCATACAATAGGTGATCTTTCATGTCTGGCTGCTTTCATTTAGTCTAATGTTTTTGAGGTACATCTACACTGTAGTGTGTATCAGTGCTTCACTCCTTTTTATGGCAGAATAATATTCCATTGTATATATATATATATATGATATTCATCACAGTTTGCTTATACATTCATCTTTTAGTAGACACAGGGTTGTTTCCACTTTGAGGCTACTATGAATAGTACTACCATGAATATGTGTCTACATGTGTTACTGGTTTAAAGATTTTTTTTCAATTTGGGGGGTATATACCCAGATACCCAGGAGTGAAACTGTTGGGTCACATGGTAATTCTTACTTTAACATTTTTGAAGAACCACCAACCCGTTTTCCAGGGTAGCTGAATGATTTTATGTTCCCACCAGCAATGTATGAGAGTTCGATTTCTCAGGCTCTTTGTGAACACTTGCTATTTTCCATTTTTAAAATTATTATTGTTCGTCCTGGATTCTGAATCCTGATTTCTACTTGCTTCTCAAATCTGGTGATACTCCTTTGGGTGATTAGTCCTTTGGTACTAATTCCCTCTCACTAGTCCCGTCATTAAACCAGACAACCACTTCTCACAGGTCGTTCCTGCTCTCTTACAGAGCCTTCCTCCTCTCGACGTTTATAGCTTAAACTATTTTTAAGAATTTATGAGCTTAAACTATTTTTCATTTTTCTCCATGATAAAAGTTTTTAAATGCTTTTCATTAATTTCCTTGCCTTCTGCACAGTACTATTAGATAATAGTTTCCTGATTAGCTGACAGTTCCATGTAAACACAAGTACTACCAGGAATTAACTCTTAGTATAATGTACCTGAATAGTTTTGAAAGTGGAAGGTAGTTAGTGGCGGGTTGGCAGTGGTGAGATAGGAGTAGAACAGACTGATAATCTCTTTCAAGGGTAGGGACTGTATCTAATTCATGTTTTTAATCCATTTTAATACCTACAGCAGTTACAATTAAAGATCCCTTGATTGTAAGATTTCAAGATTTCCCCAATTTTCTAATAGTCCCTTTCCATACACTAAAATTTAAAACTTTAGAATAGTTCCAGTTTGTCTCACTCTGTTGGTCAAAACCGGGGAATCAGAATGTCTACTAGAGGTGAGCAGATCAAAGGATGTCCCTTTTGCTGGTAGCTAAGGGCCCACAGATGCTGATGAAGGTCATGTTCTGTGGTCACATCCATGACACCCTGAGAAACAAGATTCCATATTTCATACTATTCCCTATGAAGCCAAAGAGGTACTGATGTGTCTACATAGCAGAAGTATTATAAAACTCTGCTCTAGGTATGTGTGTAGGGAAATGTGGCTCTAGTCACCAAATTCTTTTGTCTTTACCAGGAATAAATGTCATTTCTCAGGGATACCTAAAGAGATGTCATTGAATTAAAAGTAATTGGGGTTGACAATGAAATTTTAGCCTTAAAAAATTTCTACTATTGTTTTAATATTAAAGATTATGTAAACATGGATTTCTTTATAGGTGCCAAAGAACGTTCTGAGATCTATGAAGCATTTGAAAACATCTATCCTATTCTAAAGGACTTCAAAAAAGCCTGAATACAGTATTCAGTATCTTACAGTATATTAGTTTGAATGTATACATAAGCCCAGCACAGAAATGGCTGGATTGTTACTGTTCCATGAACATTTTGACTTTATTTTTTTTTTAATTTTTTAATTTTTTTGCTTTTTAGGGCCACACCTGAGGCACATGGAGGTCTCCAGGCTAGGGGTCTAATTGGAGCTACAGCTGCAGGCCACAGCCAGAGCAGCATCAGATCCAAGCCACATCTGGAACCTACACCACAGCCAGAGCAGCATCAGATCCAAGCCACATCTGGATCCTTAACCCACTGGGCGAGGCCAGGAAGTGAACCCTTGACTTCATGGTTCCTAGTCAGATTCATTTCCGCTGTGCCACGACAGGAACTCCTTGACTTTAGTTATTAAACTGTGATTCTATACGTGTATTCATGCTTAAGAAGTGAAGAAAATTTTTTTTCAAAATAACTGTTATTTTTTAAATGAAAAAAAAACATTTCAGAATTTGAAAGGTTTAGGGCCTTGCTAGAGTGATATTGTAACATTAAAATTTACTCTTGTTAAAGATGTAGTCCATTAACATGTGTTCTCTGAAAATACATAGCAATATGTAGAAATTTCATATAGCTGCATAAAGTAGGATAGAAATTGTCTATTTTTTGCTTTTTAAAATATCAAGTAGATGATCCTGGCCATTAGGTACAGGCTTGTGAAGGATCTTGTCAGAGTACAAATGAAACATGAAGGTCTGAAAACAAGATAAACATTCTTTTCTTTGAAATGGTCCGAGAAAATTATTATCTCTTCCTTAAAAATAAATCTTAGCGCTTACACTAAACCTGAATGGTTCCTGAAAGTTTATTTTGAAAAGTGTTTGGGGATTTTGTGCTTTTTTCACACTTTTATAATCCTATGTAATTATATTAAAATAGATTAAGAGCCTGGAACAGAGTTTACAGACTCAAGGCCTAATTAGGTTGTGGAATTATCCCCATTTGATGGAGATGTGGAGATTAACAAGGAGGGTTGGGCTAACAGGAGTCATGGACCTTGATTCCAAGTGGTCAGTGAATATGTCTTTCATTAAGATGAGGAAACATAGGCAGGGAGGGAAAGGTTGGTTTTCAGTTCAGTTTCCAAATTACTGAGTTTGTGGTGTTCACTGTACGCTACTTTAGACCTAGTGTAAGCAGTTATGAATTTTGGGGTATGGAAGGGCAGGGGAGAGAAACCCTAGCTGGAGAGAAAATTTAGGGCAGTCATTAATTTACAGCCTGCCAAAATAATCTTTGAGACTCACTGGTGTAGATCATTTGACCTAGGAGCCCAATATTTTTCCTTCTGTAGTTTATAGACGTATTGAAACACTAATTACTCTGATAAAAATCCTCCGACCCCACCCTATTTATCCCCACAGAAAGAAACTTGGAAAAATGTAACTATGTTCAATTCTACCTAGTTCAAATTTTTTCTCAGAGCACGGCCCAGAGTAGGGGCAGAATGCTGCACCTTAATTTAAAATTTGTTTTTCAGAAAGATACATCTTTGATTTCCACATTCAGTACAGTTTCCACTGGTTAGCTATTATCAGTAGAGTACTTAGCAGACTCCTACCAAACAGATTTACTTATGACTCCTCACGGTGTTACGGTGGGTACTGTAATTCTCTACCTTTAAATGACGTAAGAAGACAGGCACAGTGAGGTGAGTAATTTGCCCCAAATTACATAGCTATTAGGGAGATGGGTGAGGCAAAATTCAGTCTAGCTCCAAGACCCAGTTCCCTACCCAACTCCGCTGTACTTTTAGCCAAATTTAAAAACATCCACAGAGAATTACAGAAACTCCCTATTGTGTTCCCAATCGGTTTTCCCAGAAACCTTACGGCATCGTTTTACTATTTCTTGCACAAATTTGAGGCGGCCCACTAACGTAATTCCTGCCGCGGGATCGGCCAGCCCTGAGATGTCAGGAAAACCGAGAGCGCCTCGGGCTGCAGCGGTCAAGGGCTAGGCAAGGCTGGGCTTGGAGGTGGCGGGACCCCCGCGGCGCTCCCGGCGCCTCCTCAGGCCCCTCCCAGGCCCCTCCTCCTCGCCCAGGATGCACCTGGTTGAAAACAAAATCCCACGTGACTGGCTCTTCTCTCAGGCCATCATGGCGTCTCCCAGTGGGAAGGGATCCCGGGCGCCGGAGGCTCCTGGCTGTGGGCCCCAGCCACTCGCCCGGGACTTCGTGGACTCCGTGGACGACGCGGAGGGGCTGTACGTGGCGGTGGAGCGGTGTCCGCTGTGCAACACCACCCGCCGGCGGCTGACCTGCGCCAAGTGCGTCCAGAGCGGCGATTTCGTCTACTTCGACGGCCGCGACCGTGAAAGGTACGGCAGCCGTCACAGCCCCATTGTTTTTTCTCCGGGTGTCACCACCGGCTCCGAGACAGGAGCCTGGGACCAGAGTACGTGCCCCGGAGCCTGGCGAGAGAAGGGGGAGGTTGGGAGGGTAGCTGCTTTGCGCTAGCGCTTTGCTCCCAGAGTACAGGTTCCAGGATGGGGGCCAGAAGATGAAGGTTGTCATTTCCTCATAACCCACTGGGGAGGAGTCCCACCTCACGATGCTCCTGGGTACTCCGGAAAATAGATAGATGTGACTGTGGAGAGGTCTTCCCCTGTTACTGCTGTAGAGTTGGATTCTCAGTACTTTGCTACACTCCCATTCAGAAGCTTGGTTTAACCTTTACCTTCGAAAGCACGTTCATTTTCTAGAGGAGAGTCCAGAAAGGAATAAAATAAAAGATTTTTGGGCCCTGGTAGCCTGTCACAGATGGACCTTGTTATCAGACATGCTTACTGTAATGTGTTAACTAGGCTAGTTAGTCCTCCCTTTTCCGCTCTCTGCCTCCAAAGATTGTTTTGGGTGCTGAGAAGTTTGGGAATGTGTTTTGGCTTTGTTTTAAAATCCAGACTGGGAGTTGCAAGCCCTTAGTTAAGAGAATTGAATTTAGGAACACGTTTTGGCCTTCTTTTGAAATTTGTTAAACAGAGACTTACAAGTCCTTGGTTAAGATAATTGAAAAATTAGTGTGATTAGCTGCAAGGTCTCTCAGCCCCAACATTTGTGTCAGTAACTTAGTGATAGTAAAAGATCTAATATTTTGAGTGCAAAAGTTCAGGTATTCATTACAACAACCCAATAAGTTATTATCCTCAACTTAACTGCTAAGGAAACTGCATGATACCTTGCCCTGGGTCACAGATAATAAGTGTAGGGACCAGAATTAATATCTAGGCAGCCTGAGCCCTATGCCATGCACTTAACCACTGGATTGTACAACATCTATATTTGGAAATGTTTTTTGAGTTCCTGGTAGTCCTCTGATCATGAATGGAATTTATTTCTTTTTCTTGAGATTTGTATGGTGTAATCTTTTAGTTAATTGCTATGCCTCATTGATATACTTGATGGCTTTAGAAACTGTTCATGTGTAGTAAGTGATAGCTTTAAAAATTAAAAAAAATTAAAACAGTTTTGCTGTAAGAATCCTAGGTATGAGGTGGAATTGTTTAACTTAAGGAGTTTATCACGGGTTCAGTTCTGGATCCTCTTCTCTTTATACTTTTACCTAGATCCATTCCCATAATTTAAATATCTTCTATGGGCTGAAGACACCAGACTTATATCTCCAACTTGGGCCTTTGTAAAATCAAGAAGACAGCTGCCTCCTCTTTCTGTACTTAAATTTGTAATGAGGATCTCCATCTTTTTTTTCTTTTCTTTTTTTAGCACCCCCCCCCCCCCCCCCCGCAAAGGCATCTGGAGGTTCCCAGGCTAGAGGTCGAGTTGGAGCTACAGCTGCCTGCCTATACCACAGCTCACAGCAACGTGGGATCCTTAGCCCACTGAGGGAGGCCAGGGATCGAACCCTAGTCCTCAGGGATACTAGTTGGGTTCATTAACCACTGAGTGATGATTGGAACTCCAGGATCTCCATCTTGATATGACAGATATCACAGTTATCCATCATAAATCTGTTCCTTTCATGCTCATCCCAACCCAGTAAATGATAGCCTTATTCTTTGGCGCAGGCCAAAAGACCCAGTCCCCTTGACTCCTTTCTAATGCCACCATATCTAATCCCATCAACAAATCCCATCTGCCTTACAAAACCTTTCCTAAAGCCAGCCCTTTCACTACCTCCTGGTCTGATATACCAGAGGATTATTGCCTCTAGCTCCCACCTTTACTCCTTTATAGTGTTATTTCCATATTGCAGCTAGAGTAACACTACTCTGCCATGCCTCTGTTCACATCTTCCAGGGCTTTTCTGTTTTACCCAAAGTAAAAAAAAAAAAAAAAAAAAAAGCCTTAACCATAGTTCTCTATTGTCTATTCCTCCTCTGATTGCCTATTTTTTCCCCTTACCTACTTGCAGTACCACCCTGGCCCCCTTGCCAGTCCTCAAGCATACCAAGAACATGCCTGGTTCAGGACCACTGCAGTCTTATTCAGACCTCCAGGAACTCTTTTCCCAGAAGGTTTCAGGGCTGCTTCCTTTGTTTCCTTTAGGCTTCTGCTCATACATTAGAGAAACTCTTTCTGATCATTTAATTAAAATAGTAACCTCCTTTCCCACTTAGCCTGCCTTATTTTTTATAGCACTTATCACCATCTTATGGTTTACATATAAATATGTCCAACTGTGCCCCGCCCTCACTCCAAGGATGTAAGCCCTGTGATAACAAGACAGTTTTGTACTCTGCTATATCCTCACATAGTAGAAGCTTAGTGAATATTTGTCAAATTATTGAATGAATCTACTATTCTTTTCCAGCTTAGCCTGATTCCAAACCACTTCATTATTATAAATCATGACCCATTTGTTACTAAAGTCAGAAACCTGAGAGTTATCCTAGCTTTTCCTTTTTTCTTATTCCATGTATCCAAATCATTGACAAGTCTAATTTGATCTGTTCCAAAGTAGATCTTTATTCTCTTTCTAGTCCAGACTACTATCATTTCTCTCCTGGCTACATATTAATTTCTTTTCTTGTACACATACAGCTCCTCCCTGGCCTCCCTCTGGCCTCACCCAGCAGCCACAGTAGAAATGTAAATTAGATAATGTTATTCTTTTGCTTAAATCTTTTAGTGGCTTTTTAAGATTAAATTCAAGCTCTTTGCTATAGCATATTAGGCCCCAGGTGATTTGGTTACTGCCTACCGTCTAACTTTGACTTTAAGCTTGAGTTGAAAATGTGATCTTTGGATTCAAGCTTCATTGAATTGATTCCAAGCTCCACCACTTGTTATGTGATCTTGAACAAGTTTCTTAATCTCTCCTGAGCTTATTTCATTTTGAAAATGGTGAGGTATCTAACTTCATAAATTTCTGGTAGCAATTACATAAGAGCATGCACTGAAGTACTTGCAAATGGAGCATGCCATGCTCCCTCATGTTCACAGCTCAGTAAGCAGGGGCCTTCTCTCACATCCTCAAACACATGAAATGCCACCCCCACTCCCACTTTTTCCCATGCTGTGCCCTCTGCCTGCAACACTTTTTCTCCTGATTAGCATCTTGCCTTTAATGTCTCAATTTAAAAGTCACTGTCTTGGCGAGGCCATCCCTAACCTTCACTAAGGTATGTTCCTATTTCCATCTCTCCCCCCATTATTTTCTGGTATAGTTCTCAATTCTTTCATGGAATTGAGCATGGTAAGTGGTGTCACTTATTTGAGGAAGATCCAAATACCACATCCAGAATGTAGTTCTACGCAGGCATGAGTTCTGGTTTTGTTCAGTCAGATCCTCAGCACTTGTGCAGTGGCAGTGGGTAGCATGGAGCAGGCAGATTGTTGAAGGAATGGCAAAGGCAAGACAACTTTAAAATTTTAAGTTCAGAAGTTATCTGGTGGCTCAGAGGGTTAAGGATCCAGCATGGTCACTGCCATGGCTTTGTTTCAATCCCTGGCTTAGGAACTTCTTTTTTTGGGAGGGGCATGACCAAAAAAAACCCCTGAAGTACAAATTATTTTCAGAGGAGTGTGTAATAGTGGATTTCTTTTTTCTTTTTATTTATTTATTTGTCTTTTTGTCTTTTTAGGGCCACACTTGTGGCATATGGAGGTTCCCAGGCTAGGGGTCTAATTGGAGCTACAGCTGCCGGCCTACACCACAGTCACAGCAACGCAGGATCTGTGATCTACACCACAGCTCATGGCAATGCCGGATCCTTAACCCACTGAGCAAGGCCAGGGATCAAACCCGCAACCTCATGGTTCCTAGTCATGTTCATTTCCGCTGCACCACGACAGGAACTCCAATAGTGGATTTCTTTTAACAGAAAAATGAAAAATAAATACCAGAACCATTCTCATTTAGAAATGAAAAAGAAACTTTAGGGCTCAGGGATAACAGAACTGCTCAGCAGCTTCACTTGCCATGGTTCCCTGTTCTGAACTGTAATCCAAAAAGGAATTCACTTCTGTTCCTTTCTTCCCAGAAGTGTCTAGTATGTAGTAGGATGTGAGAATCCCTTGAGACCCAGGACCACTGTCTTAATGGCAAAATCATTGGGTAAGGCTATTTGCATAAAATATTCTGGCAGTTACAGAAGGGAAAGGCAGGTCTTTGCTCTCAGTGGAGCTACTAATAAGCCTTCAGTTTCTTGGGCCAGAGGTTGATTGTGAGATATTCTGCTGTCTTCAGTATTTATGAAAAATTCTGTATTCTGTGCTTTGCTTTCAGACTCTTTTACTTTATGAAAATCTCCTCACTAACTGTGAGAAAACCACTTGGAAGTAAAATATAGAAGCTTACAGAGGTTTAAGGATTTAGTGTTGTTACTGCAGTAGCTTGGGTCACTGCTGTGGCACAGGTTCCATCCCTCGCCCAGGAACTTCCACATGTTTCAGACGTGGCCAAAAACAAAAGCATTTAAATACCTTTGTTTAAGTTCTGATTCTTTTCAGTAAACTAGTCACATTAGCTGTGCTTACATGGATCTTGAATGTCATGTGCATATCGACATTCCTGTAAATGTAAATACATTTTTCAGGTTTTATTAATAGACTAGCTAAATAAAAGGTTCTGATGGTTTAGCAGATCAAGGAAAATTAGATACTAAATAACAAATCTGTTTACTAATAATTAGTTCCTTTGAGAGTTCCCGTTATGTCTCAGCAGGTGAAAAACCTGACTAGTAGAGTTCCTGTCGTGGCTCAGTGGTTAACGAATCTGGCTAGGAACCATGAGGTTGCAGGTCTAATCCCTGGCCTTGCTCAGTGGGTTAAGGATCTGGCATTGCCATGAGCTGTGGTGTAGGTTGCAGACGCGGCTCGGATCCCGAGTTGCTGTGGCTGTGGTATAGGCCAGTGGCTGCAGCTCTGATTAGACAGACCCCTAGCCTGGGAACCTCCATATGCCACGAGAGCGGTCCTAGAAAAGACAAAAAGACAAAAAAAAAGAAAAGAAAAGAAAAGAAAGAAAGAAAGAAAAAAGAAAAACCTGACTAGTATCAGGTAAGAATTCAGGTTTGATCCCTGGCCCAGTTCAGTGAGTTAAGGATCTGCCATTGCCAGGAGCTGCAGTGTAGGTCGAAGATTGGCTCAGATCTGGCGTTGTGGCTGTGGTGTACGCTGGTAGCTCTAGCTTCAATTTGACCCCCAGCCTGGTAACTTACATATGCTGCAGGTATGGCCCTTAAAAAGCAAAAAAAAAAAAAAACAAAAAAACCCCAAAACAGTTCTTTTGACAAGAAGGGAACGTGTCTTTTTTTTTTTTTTTGTCTTTTGTCTTTTTGTTGTTGTTGTTGTTGCTATTTCTAGGGCCGCTCTCGAGGCATATGGAGGTTCCCAGGCTAGGGGTTGAATCGGAGCTGTAGCCACCGGCCTACGCCAGAGCCACAGCAACTCGGGATCCGAGCTGCGTCTGCAACCTACACCACAGCTCACGGCAACGCCGGATCGTTAACCCACTGAGCAAGGGCAGGGACCGAACCCGCAACCTCATGGTTCCTAGTCGGATTCGTTAACCACTGCGCCACGACGGGAACTCCACATGTGTCTTTATATATAATTTTGTAGACTGTATCAGTTTGGCAGTTAGATTGAAAAGTATCTAAACTCATGGCTTTTTGTCATTGTTCAGAGGAAACACTTCCTTACAACCTTAGTTTCCTTATCAGCACTGTCCTTTCCTTATCTCCCATCTTGGCTTAGTCCTAAAATAGTGCCCATTTTCTTCTCTACTCTTTTATCTACCTTTTCACTTGTGTTCCTCCTTAAGAGATAAAGAGGAATGATTTCAAGCAGTACTCTCAACACAGTCTTCTTTGGATCTTGTACTGGTGAACATTTTAAAGTTACAGGTTCCTTCCTTCTTTCCTCCCTCCCTTCTTCCCTCCTTCCCTCCCCCTTCTTTCTTCCTTTTCTCTCCCTTTCTTTCTTTCAGAACTCTTTCTTTCTTTCTTTCCCTCTCTCCCTCCCTCCATTCCTTCCTTCCCTGCCCCACAACATATGGAGTTCCCAAGCCAGGGATCACATCCAAGCTGCAGTTGTAGCCTAAGCCACAGCTGTAGCAACACTGGATCCTTAACCCACTTCCCTGGGCCAGAGATGGAACCTGTATCTCAGTGCTCCCAAGATGCCGCCGATTCTGTTGCACCACAGCAGGAATTCAGTTATAGGTCTTTTAACAGGGACATAATTTTCTAGCTTATATACATTTATCTGACACCAAAACTAACACTGTTACCCAGTACAATAGATAACTGATGAATTGAAGTAATGTCTCCACACAAAACTGGAAACAGTTGGTCACCAGTTTATGACAGGTGTGGGAATGAGATGGGAAGCATAATCTGAGGATACCCAGAGACCGTAGCAACCCAGGAAAATCTGCCTGCTAGTTTAGGAACCAGTTATTATTTTTAAAGTGTGGGTCAAAAAGAAAGGCATGTTTTATGAGCATATGGATATTGCTTTCATAAGTGTACTTTCAGGAATAATGCAGCATTACCTTCACGGATGAGTTTTAAGACTATATAACTATACCTTTACCAGGAAACAGAAATATGGGTGCTAAACAAACTGAGAGGTGGAATAAAGGACAAGCATGAAATTTAGATGTTACAGAAGATTTCACAGGCAAGACACAGCCAGCATCCAAAAACCTATCCTTTAGACATTTCTGTTCTTCCTCCAGTGTCTTTTTGGTTGTCACTCACTGTATAAAAATCTCTTCTTGCAGTTCCCATCATGGCTCAGCACAAATGAATTTGACTAGTATCTGTGAGGACACAGGTTCTATCCCTGGCCTTGCTCAGTGGGTTAAGGATCGTGCATTGCCGTGAACTCTGGTGTAGGTCGCAGATGCGGCTTGAATCTGGCGTGGCTGTGGTGTGGGCCAGCAGCTACAGCTCCAATTTGACCCCTAGCCTAGGAACCTCCATATGCCACAGGTGCAACCCTAAGAAGACCAAAAAAAAAAAAAAAAACAAACTCTTGTCATGAAAATTCACTTCTAGACCCACATTTATGTACCCCACTCAGCAGAGCAAAAGCTGTATGGGTAGCTAGTTCCCCATCTTTAGGACAAGAGTTTATCACCCTGACTGCTATTTGGTTATGTCTTTTGGAATGGTCACAATTCCCATCCCATGCAGCTTATTAATTGTGTTTACACCAGTACATGTGGATCTGCTAAGAAAATACAACTTTTGTTTTCTTTTTCTTTCTTTCTTTCTTTTTTTTTTTTTTGCTTTTTAGGGCCTCACCTGTGGTGTATGGAGGTTCACAGGCTAGAGGTCAAATTGGAGCTACAGCTGCTGGCCTACACCACAGCCACAGCAATGCGGGATCCAAGCCATGTCTTTTACCTACACCTCAGCTCACGGCAACACTGGATCCCTGACCCACTAAGTAAGGCCAGGGATCAAACCCTCATCCTCACAGATACTGACTATTCAGAGTCGTTTCCACTGCACCACAGCGGGCACTCTTAACTTCTGTTTTCAGTTCATATCACTGGCCACTCTTAGCATTATATGCACCTTTTAGAATTTATAATAGGATTTCACATTTATTATCTCATTTTTTCTCTACCACAAAGCCATGAGTTATTAACCTGTCTTTAAAATGAGGAAACTCAGGGTGGTTGTGCCTTACTTAGTACTGGGCTCTGCTAATTCTTAAATTTACTTCCAGATCTGAAATATATTCAGTTTAACACATTAGTAATATTCAGTGCTAAATCACTCATTGCAATGAAGGGATATATCATGTGCTGAGTGCCTGTGTCTAATGCTTTCACTCACATTTATCTTATTTAATCCGTATAACCAAGTAGGGTAATCATTATTCCCATTTTATAGGTGAGAAAACTAAACAATGCTTTGTTTCTTGTTCCTGTTAATGACTTAACCTTCATTCTTCCTAGTGGAGTAAGTTTTTATTACAGTTGACCCTTGAACAGCAGGGGTTAATTTGCCTATAATTTATAGTCAGCCCACCATATTGACTATTCTTCCTCATCTGTGGATTCAGCTAAATACTGTAGTATTTACTGTTGAAAAATATCTGCGTATAGGTGGACCCACACAATTCAAACCCACATTGTTCAAGGATCAGCTGTGTATTTTCTCACACTCCAAATATTCTAACATAGAAGAACCATCAGATAAGGACTGTGTTTTCATTTTGCATTTGTTGTGAACATCATGCATTTGAATGACTGAAGAATTTAAGGGAAGAAAATTTGGTGGCTAGTAATTCTTGCTGTGTTAGTATCCTTGTTCAAGAAATACTCAGTTCCTTAACCATTTCCTCTCAAATAAAGATGATTGCTGTGCTCTTCCTCAGGTGCATCTGTGTTCTCTCTTACCCCAGAAGCCTTGCTGCCTTACTTCTACAGCCAGAATCATGAACTCTTTACCAAACCTGTATCCACATCAGATGGGGAAAGTTCCCCACCACTGACCTAAAAACTGTTGGG
The DNA here is from genome assembly GCF_016906955.1 of Phacochoerus africanus. Lineage (NCBI taxonomy): Eukaryota > Metazoa > Chordata > Mammalia > Artiodactyla > Suidae > Phacochoerus > Phacochoerus africanus. Next base: position 186,989,755 of record NC_062545.1, on the reverse strand, counting down.
TGCTCACTTCTCCCCCCACCCCCCTTAGACTTAAGGAACCTATAGATAATCTGTGTCAAGAGGCCTCAGGACTTTAGACACTTTTAGGGGATTGTGTATGTTTTTATAGTGGATATGATCCTCAAAGGGGGAGAAGTGTCCTTCCTGGCAATAAGGTGACTTGATAATCATTCTCCCCTTGGACACTAAAGTTTCCAGGTTTTGCTCTTATGATTGTTTTCACAATTGGCTCCTTCAAACATAAACCTTCCTCCTCTCTGATCTTTTCATTGAACTACATAACTGATTCAAAAGGTTTAACACTTTTTTTAAGGCCCTTAGTTGCATATTTGAAAAGGTTATTTTTGTGGGCTCTTCATTGGGTTTTTTTTTTTTTTTTTTTTGCCTTTCTTGAAATATGTTAGTAGTGTTTCTTGGACTATTCTACTGCCATAACCCTAGGCCCAAAGTAAAGCTAAACTACTAGGACAAGGGAGAGGACTGGGCAGGCCAATGCACAGATTAGTTTTATGAAAGGTATTAACGCTTGGGACTCAGCGCTCAGTGAGTTGTGGGTGTGATGACGGTATTGATTATCACCTGGCCCAGAATTACCAAGGGTTCTCTTCGTGGCTTAGCAGAAATGAACCCAACTAGTATCCATGAGGATGCAGGTTCAATCCCTGGCCTCACTCAGTGGGTTAAGGATCTGGCATTGCCATGAGCTGTGGTGTAGATCGCAGACACAGCTCAGATCCCAAGTTGCTGTGGCTGTGGTGTAGGCTGGCAGCTGTAGCTCCAGTTGGACTCCTAGCCTGGGAACATCTATTTCCCACAGGTGTGGCCCTAAAAAGATTTTTTAAAAAAATTACTGGTAGGATCCTTTATGTGCATGTGGGGCAGATTGATGTGACTATAGTCTCACCTGTGGCGAGAGCCGCTCACTCGCCCGCCTGCCCAGGCAGGTCTCTGGCAGGGGTACAGCATGGAGCGATGCGGCTCATGCTCTTAACTGATCCCCAGCAGCAGCACACTCCCATCCCTACTGTCTCACCAGTGTGTTGAAATTCTTTGGGGCAGGACAATTCTTCCCTTGTGAAACAGCAGAATGTCCTCTGCCTCTAATGCCTGCCTCAGCTTCACATGGCTGACTCTAACTCATCCTCAAGTTGCAGCCTGGGCAGGTGGGACCCTGGAGAGCTGCCTTCAAGCCTGAGATGGGGTGTGTGACCAACCACTCCTCTTTCTCATCAGTCTCTATTACTGGAGGACTATTTAAAGTTGATTTAAGGCAGTACTTTTTTAGGAGTAAAAAGCAAACATAAGTCTGGAGGAATTGGTAAATAATGTAGGAGGCATTTTTAAATTAGGAAAGAAAAACTGTAAGAAATAGTATAAAGCCATGGTACATGGTACACGTTCACTGGCAGATTCCTTTCAGAAAACAAAACAAAACTACACAGCCATTAAACAACAAAATTGCATAAGATTTTGGAAAATTTGTAGAGCAGAAACAAAATCAGTTACTAGGCATAAGAATAATTTGAAGGTGTAGGACAGGGAAATGGATAATTTCTCTAGTAAGTAACCCTTTAAGGATTTCCCATTGTGACTCAGTGGTTAATGAACCTGACTGGTACCCATGAGGATGTGGGTTTGATCCCTGGTCTCGTTCAGTGGGTTCAGGATATGGTGTTGCCGTGAGCTGTGATGTAGGTCACAGAAACGGCTCGGATCCCCCGTTGCTGTGGCTGTGGTGTAGGCCAGCAACCCCTAGCCTGGGAACCTCCATATGCCATGAGTGCAGCCCTATAAGACAAAAAAAATTTTAAAAACCAAAAAGCTAGAAAAAATGAACAAAGGACATATGGGAATAACAAAAGTAGCCAGTAAGATAAGAAACAGTGTTCACATTTCTCACAGTGAAATGAAGAAGGGCAAATAAATGAATTGTGAACTATCTTTAAGGGGAAGGAGTAGGAGGCCAGTCAGGTTAGCAAATACCAAACTGCACTGTTGAGGGAGAGAGTAAGAAAACAGGTTGTTAAGGTTGTAAATATTATGAAATGATTCAGAGGAAATTTAGAGATACCTGCCATCTGTTTGCATGTAAATATTTGACCCAACAATTTGTTTTATCTGTAGGAATTTCTCATAGGGAAACCTAAAAGCTTGTAAAGACTTGGGCACCAGGATCCTCATTTTCTAACATTACTGATAATAGTGAAAAATTGGAAGTGATGGCAATGTTCATCAGTAGGAGTTTCTATAAATAAATTATATGACATCCATTCAGTGAAATTCTGTGTACCTAGTAAAGAATGAAATAGGTCTGTATGTTCTGACATCAAAAAAGATGCAAAACATTTCATATGATCAACCCAGCTTGAAAACATGTTGTATAAAATATGCTTCCCCCCTTCTTTTTTTTAAATCTCCGTGAGTCCTGGGATGGAGAATGGATGAGTGTGCTGATGAGCAGTTGACATGCTGACCAGATACATTCTTTATATTCATCTGCTCTTTAGCTTTGCTAATACCAAGTATTTTTAATTTCCTCCATGAAGAATAGTATTAATCATGAAGTGTCTGATACAGTAGGGATTGTTATCTTCTGTTTGGTTTTCTCCAGTCATCTTCCAGTCATCTTAAACTATATTTTAAGTTTGTTATTGTTTTATTTTATTTTATTTTTTTAAATCCAAGGCCCAAGAGAACTAACCAGCTTGATATAAAGCTGGACAGTGCTATCCAAATTTATTTGAGTGCAAAGTGACATTTTTACAACAGATCTAAAAGGAACTTTTTTAGCCTCTAAAGCAGGATTTTATTCTCTATGCCATCCTTTGTTTGCACAGTTGAATGAGTCTTGTGAGTTTGTCAGCTCCTTCAGGTTCTTAGAGCATGAATCATGACATTGCCTCAGTGAGGTAGAGGTAAATACCACATTTCTCATTTTGGATACAAGGAAATGGAAACATGTAACAGTTAAGTAACATGTCCAGGATGCAACCAGTTGCAGAAGAATGTATGATTCGATTTCTTAGTATTGTGTTAAGACGCTGTGTTAGAAGTTGCTGCCTGATAAACTGGTGAATCTGTGAATTTGTCTACATCCCACTTTGGTTTCTCAGTTTTCCTAACAGTGTTTGATGTGGTTACTGCATCACTGGCTATTGCAGTGCTATGCAATAAAGCTTTGTGCAGTGATATTCTGTGTCTGTGCTGTCCAGTAAGGTAGCCCCTAGCCATATGTGGCTCTTGAAATGTGGGTAATGCAACTGAGAAACTGACTTTTTCATTTAATTTTAATTTTGTCACATAAGTGTACAATTCTGTCACATATTATATTGCCTGATTTGCTCTCTAGTTTAATACATGTTGTACATTTTTGGTGACTTTTTTTTTCTTCCAGGGCCACACTTGTGGCATTTGGAAGTTCCCAGGCTAGGGGTCAAGTTGGAGCTACAGCTGCTGGCCTGTGCCACAGCTACACCAGATCCAAGCTGCATCTGTGACCTACATCAGAACTCATGGCAATGCTGGATCCTTAACCCACTGACTAAGGCTAGGGATCGAACCCGCATCTTTGGAGATCCCAGTTGGACTCATTAACTGCTGAGCCACAAAGGGATTTCCCCAGTGACTAAAGTTTAAAATGGTAGGGTCATAATTAGACCATTCTATCCTTTCCACTTAGAAGAAGATATCTGGGTATGCTTCAGATGTTGGATGATAGAAATAGCATGTTAGCGTTGGATGTCTGGATCATTTTAAGGAAGAGATTTTTAGGACTGTTATGGTTCTGTTAAATTGTTTTCATTTAGGCTAGGAATTAAGGAGATAGCCAAAAGCCTAATCTTGGACTCCATACCATGCTACTCCATAGAATGTGGCATAACCTTTGTTTCTTTGAAAATCATGAGCAATTTTCCATTCTACATCAGTTGCATGATGTTAGTCATAGATTTTTTTTTTTTTTTAACCCAAATTCTTGTTAAGCAACAAGCCACACTATAGGTCCTCAGTAGCCTCTCGTGCTTGATGGCTACCTAACTGCCCAGCACAGGTCTAGAAGATCTGAGTATCACTGCTAGTCACTGTCAGGTGGTTGACATTTGATAGAACCCTGTACCGAGCAGCTGTAGAATACACAACCTTTCAAGTGGAACTTACACCAAGGCCTATCATATGCAGGGTTGTCAAGAGAGCCTCACATCAGTGGTTGAAATCTCATAGAGTATGTTCTGTGACAATATCAGAGTTGAAATAGAAAACAATAGCAGTAAGTTACCCAAATATCCCATATATCTGGAACTTGAACAATATGGGTCAAAGAGGAAATTTTATGAAAAATTAGAAATTTCAATTAAATGATAACATACACCATATTAAAATTTTTAGGGTTTAGCGTAAGCAATACTTTGGGGGAAATTTATAACTTTATATGGTTATATTAAAAAGGGAGAGACGTAAAGTCGCTGATCTAAGTTTCTGCCTTAAACTGCAAAAAATTAAAAAAGCAAATTAAATCCCAAATAAGGTACTGGGAAGAAAATAAGGATAAGGGTAGAAATCTGACAAACAGCGAAAGTGAACTGCAAAGTGTTATTCCTTTTTGATAATTTTTATTAAGTAACTTTCTAGCCCATAATATCTAGCAATAAAATTAGAAAAAAAAATGTTCTTTAAGAATTATAAGGGACCAATTTATAGTTGAGAGCAAGGTTAAATTAAGCTTAATAATTAAAATTATTTTTATAATGGAAGTCTCAGTTTCCTTGAATGCAGATTCACTTTCATGCTCTGATTTGCTTGTTTTGAAAGACCATTTAACCTAGGGGTGGAAAAAACCTATAGACATTTTATAAACCCATGAAAGAGTTTTAAAGCTGAGAATTCGAACTTAGTTTTAAATAACCAAATGGTAAGCTGTGTGCATCGCATTGAGAAGATGTGTTCAAACGGTGACATTTCTGGATGAGTCTGCAGAAAAGATTGGCTCTCAGGAATTGCATAATTTCATTCAACAGAAAAAAAAATGAACATTGAATTTTTTTTCTTACAGGTTTATAGACAAGAAGGAAAGGTTAAGCCAACTTAAGAGCAAGCAAGAAGAATTTCAAAAAGAGTGAGTTTTCATTTTGCTTTTTAATTCGTGGAGGTTATCTAGTCACCACATGGTGTAATTCTGTGCTATGGTGTGCAGATATATGGATTGTGAATTTACTATACTGAGTTTAGGATACAGTTTTAAAGTGTGAAAAGCATTGAATCTGGGAGAAGCAAAATAGGAGAGATTAAGTTTCTAGAAAACACTGGGATCAGACCTGGTGCCTGATTCACAACAGGCAGTGACTGGATGGATGAATCAGCACCCCCCCCCCCCCCCCCCGCCCTGTTAATTGATGTGTGGTAAATGGCTCCAAGACAGAAGGCTTATTAGACCTGAATTATTGGTGGTGGCTCTTGTAGGACATTGTTGCTTCATTCTTCTATGTTAAGATTTTACAAAGTGTGGTCTGCAGATCATCTACATAAGAATTCATTAATTTGCGTAATGGTATAAAAAAATGCAGATTCTTGAAATCCTATCCTGATGTTAGGATTCAGTAGGTTTAAAGGGAGGCCCAGGAATCTGAGTATTAACAAGCATCCCTGCTGAATCTCTCATCCTCTGGATTTGAGAATTCTCTTGCAGAGCCTCATGTCCCAAACTGACTAACCACTATTCTCCAGCACACCCCAAGTCTGATTAACACAGGTATAAGCAGACGAAGTCTTCAGAGATGCCTAGATTTGGAGATACTGGCTTGGATTTATTTAACTCCGTCATATCTTGAACTTACTCTGTCACAAAAACTTTTTTTCCGTATAACACTTCACTCCTAAAGTAAATGTTTATCAGAGCCGGCTTGTGCCATTTTGAGAGAAATAGACAGCAGCATTTTGGATCATGAATTCTCTAGTAACTATCATTTATTAATTAATTATGACTGATGGAATTTATTTATTTATTTTTGTCTTTTTGTCTTTTCTAGGGCCACTCCTGAGGCATATGGAGGTTCCCAGGCTACGGGCTGAATTAGAGCTGTAGCCACCGGCCTATGCCAGAGCCACAGCAGTGTGGGATCCAAGCTGCATCTGCGACATACACCACAGCTCACGGCAACACTGGATCGTTAACCCACTGAGCGAGGCCAGGGATCGAACCCGCCACCGCATGGTTCCTAGTTGGATTTGTTAACCACTGCACCATGATGGGAACTCGGAATTTATTGATTATAATGGAGGACAAAGGCTATGGCTTTAGGGAAGTTTATTGTGAGCATTTACAGAAAGCCCTAAGTTGTATTAAAAGTGCAAGAGGCCAATTCGACCCCTAGCCTAGGAACCTCCATATGCTGCAGATGCAGCCCTAAAAAGACCAAAAAAAAAAAAAAAAGGTTGAGAATTATGTTTGGATTTCCGATTGTGGCTCAGCTGTAACAAACTTGACTAGTATCCATGAGGACAAGGGTTTGATCCCTGGCCTTACTCAGTGGTTGCCACCAGTTGTGGTGTAGGTCACAGACGAGGCTCGGATCTGGAGTTGCTGTGGTTGTTCCCTTGCATGGGAACTTCCACATGTGGCAAGTGTGGCACTGAAAAGAAAAAAAAAAAAAAAAGCGCAAAAGGAAGGAGGCAAGAAAAAAAATCGCAGAGAGCAGGGACTTTGGAAAACATTTTGGTGTTTCCAGCCATTTTTGAGACCTTATTTTAAAAAGTTGTTGATTTGGGGTTTTTGAGCTTCAGCAAATTTATTAAGGACTTATTTCCTTTTTCTTCTTCTCCATACAGAGTGTTAAAAGTTGTGGAAGGAAAATGGATAACAGATCAGTTGGTAAGCTCTAAGAAGTATATAAATAATACCTTTTATATCTGAGGTTACATGTTTTTAAGTTGACAGACCTTAAAGAATCATTTTGAATTTAAATGTATTTTTGATCATTTTTTGGCAGCCCTCCGTGAATATATTTTTGTAGTGTGGGCTTTCAGATATTTCACCTAGATACCAAAATGAGGTGTTGGCGATTAATTATGGAACCGCCGTAAGGAATAACTATGAAATCCAGTATTGACATAGACATACAAGAAGAGTGAGGTGTCCTTTTTGAAAAAACTCACTTTTTTTTTTGGTCTTTTTGCCATTTCTAGGGCCACTCCCATGGCATATGGAGGTTCCCAGGCTAGGGGTCTAATTGGAGCTGTAGCCACCGTCCTACACCAGAGCCACAGCAACTTGGGATCCGAGCCATGTCTGCAGCCTACGCCACAGCTCACGGCAATGCCAGATTGTTAACCCACTGAGCAAGGCCAGGGATCAAACCCGCAACCTCATGGTTCCTAGTCGGATTCGTTAACCACTGAGCCACGATGGGAACTCCTGAAAAAACTCTCTTATTGTAAACACATACTTTCTAGACGGATTAATGGTTAGATGTGAAAAATAAACTAAAAAATATTAAAAGAAAATATGAGAGATTATTTATTTCATCTGTAGGTGAGCAGACCTTTAGAAGCCATGAAGGAAAATACGACAGGTTACATAAAAGTTTAAAAGTCCTATATGTTAAAGACCCTAGCAAAAAAGTATAGCATATGAAAATAAGGGGTTTGATTGATTACACTTTTATTCACTGTTAATTGGATTGTATATTGACATAATTGTTTGGGAGACAATTTGATGGTGATTTGTTGGGTTTTTTTTAATGCACATATGGTATAGCCAGCAATTTTCCTTCTTAGAAAATGCACATGAATGTAGAGATTTATGGGTAAAGAAGTTGATTGTGTGTGTCATTGATACTAAAGTTAATATATAAATAATCTAAATACTTATCAAATAGAATAAGATAATTATGGTACTCCGTAGCTATTGAAAAGAAGGTGGTCAGTTTTCATGTGTAGGTATGGAATGATAGCCAAGGTGTTTTGTTTTGTTTGTTTTTTTGGGGGGAGAGGGGCACTTCCATGGCGTGTGGAAGTTCCTGGGTCAGGGGTTGAACCTATGCCACAGCAGTGACCTGGACTGCTGCAGTGACAGCGCAGGATCTTCAACCCACTGAGCCACACAGGAACTCCCAAGATATATTTTTTAATGAAAAATCAAACAGAAGGTGGGCTAGGGTAAAGTATGATTCTATTCGTGTATATGTTTTAAATATATTTTCTCTTAAAAAAACCCTGAAAAGACACATATCAAACTTTGAGATCACCCCTGAAGAGTGGGAAGGAATCAGCCTAACTTTTCTTTTCTTTTGTGATGCTTAATTTTTTCACAGTAATAAGCATCATTCAAAATTTTTAACTAATACTTGAAGCATGATATAAGTGAATTCTGCTTATGCTCTGAATGTTATGTATATAAAGTAGTATGTTATATAGGAAAAGATTATCAAAGAATCTCATCCTAGTTTTTCTAAGTTCCTTCTACTGTTTCAAGTTTTTCTACCAAAAACTTATACATTAAGACATCTAATTGTGAGTTCATTCCTGAATCCACCAGCTCCCGTGAATCTATTCTCAAATGTTTCTCTCACTCCACTGGAGAGGAGAGCGTTTAGACCACCACACATCCCTGTAATCGACTCTCTATCTTGTATCATCAAACTACTTTAGACAAGTGTTAAACATGGTAAACACTTGTGTGTTACTGTAAATTTTCTGTTATCCCCATTTATGAAGGCATTATGGAATAGATAATCAGTCTTTTTAAAACTAATATGTCGGATTTTTACTGATCCCTTATTTTCTTTGGAGAAGCCGTACCAAAATCCTGGAATTGTATAAAAGCAGTTTCATGTTTCATATTTTCTGATGCTTTTCAAGAAGTCTTACATGAGTTATACACTTTAAAAAAAAAAAAAAAAAAAAGGAGTTCCTGTAGTGGTGCGGTATTTAGCGAATCCGACTAGGAACCATGAGGTTGCAGGTTCGATCCCTGCCCTTGCTCAGTGGGTTAATGATCCGGTGTTGCTGTGAGCTGTGGTGTAGGTCACAGATGCAGCTCGGATCTGGCATTGCTGTGGCTCTGGCTTAGGCCGGTGGCTACGGCTGTGATTAGACCCCTAGCTTGGGAACCTCCATATGCCGCAGGAGTGGCCCTAGAAAAGGCAAGAAGACAAAAAAAAAAAGCTTCTGTTTTATTGCAGTTTTTATTTTTTGCAAGTAGTATTTGCTTGTTATATCAGTGAGATGATACAGTGATGGTCTCCTCAGTTACCAGCACTGAGAGTTTAGAGCTGGGCATCCATAGAAGTCTCTGATGATGCACATATTCTCTGTCTTTATTGCCGGCTGTGTACCATTAGCCACACGTGGTGTTGACGTGTACCACCTGCCATGTGGGTAGTAGGAGTAGGAGCTGGATTTTTAAATTTTATGTAATCTAATTGACTTTCAGATAGCCACATGGGACTAGTAGCTATATATTAGATGGGGCAAGTTAAGGGAATGTCCTTCAACATTTTTCTCTGTGCTTATTAACACATAAAAGAACTATGTAAATTTCTCCTCTCTTGTGGTTTCTGCACTGAACCAGAATAACATTTATTCTTTTTTATAATCCACTAGTTACAAAAGCTATAATAAATATATTGGTCTTTTCTTCATTACATTTTCTGAGATACACCTCAAAATAAGTAGTGGTCCCAGATGGATAATCTTATTAATCATAAGAGACCAACATTTGTGATATTTATTGCATACCTTTTTTAAGAGATGGAAAATAATGTCCTACAAGATGAGGATTGAACAACTGAAACAAACTATATGTAAAGGAAATGAAGAAATGAAGAAAAGTAAGTAATTTTGCTCACTTCTCTCTATCATCCCTAATAAAGGGCTCATGTGGAATCTTGTGGGGTTAAGAAACTAGAGAGACTGAAGGGAGGGGAGAGGCAACAGCAACCTGGAAGATTTTACTGCTTGCCTTTCTTTCTTTCTTTCTTTTTTTTTTTTTTGGCTTTTTTGCTATTTCTTTGGGCCACTCCTGTGGCATATGGAGGTTCCCAGGCTAGGGGTCGAATTGGAGCTGTAGCCACTGGCCTACGCCAGAGCCACAGCAACGCGGGATCCGAGCCGCGTCTGCAACCTACACCACAGCTCACAGCAACACCGGATCGTTAACCCACTGAGCAAGGGCAGGGATCGAACCCGCAACCTCATGGTTCCTAGTTGGATTCGTTAACCACTGCGCCACCACGGGAACTCCCCTTTCTTTCTTTGTAAAACATTTGTATAAGGAATAAGTGTGTGTTTATATATTTCAAATATGTATATTATAAATCATGCATGTATCTATGCATACACATGCAAATGTAATGACCTTTAAATAAACTGCTACTTTTCTAAATTAAAAAAGTTAAAGAATGTATGTGTCCCATGTCCCTTAGCTGATAGGAAGCTCAGCATTTTTCTTGGTACTCGGGTATGGTAATTATTAGTTCATACCAGAAGCACAGAATATTGGCTTTTTCTCCATCAAGGAGTATTATACATATTTTAATCTGTATCGATCTTGCATTACATTTGTGTACTTCCTACCTTATCACATATGGTTGTCCAGATTTAGAAGCGTCCTTTTAGAACTCTTGTGTCCTTAGAAGTAACCCTTGTATTTTTAAAGATCAGTGTTTAAAGTTTAGAATGGGTTGCCATCATAACCTTGTGACTCACTTTCTTGTCCATTTATTGCTTTCAGAAGCAAATATTTTATAGTGGGATGTAATGGTGTAAACGCTGCCTTTGAGAATGCTTGTCCTGGTAAGGTGCTTGCATCAAGTTTCACAGGATTAGTAAGCTAGAGAACCAGGGTACCCCAGTGAGGCGGTGTTCAGGACTATAGCAGCCACTCGGGAGTATGGCTTGTGCTCTGCCCAGGCTCCAGGCCAGTAGCTGTGCAGGGGCTCATGACTTGCCATGGGTTCACTCCCTTTCCCCTCCTCCCTGTTTGTCATGTGAGGAATTTGCCATGGGCCATTTGAGAACCTCCTGCAATTGCTGGATTTACTGAGCTTGTGCACTTTTCTGATGAGCAAGTTTATTTTATTTTAGGGCCACACTTGCGGCATATGGAGTTTCCCAGGCTAGGGGTTGAGTCAGAGAGAGCTACAGCTGCCGGCCTGCACCGCAGCCACAGCCATGCCAGATCTGAGCCTCGTCTGCAACCTACAACACAGCTCATGGCAACACCGGATCCTTAACCCACTGAGAGAGGTCAGGGATCGAACCCTTAACCTCATGGTTCCTAGTGGGATTCGTTTCTGCTACGCCCTGACGGGAACTCCTGATGAGCAAGTTCAAAGCTTCAATCAGCTCTTTTTAATAGGTTCCTGACCCCAAAATACAGAAGCAGCAACCGCAGAAAATAAAAGATACGGTTCTAATTTAGTGGACCCCGTAAGTGTGGTTTTCATCCCTAGCAAATCATCAGGATGACCTGGCAACCTTTTTTAAGATGTAGAGAGAGAACCCTGGGACCTGCCCTGAACTTAGGAAGTTAACATCTCATGCACGGGGACTGAGGCCAATAGTTCTTCAACTGTCTCTAGTAAAAGACTGCTTTCCCTTTCTTTTACAATGTGTTGTAAACTGATACTAATACTTTTGTGAAATATGATGTAGTTACTAGAAAAACGATCGTACACCTGGATATCATGGCACTGTCAAATAGCTATGTCAAAAAAAAAAAGTTCTTGGAGTTCCCGCTATGGCACAGCAGGACCGCTGGCATCTTGGGAGCGCCAGGGCGCAGGTTCTATCCCCAGCCCAGCATAGTGGGTTTAGGATCCGGTGTTTCCACAGCTGTGGCCTAGGTTACAACTATGGTTCAGATATGATCCCTGGCCGGGAAACTCCATATCCCAGAGGGCTTGGTCTGTATTTCTTTACTTTTCTTGTCTGGTAAAAGTTTGCAGACAGGCCAGATCCATAGCTCATGCTCTAGTAGTAGCACTGTTCTGATGATCTGTGAGCCTGGCGCACCACTGCTCTTTAGAACATAAATAGAGTCTGGTTGCCACCCTCTAGACCAGACTCATAAAACTTTGCAAACAATTTTAAGAGAGTTAATGGATTCCAAAAGCTATGCATGAGCTCAAGTCCAGGATTAGATTAAGAGATTGCTACTTAATAAGTACTCTGTCCTTTTTAAAAAATATCTGATTTTGTTGTCAAAATATCAAATATATCCAGAAAAGCATAAATTATAAACTGTAGAGCCTGATAAATATTTCTCCAGAATCTTTTCATTTAGATAGGAACAGTTGGATTGTATTTGAAATTTCAGAGTTGATTTGATCTGTGATACAGACAGTTACTTGTCCAGAAAAGCAAGTGTAGATTATAGGCACAGCATCCAAATGTTTTAATGGTCAGGGAGAAATGGCATGGAGAGAGGGGCGAATTAAATTCTGAGTCTGCACTAGTGAAGGTTGGGTGACTGATGATTTCCTGCTACCTTGAGGAGTCCTGATAATAAACTGGAAAATGTCCTTTAAAAATCTGACCACCATACAGCTCAGGTGCTCAGGCCATGGCTAGTCAGGTATGTTTGAGCATTGTTAAGAGCTCAGTAGAGATCATGAAAATGAATGAACTTGCTGCAAAATGTGTGATAGAACCAGGGATTTAACTTTTAGGACATTCGTATTGAGCAGGAATGGTGAAGAGATGTATCTGAGGGGGCAAAAAAGTAAGAAACCTTATGCTTGCAATGAAATAACTAGGTTCATTGGTCCTCAGTTGAGGAGGGTGGTTTTGGTCCACAGGCATTTATCAACTGCTTCTATCCCAGTTAGGAGATGACAAGCCTTTTTTTGTTTTGTTTTGCTTTTTAGGGCCCCACCTGAGGCATATGGAAGTTTCCAGGCTAGGGGACAAATCAGAGCCATAACTGCCAGCCTATGCCACAGCTGCAGCAAAGCTAGATGTGAGCCTCATCTTCCAACCTACACCACAGTTAGCAGCAACACCAGATCCTTAACCCACTGAGCAAGACCAGGGATCAAACCCTCATCCTCGTGGATACTAGTTAGATTCGTTAACGCTGAGTCACAATGGGAACTCCCGGCAAGGCTTATTTAAGTAGTTCCACCTTGTGGAAAGGATTTGAGGTATCTGGTAATTGAGACTGGAGGGAAGGATGTGCAGAAGGGGACTGTAGGGTATGTGCCAGTCTGGTGGTGGCCAGGAATTGAGGGGTCTCGTCGGTATTTGATCAGCAGTGGAGAACCGCTGACACTGGCGATACTTTATGAAGACTGAGCCAGTGAGAGGCAGGAGGTGTGTGGGGTGGAGCCAACTGGAGGTAGGCGGAGTTTGGGTGAGACCAGTATTGTGACGTGGGAATGAAAGACCTAGATGTAAGGAACCATAGGACAGCTCATGGAATGGGCCATCAAAAGATTAATTTAGGAAGTGGACAGGTCAAAAGTAATTATGAAGTAGGGAACCTAGCTTAAAATAGGTTAAGAGAAAAGATAATGAGCTTGTTTTTGAACTTGTTTGAGTCCCATGGGTGTTCTTGGGTGTCTGAGATTTTAGAACCTGTTATTGCTACTTTAGAGAAGTTTAGCTACAACCCTATAACTGTAGCAGGTCTGTAAGGGCTTCATAAAAAAGACATACATTGAGCAGGACAAAGTGTCTACCTGTTTTCTTGGTTATGTCACCAGGCTCTGACTGCCCCCTTGAAGTGCTTATAATGCTTGTGGATGAGAGGCGCTCCCACCCTGTGGGGGCTGCCGCACTCCACTGTGACTTTGCTATACTCCTGGTCTCTCTGCTGCATGATCACCTGCCATGAGATTATCCCTGGGTTCTCTGAATGTAGCCTGAGGCACACTTAATAGTTTTCTAAGGAAAATCAGATAGCCAGTAAGTTTTTCAAACTTAGATCTCTTTTCTGCCCAGCGTGGCTTTTGTTCAGAGCCTGCTGTGAGAAAGGCAGGTACTAAACTCAAACCTGATAGTCTTGAGTGATGCTCACTAATGTTGATTACAAAGGGAGACCCAGAGTCACTTAAGTCATGGTCCCCTTTGCTCCATGTGTAATACCTACTTGAACTGAACTCTGTCTCCATACTTAGTGAACATCTTGTAGTTAATTTTATTGAGGTTTTGCCTTCAGTTGAGACTGCAGGGAAGCACTTAGGCTCTGGGGGCAGGAAGAGGTGGGGAGTCCATAGTAGCCAGGAACCATCCTTAGAGATAATTGTTGGGTGTGATTTATTCATTTTAGATTCTGAAGGCCTCCTCAAAACCAAGGAAAAGAATCAGAAACTTTATACTCGAGCACAACGGCATCAGGAGAAAAAGGAGAAGATTCAGAGGCACAATCGCAAACTTGGTGACCTGGTAGAAAAAAAAACCACTGACTTACGAGGTCATTATGAGCGTCTGGCAAATCTTCGGCGATCTCACATATTGGAGCTCACCTCTGTCATTTTTCCAATCGAGGAAGTAAAGACTACTGTGAGGTATGGTACTCGAGTCTTTTGACTCTAGGAAAACACAGGTTCCAAAGATCAAGTGTCTTTCAAGTATGTCAGCACCTCATTTATTGGGCCTCATTCTGGGTTTTCCTGGTAATGAAACTTAAGTCTTATCGGCTTCAGCAAACAGTACACACTGGGACAAAGTTGGGGAGGAGGCCAGGGTGAAGGGCAGTGTCCCTGGGCGGGGGGCAGACCTGTGTTCTCTCAGAGATGAGGTGTGGGCTCATACCCCTGATCAGGAACCACCTGGTGTGGCTGCAGGACCAGTTGAGCTGTTCAGTAGTTCAGTGCTGTGAGACAGGTTCTTGAGCCTGGAAGTCTGGTTTCCTTGTCTGTTAGAGGCGAGTGAGAAATGCCTACTTCACAGAGACATCCTGAGCTGAGATGGGAGAAAACACCTAGGGGTCTATTAATTGGTGGGCAAGACTTGCTGACTCAGCCTTTTCCTGGTAATTAGCACCTAGGGCACTGGATCGTGGATGTTGAGTCAGGCAGTAGTGCACAGACA
The DNA here is from genome assembly GCF_016906955.1 of Phacochoerus africanus. Lineage (NCBI taxonomy): Eukaryota > Metazoa > Chordata > Mammalia > Artiodactyla > Suidae > Phacochoerus > Phacochoerus africanus. The sequence goes on along the minus strand of NC_062545.1, from coordinate 186,974,728 downwards.
CCCTGAGGAGTCTTTGTGGTGGTTGTTTTCACCCAGCTGTTCCTTAGTCATCCAGGAACTTTAGAAAAAGACAGGTTCCAGGGACACAGTTCCAGCCTCCCAGTCATCTCGTGATACTTTATTAACTTCCCCAGATGATGCTGGGGATCATCCAGGTTTGGAAACTTCCACTGAAGAGTTTCGTTTGCTTTCTCACTAACCATCAGGTTGATGCAGTTGAGGGTTTTCTTGTCTGTCCTGTTCGCCCTCTCTTGCACCTTTCCCTATAACTGGACAGTCAGTCAGCTATTGCTTCTTAGGGCTTAATATTTTCTGCCTCTGCTTCAACCTGTCTTTTCCTCTGTTGCCAGAATTAGTGTCTTAAAAGCCTAGGACTTGCTTCTGGCTTGAAAAACTGCTCTCTGACTTTTTCTTTTTTCTTTATGCTTTTTAGGGCCGTACCTACAGCATATGGAAGTTCCCAGGCTAGGGGTTGAATTGGAGCTCCAGCCACAGGCCTATACCACAGCGACAGCAAAATCAGATCCAAGCCGCATCTGCAACCTACACCACAGCTCATGGCAATGCTGGATCCTTAAACCACTGAGGGAGGCCAGGGATCAAACCTGCGGTCTCATGGATACTAGTTGGGTTGCTTACCACTGAGCCACAAGGGGAACTAACTCTTGCTTTTGACTCTTACCAAGTGATTTGTCATTAGTAATAGATGGCAACTATAAAAGTAAAAAGGCAGATAAAAATAGAGAAGAAATGAAAGTTCATGGGAGTTCCCATTGTGGCAAAGCAGAAACGAATCCAACTGGGAACCATGAGGTTGCAGGTTCAATCCCTGGCCTTGCTCAGCTCAGTGGGCATTTTGAATCAGTGTGGAAAAGTTGGATTATCAAAAATTGGCAGAAAGACAGCTGGCCGGGCCTTTGAAGGGAAAAAAAAGCTGACATATGGAAACATAATTCTAAATTAAGTTTTCTTGGGCCAACATTCCAATCTTGGAACACATTACAATAAACCAAGACTAAGATACTATTCCAGAGTTGAGGAGACTAGGGAGATTGACAGCGGAATACCGAGTCTCAGAAGAGAAGACATGGAAAGCTTTCTTTCTCTTCCTTACTTAGTGTAGCACAGAAGGCCCTTCCCAGCCTATCCATTTTCAGCACCGTCTCCCGTCCCTCATTCCTTCTGCCTGCCACCATGCTGATCCTCTCTACTCCCGTGTTCTCCCCACCCCCCATTCCCACTCTCTAGACCACCAATTCTCAAAGTGTGGTCTGTGGGCCACTCTGGGTCCCTGAGACCCTTTCAGGGGGTCCATGCAGGTTAAAACTGTTTTTGTAATAATGCTAACACTTCATTTACCCTTTCACTGTGTTGACATTTGCACTGGCAGCTCCAAAGCCATGGAGGGTAAAACCTCTGTTGCTTTGACAGATTTCAAGGCAATGACATCAAACTGGTCGTTGTATTCCATCCCTGTCCTGGCACTGTAAAAGACCAGCCAGTTTCACATCAAAAATATTACTGATGGAGCAATATAAATTATTAATTTTATTTACATTTTATTAAGTCTTGATTCCCGTGTTTATATCTTTTGACTTAACGGTGCAGTGAGATGGACAGTCTGCAGAAAGCATGCTGCATGCACACTGAAGTAGCTCAAGGAAAAGACCCTAAGTGAGTTGCAAGCAGAAAGAGTTGGTTTTTTTTCATGGGATGTTGTATCTACTTGAAAGAACAACAGAAGGACCTAGGTATTAAAGAGATCTTCAGAAGTCATAATCAGTGCTACACTGTGCTAGATGACTCAACTGGTCAACACATAATGTCACTCTTGACTGTTTTCTTGTTTTGAGAAATACAGATTTTTTTTCATAAAAATATGTTACATGTAATGAGTTTATTATTTTTGAGTGAATTGAATTAAAAGTTTCTCAGATTTCTTTTTTCTTTCTTTCTTTTCTTTTTTTTTTTTTTTGCTTTTTAGGGCCACACCCACAGCACATGAAAGTTCCTGGGCTAGGGATTGAATCAGAGTTAAAGCTGCCGGCCTATACACCACAGCCACAGCAACACCAGATCTGAGCCACATCTGTGACCTACCCCACAGCTCATGGCAATGCAGGATCCTTAACCCACTGAGTGAGGCCAGGAATTGAACCCATGTCCTCATGGATACTAGTTGGGTTCGTTTCTGCTGAGCCACAGGGGAAATGCTCTAAAATTTTCTCAGATTTCTAATACAGTAAATATTAATAGAGCTAACCCACATCCATGAAAGCTCTTTGGGGTCCTCAAAGTATTTTTAAGCATGTAATGGGGTCTTAAGACCAGATAGTTTGAGGAGCTTATACTGGAAGACTTAATGCATGATGCCATCTTCCTCACATGCTGTGAGCTTCTGTGCCACAGCTGGTTTGATTTTTATATGTGATGGAATTCTTCATCTCTATATTCCAATTAAACTCCTATTCTCATGTGCATCTTCCCAGTCTTTTGCATATCTGCCAAGTAATTGCATGTTCTAAAAAACCCAGTCCCCTGACATCCATATGCATCTTTGGTTTGTAGAGATCCTGCAGATGTGTCTTCAGAGAGTGACAGTGCCATGACCTCCAGCACTGTGAGCAAGCTCGCCGAAGCCCGGAGGACGACTTACCTCTCGGGCAGATGGGTCTGTGATGACCACAATGGCGACACCAGCATTAGCATCACGGGGCCTTGGATTAGCCTTCCCAACAACGGAGACTACTCTGCCTACTACAATTGGGTGGAAGAAAAGAAAACCACGCAGGGCCCTGGTGAGAAGCAGGATAGTCTTTGAAAACTCGTATAAATATATGTATATTTTTCAAGTTTCAGGCTGGCTGGCTTGCTTGCTTGATTGATTGATTTATTCATTTATTTTTGTTTCTTTAGGGCCACACCTGCAGCATATGGAAGTTCCCAGGCTAGGGGTCGAATTGGAGTTGCAGCTGCAGGCTTATACCACAGCTCACTGTAACGCTGGATCCTTAACCCACTGAGCAAGGCCATGGATCAAACCTGCATCCTCATGGATCCTAGTCAGATTCGTTTCTGCTGAGCCATGATAGGAACTCCAAAGTATATTTTTTTAATGGAGGTAAAATTTATGTAACAAAATGAACAATTTTAAACTAAGAAATTCAGTGGCATTTGGTGCATTCTCAGTGTTGTGCAACCAATACCTCTATCTCGTTCCAAAGCATTTTTATCACCCAGACAGAAACTCTGGGGCTTGAATCAGTCATTCCCCACCCCCTCCACTCCTCAGGCCTTGGCAGCCACTCTCCTGCTTTTTGTTTTCATAGATGTGTCTTTTCTGGATATTTCGTATAAATGGGATCATGCAGTATGTGGCCTTTAGTGTCTGGCTTTTTTTGTTTAGCATAATGTTTTCAAGGTTCATTCACATTGTATGTAGTGTGTATCAGCATTTCATTCTTTTTATGGCTGAATAACATTCCATTGCATGGATATGCCACATTTTATTTATCCATTGTGGATGGACTGAAAACATGTATTTTTTAAGATATTTCACCTTTGGGGGTCAGTATTGTTTCATTTATATGAAAAGATCTCACTGTTTAAAGAAGTGTCTTTAGCCTTTTGTGTCCTATTTTTATAGTTTCCAAGTTTATAAAAAACTTTTTTTTTTTAACCAGTCCTAAATGGAGATTGAAATACCACAGTAGAAAAACTCTTTAAAGCCCCAATAGCTAGAGTTCCCGTTGGGGCTCAGCAGATTAAGATCCCTGCCCTTGCTCAGTGGGTTAACGATTTGGCATTGCCATGAGCTGTGGTATAGGTTACAGACACAGCTCAGATCCCGTGTTGCTGTGGCTCTGGCATAGGCCGGTGGCTACAGCTCTGATTCGGCCCCTAGCCTGGGAACCTCCATATGCCGCGGGAGTGGCCCAAGAAATAGCAAAGAGACAAAAAAATAAAAGAAGAAGAAGAAGAACCCGACTATTATCTGTGAAGATGCAGGTTTGATCCCTGGCCTTGCTCAGTGAATTAAGGATCTGGCGCTGCTGCAAGCTGTGGCATAGGTCGCAGACATGGCTCAGATCTGGCATTGCTGTGGCTGTGGTATACACCTGCAACTCCAATTCAACCTCTAGCTCAGGAACTTCCTTCCAAGTGCCAAAGATGCAGCCCTAAAAAGTTAAAGAAAAAAAAATTTAAAAACTCAGTAGCTTCTTTTTTGTGGAGAAAGATTACTCATTTAACCATCCAGCAAGTATTTAGCGAGTATGTGCTTTCTGTCACCCACAGTGCTGGGTGCTGGTGATACAGAGGTGATGTCGCCAAGACAGGCACAGGTGACTTTACCTTTCTGTGGAGAGGAAAGGAAGCAGTCATGATCAAAGGCATCACACATTGAGTGTGGGTTATGGACGGAACCAGCACCATCGTGGGATGGGGCTACCAAGGAAGAGCTTACTTTTCTCCAGGGTAGTCAGGGGAGGCCTCTCTGAGGAGGTGACGTTTAATTTGAGCATTAATTGTTCAGATAAATAATACCTTATGTCCAAGCAGCTCAGACTTCACTTTCATTTTTGCTGGGTCCATTTAGGCCCATTTGCTTAGGTTACATTCCACACAGCAAAAGTCATAAACAATGAAATAATAATGTCTAGCCATGGACTTTTATTAGAGTAAAGCATAGCCATCAATAATGTCTTGATAAAACCACACATCTCAGAAATCTAGGTTCATTAATATTTTTGTTGAAATTAAAGTTTCTTCTGTGTGGCTCTTGTTTTTATTCTTTAGACATGGAGCATAATAACCCTGCTTACACAATCAGTGCTGCACTGTGCTATGCCACTCAGCTGGTCAACATTTTATCTCATATACTCGACGTGAACCTTCCCAAAAAGTTGTGCAACAGGCAAGTGATGTCATATTTATCATGGCTCTCTCATTTTCCTATTGTGTTTATTTTAATTAGAACAAAAACAGTGGAGTTCCCATTGTGGCTCAGTGGTAATAAACCGAACTAGTATCATGAGGATGCGAGTGCGATCCCTGGCCTCGCTCAGTGGGTTAAGGATCTAGCGTTGCTGTGAGCTGTGGTGTAGTTTGCAGATGAGGCTCAGGTCTGGAGTTGCTGTGGCTGTGGTATAGGCCAGCAGCTGCAGCTCCACCTGGACCCCAAGCCTGCAAACTTCCATGTCCCAGGTGTGGCCTTAAAAAGCAAAAACAAACAAGAATTTAAGTATTATTCAGACAGAAAAAGTCTGACCATGAAATATTGAGGTTGATTGCATAAGCCTAATGTGCAAATTCATGACATTGTCTTAAAATTGCCCATGAGGTCTTTAAAAAGAACACAGATTTCCCCCCATGTGAAAAGATAACTGAAGGAAAAACCAGGATATTCAGAGGGTATGCTTATGGGTAAGAACAAGTGAATTGTAACACTTTAATATTGTTTTGGTTTTTTTTAAGTAACAGGGTTTGGTTTTGTTTTTGTTTTTTGTTTTTTTGTTTTTTGCTATTTTAGGGCCTTACCCGCAGCATATGGAGGTTCCCAGGCTAAGGGTTGAATCGGAGCTGTAGCCACTGGCCTACACCACAGCCACAGCAACACGTGATCCAAGCTGCATCTGCAGCCTACACTATAGCTCACAGCAGTGCCAGATCCTTAACCCACTGAGCAAAGCCAGGGATCAAACCCACATCCTCATGGATCCTAGTCGGGTTCGTTAACTGCTGAGCCACAAAGGGAACTCCATAGTTATTTTTTTTTAATAAATTTTATTGGAGTATTGGTGACTTAAAGTGTTTTGTTAGTTTCAGGTGTACAGTAAAGTGAATCAGCCATGCATGTACATATATATCCATTCTTTTTCATATTCTTTGCCCATATATATTATCACAGATTATTGAATAGATTTCCCTGAGCTGTATAGTAGTAGGTCCTTATTACTGATCGATTTTATATATAGTGGTATGTATAGGCCAAACCATTCCTCCCCACAGTGTTTCCCCTTTGGTAACCATAACTTTGGTTTTGAAATCTCTGAGTCTGCTTTGTGAATAAGTTTTTTTTTTTTTTTGTCTTTTTGCTATTTCTTGGGCCGCTCCCACAGCATATGGAGGTTCCCAGGCTAGGGGTTGAATCTGAGCTGTAGCCACCGGCCTATGCCAGAGCCACAGCAAAGCTGGATCTGAGCCGTGTCTGCAACCTACACCATAGCTCGTGGCAACGCTGGATCGTTAACCCACTGAGCAAGGGCAGGGACCGAACCCGCAACCTCATGGTTCCTAGTTGGATTCGTTAACCCCTGCGCCACGATGGGAACTCCGTGAATAAGTTCTTTTATATCATTTTTATTAGATTCCACATGTTAGTGATCTCCTGTGATAATTGTCTGTCTGACTTTATTCAGTATGATAATTTCTAGGTCCATCCATGTTGCTACAAATGGCATTATTTCATTCTTTTTATGGCTGAGTAATATTCCATTTTATGTATGTACCACATCTTCTTTATCCAGTCCTCTGTTGATGGACACTTAGATTGCTTTCATGTTTTGGCTAACCCAATCATAAAATGGTCAGAAGATCTAAATAGACATTTCTCAAAAATAAATAAATAGACAGATGGCTAAAAACCATGAATAGGTGCTCAACACCTCTAATTATTAGAGAAATGTAAATCAAAACTGCAGTGAAGTATATCACCTCATACCAGTCAGAATGACCATCATCAGGAGTTCCCGTCATGGCGCAGTGGTTAACAAATCCAACTAGGAACCATGAGGTTTCGGGTTCAATCCGCAGTGGGTTAAGGATCCGGCATTGCCGTGAGCTGTGGTGTAGGTCGCAGACACTGTTTGGATCCCGTGTTGCTGTGGCTCTGGCGTAGGCCAGTGGCTACAGCTCTGATTAGACCCCTAGCCTGGGAACCTCCATATGCCACGAGAGTGGCCCTAGAAAAGGCAAAAAGACCAAAAAAAAAAAAAAATATATGACCATCATCAAAGTCTACAAACAATAAAGACTGGAGAGGGTATGGAATAAAGGAAACCCACCTACACTGCCAGTGGGAGTGTAGATTGGTGCAACCACTATGGAGAATAGTATGAAGTTTACTTTAAAAACTAAATATAGGAGTTCCCGTCATGGTGCAGGGGTTAACGAATCCAACTAGGAACCATGAGGTTGCGGGTTCGGTCCCTGCCCTTGCTCAGTGGGTTAATGATCCGGCGTTGCCAGGAGCTGTGGCGTAGGTCGCAGACACGGCTCGGATCCTGAGTTGCTGTGGCTCTGGCGTAGGCTGGCGGCTACAGCTCCGATTCGACCCCTAGCCTGGGAACCTCCATATGCTGCGGGAGCGGCCCAAGAAATAGCAAAAAGACAAAAATAAATAAATAAATAAATAAATAATTAAAAAATAAATAAAAACTAAATATAAAACTACCATATGATCTAGCAATCCCACTCCTGGGCATAGATCCAGAGAAAACTATCATTCAAAAAGATACATACACCCCAGTGTTCATTGCAGCACTATTTACAATAGCCAAGACATGGAAGCAACTTAAAATAACATGTGGTTGGGAGTTCCCTTGTGGCTCAGCAGTAACAATGCAACTAGTATCCATGAGGACACGGGTTCGATACCTGGCCTCACTCAGTGGATTAAGGATCTGGTGTTGCTGTGCCTGTGGTGTAGGCCAGCAGCTACAGCTCCCACTCAACCCCTAGCCTGGAAACTTCCATAAGCCACAGGTGCAGCCCTAAAAAAAAAAAAGACAGGAAAAAAAAATGGTTTAAAAAACATTTTAATGGTAAAATTTTATGGTTGACCCGGTACCTACTAAGACCTTCCTACCTCCCTCCAGTTATCCTTGCATTTCAAGTAAATATAACTATGTATTATTATCATGCCCCCCTTTAAACACAAAAGGTATCGTGCTAAACTAAGGTGTTTTGCCCCTGACTTTTAAAGTTTGTTATTTATTTACAAAGGTTTATTGAGTGCCTGCTGTGTGCTAGGCACTGAGGGTACAGTGGTGATGAAAACACTGTCTCTACTCTCTTGGCACTTCATTTTAATGGTGAGACACATAATAGATAAACGGAATGTCAGATGGTGATGAATGTGGGGAGAACATGAGAGCAGGTGAAAGAGAGGGAATGTGGGGCTAAGCACAGGCTTACTGTGTTGAGTGGGCAGTGTGGCAGCCCATGTGAACCTGGGGGAGGCTGGGAGCAAGCCAGGGGGGTCCTTGGGGAAGGAGATTTGGGGCAGAAAGAGCAGGTGCAAAGCCAAGAAAAGTGAGGGAACAAGGCAGCAAGGACAGACGGCTGCAGATTCTGTGGGGCCCTGAGGGCCATGGAGTGGCCTTCAGTCGCCTGGCCTAACGTGGATAATTGCAAAATTATCTTACTAGTCCCTTACATGCCCTGTTTATACTTCAAGGAATAATCCTATACCATTCTTCATTTCGTTAGTGTGCAAGTATTTGTGTAGAATTGCTTGGTCAGGAGTTCCTGCTGTGGTACAGTGGGATCTTGGGAGCACTGGGATGCGGGTTCAATCCCCGCCCTGGCACAGTGGGTTAAGGATCGTGGCTTAGGCTGCAACTGTGTTTCGGATCTGCTCCCTGGCCTGGGAACTCCATATGCCGTGAAGCAGCCAAAAAAGGGAAAAAAAAAATTGTTTGGTCAGAGGGTATGTGCATTTGTAATACTCATTCATGGGTGCAGTGAAATTGCCCTCTGTGAGAGTAGTAGTTCATTCTTAGAAAGTTTCTGTTAAGTGCAGTTTATGAAGAGGTAAAGGAGGTGGGGTATGTTTTGTACTCAACTGTAGTGTAAAGCATACTTTTCAAAATCAACATTTTAACATAGGATTTCCAGATAAATGGCAACTTTATAAATTGTATGTTTGTTTTACAGTGAATTTTGTGGAGAAAACCTCAGCAGACAGAAATTTACTCGAGCAGTAAAGAAACTAAATGCAAATATTCTTTACCTATGCTTTTCTCAGGTATGGAAAATATGCCATGAGCTAATGTTTAATTTGTTACATTGTTGAAAATATTAATCAATTTTTTCCTTTTTCTAGCACGTAAATTTAGATCAATTACAACCACTGCATACTCTCAGGAATCTAATGTACTTGGTCAGTCCGAACTCTGAACACCTAGGCAGGTAAGAAGGGTGTTTGTTGCTTTTCTTTTAGTAGTGTTGTTGTAACTACTTCTAAATAGAGTTACTGTACGTGTGGGCAAGAGTTCAGGGGTCTGATCCCTAGCCCCAAACTCTCTAGAAAGGACAAAGGTAACGCCGTCCTGTACAGAAGGAAACAATGGCTAGTCATATTTGATCCTTATAGTCCATATATGTAGTCATTTTTCTGAGGAAATATCTCTAACATATGAAATAGAAGAACTCATATATTCCTAGAGTGGGGACTTCTTGTGTAGTCCCTGATGACAAAGGTGCTCCTTTGAATCCACATCTGTTTCCTCCTTAGCTCTGCCTAGTGTTTCCCCTGATTCTTTTTTTTTTTTTTTTGGCTTTTTGCCATTTCTTGGGCCATTCCCACAGCATATGGAGGTTCCCAGGCTAGGGGTCGAATTGGAGCTGTAGCCGCCGACCTGTACCAGAGCCACAGCAACGTGGGATCCGAGCCACGTCTGCTACCTACACAACAGCTCCCGGCAACGCTGGATCCTTAACCCACTGAGCGAGGCCAGGGATCAAACCCTCAACCTGATGGTTCCTGGTCGAATTCATTAACCATTGAGCCATGATGGGAACTCCTCCCCTGATTCTTGTGCATTTTTTTTGTTGTGCCTGTTCCTTCATGACAGTTCTTCATAGTTGTTTTTGTCACTAAGTCCCTCTAGCCACTATTTGTTGGAGACAAAGGGTATTATAAGTTTATGAGATGAACTAGTTTGAAATCCATTATCTTAAAAACAGGAGTCAATGACAAAAAAAACAAACCAGGACTGGTCTATGGGATCTGTTTATTAGTCTCAGCCCACAGAGGCATGACATAGACGAGGTGTATCTTTGGGATGCCTTCTTTGAGTGCTTAGCTTCTTTCCTTGCTCTGTCTCTACATTTCTGCAGCTATGACTTGGTTAATGCATTGGAGCTTTTTTTTTTTTTTGCTTTTCAGGGTCACACCCGTGGCATATGGAGGTTCCCAGGCTAGGGGTCCAATCAGAGCTGCAGATGCAGGCCTATGCCACAACTACAGCAACACCAGATCCGAGCTGCGTCTGTGATCTATACCACAGCTCATGGCAACGCCAGATCCTTAACCCATCGAGCGAGGCCAGGTATCAAACCCGCAACTTCATGGTTCCTAGTCAGATTTGTTTCCACTGTGTCACAATGGGAACTCTGCATTTGAACTTTTGAAAGAGAACAAAGAAAAATAAAAAGGTAGGAAAGTTCCTTTGGGACTCCCTTCCCCATCTTTCATTTGCTTTGACATTGGAACTCAAAGAGACAGACTGGCTCCACTGACCAGGGTGACTGGCTCCCTCCACATTGCAGTGAATAAGAAAAATTATTTAACGTATATTTCCTGAATGTCCACTGGCTACTGTCTGAGGTGTGGGACTGAAAAAAAAAAAAGCAAGCCCCTTAGATATTCTCTAGGATGGGAAGGCTGAGTGTGGTACAAATGCCACTTCTGCCCAGAAGGAAACCTGATCAGAATTTGAGAAGATATTTCCTGGAACTTTGACAGGCTGATTCTAAAGTTCAACTAGAAGCAGAGTCCAAAAGGAAATTTTGAAAAAGAATAATAAGGGTTGGGCTTGGACCCTTATTATACAGTATAATTATTATATAGTATATTTATATATGCTTATATACTTTATACTTATTATATAGTATAAAGGTAATTAAAACAGGGCACTGTTAGCATACAAAGAGGTGGCACAGTTAGAGAAAGAGAATAGAGAGTCCAGAAACAGACCTGTGTGTGTGTGTGGTGGTGGCAGTTGTTGGGGGGAGCAGTTAATAATGATAGGGGTGCAGCATCAGATAATAGCAGCAGCTCAGTGGTGGTGGGCAGGTTGGGTATTTATATGGGAAAGAGCTGGATTCATATTACATTATATGTAAAAATAAATTGCAGATGATATAGAAGATCTTATTTTATTTAAAAAAAATCCAACCTGTAAAATAACTAGGAGAAAAGACAATGTTTTATAATCATAGGTTGGGGAGGAAATTCCTAAGCAAGCCACAAAACCCAAAAGCCATAAAGGAAAGGAGTTACGTATTTTACTGTGTTAAAACTAAATGTTTCTAGTAAAAGATATCATAAATAAGACAAGCAACAAGTATGTTTTGCAACCTTTATAATAGACAACAGCTTAAAATCTAGACTACTTAGAGAAATCTTTCAAATCGATAAAAAACCTCGTAGAAAAATAGGCATAGGATTTGGAGTTACCGTCGTGGTGCAGCAGAAACAAATCTGACTAAGAACCATGAGGTCATGGGTTTGATCCCTGGCCTTGCTCAGTGGGTTAAGGATCCAGCGTTGCCATGAGCTATTGTGTAGGCCGGCAGCTACAGCTCCAATTAGACCCCTAGCCTGGGAACCTCCATATGCCGTGAGTGCAGCCCTAAAAAGACAAAAAAAAAAAAAAAGAAAAAGAAAAACAGGCATAGGATTCAGGCAGGCATTTTACACAAAAGAAATGCAGCTAGTCAGTATCAAATGAAAAAAATCTTCAGCCTCAATCGAGAATAAAGAAAAATAACTCCTTAATTCACAAGTTCCCTCTGGTGGAACAGAATAGGCAGCATTTCTGCATTGCTGTGGTTGTGGTGTAGGCCAGCAGCTACTGCTCTAATTTGACCCCTAGCCTGGGAACTTCCATATGCCGTGGGTGTGGCCCTAAAAAGAAGGAAAACAAACAAAAAAACCCAAACAGCTTTCTAGTTTTCAGCCATCAGTTTGGCAAAAATAACCAGTGTGGCTGATTTTTTAGGGAAAACAGAAACCCTTCTTCTCAGGCTGGGTTTCCTTGGAGGGTCTCAAGTTTTCTTTGAGCTGCCCTCAAGTCAGCTCTCCGATTAGATGGCTCTGTCCCACAGGAGTAAACATGCCCAGCCAGGCTGCTGTCGTGTTTGTGAGCCAGGAGGTCAGAACAGAAGCTTCAAGAGCCCTTTTTGTACCTGCCTCAGTCAGAGTGAAGGCTTTAGAGGCGGGTGATAGAACCTGGGTGCAACTTCCTGCTTCTTCTGAGACCAGCTGAATGAGGAGCCCATCCTGAATCCAACGTAAACTTTTTCTTTGAAATAAATTCAGACTTAACAGAAAAATTGCAAAAAAAAAAATGAAAGCAGTACAAAGAGACATATACCCTTTACCCAGAATCACCTTTATTAGGATTTTTACCACATTTGCTTTATCATTTGTGCAGTCTCTCTGTCTCTCTTGTCTAAATAAACACACATTTACATACACTAAAACTTTTTTCTGAACTCTCTAAGTTACATACGTTATGGCTCTTGACCCCAAATAGTTCAATATGTATTTCTGAAAAATAGGGATACTTTCTTTTAACCACAATACAGTGATCACCATCAGCAAATTTAATATTGATACAATATCTGAGTGCCCATATGCACATTGTGTCAATGGAGCAGATCATGTCCTTTATAGCACCTCCCACCCCCACCATTGAGTAACAGGATCCAGTCTTGAGTTGGATGTTTCACTTAGTTGCTGTGTCTCTTTAACCTCCTTTAAATCTGGAATATTTTCTCAGAATACTTCATCATCTATGACATTACCATTTTTCCCTTTTTTTTTCCCTCGCTTTTTAGGGCCGCACCTGCGGCAGATGGAAGTTCCCAGGCTAAGGGTTGAATCAGAGCTGTAGCTGTTGACCTACACCACAGCCACAAAATAGAAGTTTTATTTTGAGTTTGACGTTTCCTAAAAATGAGATCAGATTATAAATTGGAGGCCTAAATGCAGTGGCCATCTGTCCCTCATTGGTGATGTTAATTTGATCACCCAAAAAAATGCTTTCTAACTTGTCCTTGGTACAATTTTTTCTTATCTGATCCAATTTTTACCATAATTAACATACCGTTTCCATCCAAAGTTCATAGATTATATTAGGGATCACTCTCGAGGTTGTATATTCTATCAGATAATATTTTTGAAACGTTTTGCAAAAGAGGCTTCTTAAAAGCCAAAAATCATTTTAATAAGAATAACTCCCTACAGAATCATGAGAAAAATGAGTATTCCGGCTTCAGTGTCATGAAATTATTCACTAAGCTGAAAGCTAGAGGAATGATTTTACAATCTTTGTTCCCCATTGACATTAGGTGAAAAGACTTAATTAGTTTGCTGGTTAATTCTGTGTGATGTGTGTGTGACTTGGGGTATGCTGGGCAAATAATTGGTTTCTGAGCCCAAAGTGATGGGAGAGAGGCTGAATGGAGAAACATCTTCTGTTCCTGCAGGTTCTCAGAGATGTGTGATTTATGTATTGGATCTGAAATTGTTCTGAGTGGCCGCTTTGGGGATCATCTACTAGTTTGTTTTTCACTTGAAGTAATTAATTAGCACTTTCTCCACACCATGTGGCCTCTGCCCTCTGGAATTCCAAGCAGGGAACTGGAGTCCAGGAGCAGAGAGCTCTGCCTGGAGGAGAGGTCATCCCCGCCTTGTATCACTCCTGCCTTAAAGAGGGGCTCGGGGTCATGGCGGTCTCTCATGCCAAGAGGGACCCAAGAGGAGATCTGGGTCTATGAGGGAGCCTGGGGGGCTTGGGAGACGCAACTGGTGGTAAATGCAGAGGCCCCTGGACAGCGATGCTGAACGGAATAGAATCCAAGAGCTCCCTGTTCAGGAAAACAGGGAGCCTGGCTAAGGCACTTAAATTGTGACCAATTTTGATGGGCAGCTGCCATGAGGGGAGTAGGTGGGGAGGAGGAGGGACCCTGGAGAGGAGGTGGGGTGGGGTGCTGTGAGGATCTGGCTGGAGTGACACATGATGGAAAGGGGGCTGTTGGTCATAGCGGCCAGGTACGTGAGGGAGGAGATTTGCAGCTGGCTTGTGTTTTGAGACTAGCTCAGACCTGAGAAGAAGGGTCTGAAAGATTAGCCACCCTCATATGGGGAGCTCTGGCAGCCTGGCGGGGGGACTGAGGAGTAGAGCCTGAGAAAATGTCTTCGGGGTGGACATGTTTGTCAAGGAAAAGAAAAAGGGGAAGGGAGAAAAGGACTGTCAAGGAGACCCTTTTTAGGAAACAGAACAGGGATACTAAGAGCTGAGATACTGGGTACAGTGGTTACTGCACCCACTGCAGTAAGAGCGTGTCAGGGGAGGTAGGGAGACTGTTGGAGAGACTTCCTCCCGTTCTGCTCCCTTCACCTCTTACAAAGTAGAGACTTCTGGGCAGGATGGAGGCCTGATTAAACTTGGGAGCCCCTAATCTCAGGGGCTCCTTGAAATGTAAATCACTCACTGCAGACCAAGGGGAAACCTGTGGCACATCTTCCTATTTCATTAATACCTATAAAGCTCTAAAAACAGTGCCTGGAACAGAAATGTTAGCTCTTACTGATGCTGTGTTGTAGATGAGAAGCAGAGTGGTCTTGGAAGAATGAAGGTTGCTTGATCCTGGAAAAAGTAAGTCAGAAGCAGTAGGTCTGAGGAGGGGCATTGGAGGCCAACTCTAGGCTTTATTGTGGTACAGGGTACAAAGAATTTTGGACCATAGCCTAAAACAGCAGGCTGCACAATTTTTTTTTTCTTTCTTTTTTTTTTAAGGGCTGAATCTGTAGCGTGTGGAAGTTCCCAGGCTAGGGGTTGAATCGGAGCTATGGCTACCAGCCTATGCCAGAGCCCCAGCAACTTGGGATCCAAGCCACGTCTGTGACCTACCCCACAGCTCATAGCAATGCTGGATCCTTAATACATTGAGTGAGGCCAGGGATCGAACCTGCATCCTCATGGATCCTGGTCAGGTTTGTTACTGCTGAGCCACGATGGGAACTCCACACTGTACAATTCTAAGCTATTCCTCATATGTATGTATATTATTTTATGTCATTTTCCCCAAAGTAACTGTCAGTGAAGCTGTTGCTGCTGTTGTTGTCTTTTTAGGGCTACACCTGTGGCATGTGGAAGTTCCCAGGCTGGGGGTTGAATTGGAGCTGCAGCTGCTGGCTGATGCCACAGACACAGCAACTCTGAGCCATGTCTGCAAGCTATACACCACAGCTCACTTCAACACGGGATCCTTAACCCACTGAGCAAGGCCAGGGGTCAGACCTACATCCTCATGGGTACTAGTCAGGTTCTTAACCTGCTGAGCCACGACGGGAACTCCACTATCAGTGAAACTCTTAGGTAAATCAATGCATGTGTCTTTATCTTGGGGATGGGGGGGAAGTGGGTAGTGCTGTTGGTGTGTCTTCGTCCCACCTATGGCTGGCTGCAGAGAAATCCCCTGGAGGGGCAGTAGGTAGGGGGACTGCCCGCCCACACAAAGGAAAGGCAGCCTGGCTCCCCTGAGGCAGGAGCTGATGGGCATTTGAAAGATGGTGAGGATAATCAGCAAGGGCTTTGTGGGGTTTGCTGACAAAGGTTCCACAGTGGCACTGAGGAGCAGTCACAGGGCATGATGTCATACGGACCTTTGAGAAATAAAAATCATTTTATCCTAAAGTGTAGTGCAAAAGTACACACTATTCCAGCTGAATATATTCTAAATAGTTGTATCTCATTCAGTGCTATAAATGTGTCCCTAGAAAACAATGGTATCTTAAAACGTGTGCAAGAGCTTGATGTTGACACTAATACATTTTGCCAACAGACATACAGTCCTATCATTTAGCCTCTTTTGAGTCAGACTTTAATAATTTGGGGGCTTCAGTAAGGCAGAGAACATCCGTATGGTTCTGTTATTCCCTTAATACACTGGTGTATACATCAGGTGACTTTTTGTCAGAATTCTCTCCCTGGACCGTAGATACTACAGTTGTTGGACATGGGAAGTCATACGTTGGACCAGCAGGCATAGTCTCAGTGGGTGGGTTTTTTCCGACCTGGGTCTTCACAAATGAAGTGGGATGAATACAGGCAAAGTGTGGTGCAGTGGCTTTATTCATGACTTGGATGGCTCTTACTCAATCCTGGACTTGCAGTGGGTGCAGTTTTGGGTGGTGAGGGTGATGCTTGTTTTAAAGGGCCCTCACTATCTGCACACAGGTCGGGACCCTTTGAAGTGCGAGCCGACCTGGAGGAGTCCATGGAGTTTGTGGATCCCGGAGTTGCTGGAGAATCGGACGAGAGTGGAGACGAGCGTGTAAGTGACGAGGAAACCGACCTAGGCACGGACTGGGAGAACCTGCCCAGCCCACGGTTTTGCGACATCCCCTCCCAGCCCGTGGAAGTCTCCCAGAGCCGGAGTTCCCAGGCGTCCCCGCCCATCGCCAGCAGCAGCGCCGGTGGCATGATCTCCTCAGCCGCAGCCTCCGTCACCTCCTGGTTTAAAGCTTACACTGGACACCGCTAACGAGCAGACGGAGACACGCCAGATCCGCGTCAAGAAAGCTCTCCTGCACTACGCTCTAGGTTATGTGTTTAGTTAAAATAGTGCCTGGAACAAAAGAGGTTAAGCCGTGGGGTTTTTTTGAAGCTGGAAGACTAGCATTTCTCTTCATCAGCTGGCAGGGAGTGGCCATGTACAAGTTTATGGTAATTAACACAACAGAAGGTCACGGTCCTTCTCCCAGACCAGCTGCTGGAGCAAAGACCCTGTACACGCGGCCAGTTCTGTTGAGGCAGAAACGCGTGGCGCTCCCACCAATCCGGCCGCAGGCCCCACAGACAGGTGCTGTTGCTGTGAGGCAGAGATGGTTCGTGAACAGTTTCAGAGGCTGAATCACAAGGAAGTGATTCTTGATGATCAGGACTTGAAAGGTAAAAACTGTTTAATGTACGTTTTTTGTTGTTGTTTTTTTTTTCCCACTGTACAGCAAGGGGGTCAGGTTATCCTTACATGTATACATTACAATTACATTTTTCCCCCAGCCTTTCTTGTGTTGCAACATGAGTATCTAGACAAAGTTCTCAATGCTATTCAGCAGGATCTCCTTGTAAATCTATTCTAAGTTGTGTCTGATAAGCCCAAGCTCCCGATCCCTCCCACTCCCTCCCCCTCCCATCAGGCAGCCACAAGTCTCTTCTCCAAGTCCATGATTTTCTTTTCTAAGGAGATGTTCATTTGTGCTGGATATTAGATTCCAGTTATAAGTGATATCCTATGGTATTTGTCTTTGTCTTTCTGGCTCATTTCACTCAGTATGAGATTCTCTAGCTCCATCCATGTTGCTGCAAATGGCATTATGTCATTCTTTTTTATGGCTGAGTAGTATTCCATTGTGTATATATACCACATCTTCCGAATCCAATCCTCTGTCGATGGACATTTGGGTTGTTTCCATGTCTTGGCTATTGTGAATAGTGCTGCAATGAACATGCGGGTGCATGTGTCTCTTTTAAGTAGAGTTTTGTCCGGATAGATGCCCAAGAGTGGGATTGCGGGGTCATATGGAAGTTCTATGTATAGATTTCTAAGGTATCTCCAAACTGTTCTCCATAGTGGCTGTACCAGTTTACATTCCCACCAACAGTGCAGGAGGGTTCCCTTTTCTCCACAGCCCCTCCAGCACTTGTTATTTGTGGATTTATTAATGATGGCCATTCTGACTGGTGTGAGGTGATATCTCATGGTAGTTTTGATTTGCATTTCTCTTATAACCAGCGATGTTGAGCATTTTTTTCATGTGTTTGTTGGCCATCTACATATCTTCTTTGGAGAAATGTCTGTTCAGGTCTTTTGCCCATTTTTCCATTGATTGGCTTTTTTGCTGTTGGGTTGTATAAGTTGTTTATATATTCTAGAGATTAAGCCCTTGTCAGTTGCATCATTTGAAACTATTTTCTCCCATTCTGTAAGTTGTCTTTTTGTTTTCTTTTGGGTTTCCTTTGCTGTGCAAAAGCTTTTCAGTTTGATGAGGTCCCATGGGTTTATTTTTGCTCTAATTTCTATTGCTTTGGGAGACTGACCTGAGAAACTATTCATGATGTTGATGTCAGAGAGTGTTTTGCCTATGTTTTCTTCTAGGAGTTTGATGGTGTCCTGTCGTATATTTAAGTCTTTCAGCCATTTTGAGTGTATTTGTGTGCATGGTGTGAGGGTGTGTTCTAGTTTCATTGCTTTGCATGCAGCTGTCCAGGTTTCCCAGCAATGCTTGCTGAATAGACTTCCTTTTCCCATTTGATGTTCTTGCCTCCCTTGTCAAAGATTAATTGACCATAGGTGTCAGGGTTTCTTTCCGGGTTCTCTATTCTGTTCCATTGGTCTGTCTGTCTGTTTTGATACCAGTACCACACTGTTTTGATGACTGTGGCTTTGTAGTATTTCTTGAAGTCTGGGAGAGTTATGCCTCCTGCTTGGTTTTTGTTTCTCAGGATTGCTTTCACGATTCTGGGTCTTTTGTGGTTCCATATAAATGTTTGGATTGTTTGTTCTAGTTCTGTGAAAAATGTCATGGGTCATTTGATAGGGATTGCATTGAATCTGTAGATTGCTTTGGGTAGTATGGCCATGTTTACAATATTGATTTTCCCAATCCAGGAACATGGAATATCTTTCCATTTTTTTACATCTTCTTTGATTTCTTTGATTAAAGTTTTATAGTTCTCGGCATATAGGTCCTTTACCTCCTTGGTCAGGTGTATTCCGAGGTATTTGATTTTGTGAGGTGCAATTTTAAAAGGTATCGTATTTTTGGATTCCTTTTCTAATGTTTCATTGCTGGTATACAGAAATGCAACTGACTTCTGAATGTTAATCTTATATCCTGCTACTTTGCTGAATTTATGAATCAGTTCAGGTAGTTTTGGGGTTGAGTCCTTAGGGTTTTCTATGTATAGTATCATGTCATCTGCATACAGTGACAGTTTGATCTCTTCTCTTCCTATATGGATGCCTTTTATTTCTTTGGTTTGTCTAATTGCTGTGGCTAGGACTTCCAAAACTATGTTGAAGAGCAGTGGTGAGAGTGGGCATCCCTGTCTTGTTCCAGATTTGAGTGAGAAGGCTTCAGTTTTTCCCCATTGAGTATTATATTTGCTGTGGGTTTATCATAAATGGCTTTGATTATATTCAGGAATGTTCCCTCTATACCCACTTTGGCGAGGGTCTTGATCATGAATGGATGTTGGACTTTGTCAAATGCTTTTTCTGTGTTTATTGAGATGATCATATGATTTTTGACTTTTTTTTTGTTAATGTGGTGTATGATGCTGATTGATTTGCATATGTTGAACCATCCTTGTGAACCTGGGATGAACCCAACCTGGTCATGGTGTATAATTTTTTTGGTATGTTGTTGGATTCGGTTGGTTAAGATTTTGTTGAGAATTTTTGCATCTATATTCATCAATGATATTGGGCGATAGTTTTCTTTTTTGGTGGTATCTCTGTCTGGTTTTGGAATGAGGGTGATGGTGGCATCATAGAATGTCTTTGGGAGTATTCCTTCTTCTTCAACCTTTTGAAAGAGTTTCAGGAGGATGGGCACCAATTCCTCTTTATATGTTTGATAAAATTCGCCTGTGAAGCCATCTGGTCCTGGACTTTTCTTTGTAGGGAGTGATTTTATGACCTCTTCAATTTCCTTTCTAGTGATCGGTCTGTTCAGTTGGTCTGTTTCTACTTGATTCAGTTTTGGCAGGCTGTAAGATTCTAGAAAATTGTCCCTTTCTTTCAGATTGTCAAACTTGTTGCCATACAGTTGTTCATAGTATTCTCTTAGGGTTTTTTGTATTTCTGCTGTATCCGTTGTGATTTCTCCTTTTTCATTTCTAATTTTGGTTATTTGGGTTCTTTCTCTCCTCTTTTTAGTGAGTCTGGCCAGAGGTTTGTCCATTTTGTTCACCTTTTCAAAGAACCAGCTCTTGGCTTTATTAATTTTCTCTATTGTTTTTTGAGTCTCTATTTTACTGATTTCTTCTTTGATCTTTATAATTTCCTTCCTTCTGCTGACTTTAGGACTTTTTTGTTCTTCTTTTTCTAATTCATTTAGGTGGAGGGTTAAGTTGTCCATTTGGGATCTTTCTTCTTTTTTGAGAAAGGCCTGTATTGCTATAAATTTCCCTCTGAGCACTGCTTTCGCAGCATCCCATAGATTTTGAGAGGTTGTGTCTTCATTATCATTTGTTTCAAGGTAGTTTTTAATTTCCTTCTTGATTTCCTCATTGACCCATTGGTGTTTTAGTAGCATGTTGTTTAGTCTCCATGCAGTAGGTTTTTTTCTCTTTCCTTTTCCCATGGTTGATTTCTAATTTCATGGCATTGTGGTCAGAGAAGATACTTGAGATAATTTCTATGCTCCTAAATTTATTGAGATTAGCTTTGTGTCCCAATATGTGGTCGATTCTTGAGAGTGTTCCATGAGCATTTGAGAAGAATGTGTATTCTGCTTTTTTGGATGTAGTGTCCTGAAGATATCAATGAAGTCTAACTTTTCTATTGTTTCCTTTAGGATCTCTGTTGCTTTATTGGTTTTCTGTCCAGAGGATCTGTCCATTGATGTGAGGGGGGTATTAAGGTCTCCTACTATGATTGTATTCTCATCCATATCTCCCTTTATGTCTGTTAATATTTGTTGTATGTATCTGGGTGCTCCTGTATTTGGGGCATATATGTTGACGATAGTAACATCCTCTCCTTGGATGGATCCCTTAATCATTAAGTAGTGTCCTTCTTTGTCTTTCTTTATGTCTTTTGTTTTAAAGTCTATTTTGTCTGATATGAGCATTGCGACTCCTGCTTTTCTGTCATGTCTATTGGCATGAAATATTTTTCCCCACCCTTTCACTTTCAATCTATATGTATCTTTTGTCCTAAGGTGAGTTTCTTGTAGGCAGCATATTGACGGTTTTTGCCTTTTTATCCACTCAGCCACTCTGTGTCTTTTGATTGGGGCGTTCAGTCGATTGACATTTAAGGTGATAATTGATAGATGATTATTTATTGCCATTTGAACCTCGTGTTCCAGTTGATTCTATGGTTCTCCATTCTTCCTTCCTTTTTTTTTTTTTTTTTTTGGTTGCATGGTCTCCTGTTATTATCTGCTTGAGTGTATTTTTTTTTCATTTTTTGCAAATGCAATATTTGGTTTTGGCTTGTGGTTGCCCTGTTTTTTAAGTATGCTAACCCCTTCCCATAATTGTGTGTTTTAGCCTGATGGTCCTGTAAGTTCAAACACTTCATTACTATATTAAAATTAAGAAGAGAAACATACAAACAAAAAGGGTTATTTACTTCCTAACATCCCTTGCCCACATTTTATGGTTTTGATGACTCTGTTTTATTTTTTTCTTTTTAATTTTATTTTGTTTGAGGCCTGTTCATGATTAAATCTGTATGCTGGCTTATTTGAGTGACTGCTCTCTGATTGCGGTTTCTTCAGTCCTAGTTCTTCCTCTTCTTTTTTTTTTTTTCTTTTCTCTTTTCTTCCCTTTCCTTCCTTTCTTTTTGGTTTAGAGAAGCCCTTTCAATATTTCCTTTAACCTGGGTTTTGTGTTGCAGTATTAAGTTTTTGTTTGTTGGAAAAAATTTTTATTTCCCCTTCTATTTTAAATGATATTCTTGCTGGATAGAGTATCCTAGGTTGCATATTTTTTCCTTTTAGCACTTTTTTTTTTTTTTGCTATTTCCTTGGGCCGCTCCCGCGGCATATGGAGTTTCCCAGGCTAGGGGTCAAATCGGAGTTGTAGCCACTGGCCTACGCCAGAGCCACAGCAACGCAGGATCCGAGCCGCGTCTCCAACCTACACCACAGCTCACGGCAACGCCGGATCGTTAACCCACTGAGCAAGGGCAGGGACCGAACCCGCCACCTCATGGTTCCTAGTCGGATTCGTTAACCACTGCACCACGACGGGAACTCCAGCCTTTTAGCACTTTAAATATCTCTTGCCATTCCCTCCTGGCCTGTAGTGTTTCTGTAGAGAAGTCAGCTGATATTCTTATGGGGGTTCCCTTGCAGGTAACATTCTGTTTTTCTCTTGCTGCCTTTAGGATCCTCTCTTTATCACTAACTTTTGCCATTTTTATTATGATGTGTCTTGCTGTGGGTCTATTTGGGTTCAGTTTGTTTGGGGCCCTCTGTGCTTCTTGTATCTTGAACCCAGCATCCTTTAGATTTGGGAAGTTTCCAGCGATAATTTCTTCAAATATATTTTCCATCCCCTTATCTTTTTCTACTCCTTCTGGAATTCCTATTAGGCGTAGATTGGCCCGCTTTATATTATCCCATAGGTCTCTTATATTGCTTTCCAGTTTTTGGATTCGGTTTTCTGTCTGTTGACCGGATTGAGTGATTTCCATTATTCTATCTTCCATATCACTGATTTGTTCTTCTGCATTATTCATTCTGGTTTTTACTGCCCTTAGTTCCGTTTGCATCTCTGCAAATGAATGTTCTAGTTTTTCTTCGCTCCTTCTTATCTTTTCTAGTTCCTTTCTGAGGGTATCTGCAT